>NC_061511.1:195665867-195985914 GCF_022539505.1 Lolium rigidum | reverse complement strand
CATCTACATTCAACAATCCCCCACCTGGATCTCATATGCACATCGGATGACACATTAGTTCCATTTATCGTTTAATATACTCCGCACTTCGGTGGGAGACCGTTAAGTTGAACTTCCACTTAGGCAAGGTGCTACGCTTGACTACAACCGAACAATGGACTATGCCTTGAATTGTCGGTCTTTGTGCAGCAAGTTTCGCTCAATGCCGGCACGGTACTAGGCTACCTTAGCCTTCCCCTCGGGTGGAGCTTATAAGTCATACTCCTCGGCCCTTCATGAGCTTACTAGAGATTCACCCAAATCTCCCACACTATGACCGAGTAGTGTCACTCATATAGGTGTGTTCTTCAAAAGATCGCCTCGTAGGACGGCGTCTTCGCTCATCAAGAGCCGCTCGTAACACATTAAGACATTGTCAACTCCGCCTTACGTAGCTATGAGAGAATTGCATCTGCAGCGGAGTGGGAGTATTAAATTTTCTCTCAACTCGATTACTCCGGTTTGTTTTCCCGGGTCCTACTTCACGGAATTTCCGATCACATAGGTTGGGTTACCCCTCGGCAACTCAAGTGGGTCTCAAACCCATCTCCATCGATGCAAGGTCTATCATATTTCTTGATAGTCCTTTTGTGAAAGGATCTGCCAGATTTTTAGCACTTTGGACATAATCCAATGCTATCACTCCGGAGTTCTTCAATTTTCTGACAGACTTCAATCTCCTCTTGATATGTTTGGAATTTTTCATATTATCCTTAGAACTTTTCACTTTGACAATCACAGTTTGATTATCACAGTTCATGAGGATAGCCGGTATTGGTTTTTCAACCATAGGCAAGTCCATCAAGAGCTCACGAAGCCATTCCGCTCGACGCAGTAGCCGTATCTAATGTCGTGAGTTCTGCTTCCATAGTTGACCTCGTTAAGATGGTCCGCTTGCAAGACTTCCAGAAACAGCGCCACCACCGAGAGTGAAAACATATCCACTTGTGGCTTTCATTTTAGCATCGAAATCCAATTGGAATCACTATACCCTTCAAGTCCTCTTGGATACCCGGTATAATGAATTCCATAACTCATGGTTCCCTTTAGATAGCGCATCACTCTCTCAAGAGCATGCCAATGATCATCTCCCGGGTTGGCCACAAACCGGCTAAGTTTGCACACAGCAAACGAGATATCAGACCTTGTAGCGCAAGCTAAATACATGAGTGAACCAATGATTTGAGAGTATCTCAATTGATCTTTAGTTGCCTTTTCATTCTTTCGAAGCAAGACACTAGGATCATAAGGTGTGAGAGAAGATTTGCAATCAGCATAGCCAAATCTCGCTCAACACCTTCTCAACATAATGAGATTGCACAAGTGTAATCCCATTATTCTCATCTCTCAATAGCTTGATGTTCAATATAACATCGGCTTCCCCAAGATCTTTCATCTCGAAACACCGAGATAAGAAGGTTTTTACCTCCTCAATCACTTTGAGACTTGTCCCAAAAATTAGTATGTCATCCACATACAAGCATAGGACAACTCCCTCACCCCCACCATGGCGGTAGTACACACATTTGTCGCCTTCATTAACAACAAAGCCCACGGATGTCAAAGTTCTTTCGAACTTCTCATGCCATTGTTTGGGTGCTTGTTTAAGGCCATACAAAGATTTCTTTAACTTACACACCTTTCTTTCTTGACCTTGCAGTACGAAACCATCGAGATCTGTTCCATGTAAATTTCCTCGTCCAACTCTCCATTTAGGAAAGCCGTCTTAACGTCCATTTGATGAACGAGAAGACCGTGTGAGGCAGCCAATGACAGTAGTACTCGAATAGTGGTCAATCTCGCCACTGTGTGAGTAGGTATCGAAGAAATCTTCGCCTTCCTTTTGGGTATAGCCTTTGGCTACAAGCCGAGCCTTGTACTTCTCAATAGTACCATCAGCTCGAAGCTTCTTCTTAAATACCCATTTACATCCTACAGGTTTGCACCCATAAGGACGCTCTGATAACTCCCACGTTCCATTAGCTAAGATGGAATCCATCTCGCTTTGAACCGCTTCCTTCCAGTAGTCTGCATCAGGAGATGCAAGAGCTTCTGAAATGGTAGTGGGAGTATCATCCACAAGATACACAATGAAATCATTACCAAAAGACTTTGCAGTCCTTTGTCTCTTACTCCTTGTGGGAGCTTCATTGTCATCTTCATCGTAATCTGAACTCTCATCATCGGATTCCTCATCAGACTCCATAGGAGTTTCATGTATTGGATCAGATTCCCAACTAGACATGCCATGCATATCCCTCATAGGAAATATATCCTCAAAGAATGTAGCATCTCTTGATTCAAAGATGGTACCAACATTCATGTCATCCACTCCAGATTTCACCACAAGAAATCTATAGGCAATGCTATGGGCAGCACAGCCAAGAAAGACACAATCCACGGTTTTTGGTCCAAGCTTTCGCTTCTTGGTGATTGGCAAATTCACTTTTGCCAAACAGCCCCAAGTTCGTAGGTAGGAGAGTGTTGGTCTTTTCTTTTCCCATTCCTCATAAGGGGTAATCTCTTTATTCTTGGTTGGAACACGATTTAGGACATGACACGAAGTCAATATAGCCTCCCCCACCATTCCTTGGATAAACCCGACACATCTAACATGGCGTTAACCAAATCGTTAGAGTACGGTTTTTCCTTTCCGCAATCCCATTGGATTGTGGGGAATTGGGAGGCGTCCTCTCATGGATTATACCATGTTCCTGCATGAATAAATTGAACTCATTAGAAAAGTACTCTCCACCACGATCGGACCGAACCCTTTTTATCTTTCTTTCAAGTTGGTTCTCAACTTCAGCCTTATAGATTTTAAAGAAATCAAGAGCCTCATCTTTAGTTTTGAGGAGATACACATAACGAGTACCTAGTGGAATCATCAATCAAAGTCATGAAAAATTTCTTTCCACCTTTTGTCAACTCACCATTCATCTCACATAGATCCGAATGTATGAGCTCTAGTGGTGCCAAGTTTCTTTCCTTCGCAGGCTTGTGAGGCTTGCGAGGCTGCTTTGCTTGCACACAAGCATGGCACTTAGAGCCTTTGACAAAGGTGAATTTCGGAATTAAACTCATATCAGCAAGCCGCGTCATACAACCGAAATTAACATGACAAAGTCGTGAATGACAAACATTAGTTTCATTAACACTAGTGCTTACATGGTTCACAACATTATCACAGAAGTCTTCTAGAGAGAAGCGAAACATTCCCTCACATTCATATCCCTTTCCAACAAAAGTTCCATACTTAGACAGTACAACTTTATTGGACTCAAACACCAACTTAAACCCATCTTTCATAAGACGGGAGCCACTAACGAGATTCTTCTTGATAGAAGGGACATGCAGCACGTTCTTCAGTTGCACGATCTTTCCCGAAGTAAACTTCAGATCTACCGTGCCAACACCACGAACAGTAGCATGTAACCCATTCCCCATCATTACTGAGGAACCTCGGGCCTGATAAGAGGTAAACATGAAGATGTCGAGCACACACATGAACATTAGCACTTGTATCAACCCACCATTCCGTGGGCTGAAACACCGAAAGAACGATGAGGTAACATATTACCATACCCCGTAGTTCCTTCCTCCGTGTTGCCAATGACCATGCTCTGACGTAATTTGAGTTCAGTCCAGCTCGACATTTCTTTCCTTTGCGTTGTGGACAACGATTGGCCCAGAGTGGCTGACCTCGCCACACACCCGAGCAAGGATCTTTCTTCTCCGTTTTCCCCTTCTTCTTGAAGTTGGTAGTCCGGGAGACTCCCTTGTTCTTTCCCTTGGACTTGTGGGCATTTTTCCGCACCATATTGGCAGCGGAACGTCCCTCGGTTCCTCCGAGTGTGTTTGTCTTTTGCCCTCGCCTTCTCCTCAACATCCGGAGAGCCCATGATATTCTCAACGAAAAACTCATGCCTCTGATGTTTGAGAGAAGTGGCAAAGTTCCTCCATGAAGGGGGGAGCTTAGCGACAATGCATCCCGCGACAAACTTGTCCGGTAGCACACACTTGAGGAGCTCGAGTTCCTTTGCCATGATCTGTATCTCATGAGCCTGTTCTACTACAGATCGGTTCTCAACCATTCTGTAGTCATTGAACTGCTCCATAGCATACGATTCACCTCCGGCATCGGCAGACACCAAACTTAGCGTCCAGGTGCATCCCACGGTTCCTTCCCATTTCGTATGTGCGGATACGCATCAACCAACTTGTCTCCAAGCACACTTAGGACGGCACCCACAAAGATTACGGTGGCATCCCCGAACGCTTTATCCTCTTCGGGAGTAAGCGGACCTCCGGGAGTACCTTCCGCAACTCGGTGCACGCCCATAGAAGTGAGCCACAAGAGGGTCTTACTCGCCATCTCTTGAAATGAGAACCCGTAAACGGGCTCGGTTTGAGCGCATCGACAAAACCGGACGGTGAAAATTGCCTATGCATATAAGGTTTTTGGATTGTTGGATTATTAGGCAATTTCCGTGTGAGTTTAATTACCGAAAGCAAGATTACGAGATGCACAAGCATACTTAACCACACACATCGGACTAAGCACATGCATCGGATCCGAACATGGAACAAGTAGCAGTGCAAGGTAGGAGAGTAAAAGCACGTACATCGCGACCGGGAAGGTCGCACCAAGCAAGCAGCAGCACCACCACCATGGGAGTTGTTGATGTCGCCCATGGTGTAGTCGGATCCGTCGATGAAGCGACCGAACCGTCGATGAAGAAGATGAACGAGCGGCGAGCGATCGCGCCGAGACGCTCCCCAAAAACCTTATCGCCCGTCTCCCGGTGCAGGATCTCAACGGACGGGGTTTCGGAGGCCTGCTCTCCCGGACGGCTGTGCACGCAGTCGCCGGGATGGGGAAAACTAGAGAGTAGCGCAGCAAAAGAAACTTCGCGAGAGAGAGAAAGAGATCTAAGAGCACTATTCTTCAGATCTGATCGGTCTCCTTGTATACCCTGGGAGGAGAGCCGCCCTGACCGCGTTGACACGCGTAGGAAGCCAGGGACACGCGGCGAGCATGCACATGCAGGTCGACACGTACCCAACACAGTTGGTGCACCAAGCAAAAATTTAGGCTTCCTTGAGTGTGTCTCGAACTCGAACTCGAGTCACGAAACGCGACGTGCGTGCGTGACGTGTCGTGACGTGCCGTGCCGAGCCGAGACGGGCGGGCGGAAGAGGAGTGCGCGAGGGCTTCTTCTATTCTCACTCACTTGGAATGACTAGAACAGCAGCCTTTATATACCACTCCAACTCTCTCCCAACTAGCAATGTGGGACTAAACTTTGTCCCCCAAGGCTGTCCCAAGCTGCCAACGTGATGGGCCTTGAGATTTCAGGAATTGTAGACTATATGGGCTGCCTTACTGGGCTGCAGCCCATCTACATTCAACAGTTTGCTCATATGCTAAGTCTTGCAATGCAATCGCCCTAGCCGCACGTCGGGCCGGCCGGCCGGCTGGGTTAACACGCCTAGTTTAATCGGTGGGCGAGGGAAAGATGGTTTTTTTTGTGTGGGAAAAGGAGGTACACTGTCATCATGCCACCAAATCGGCACAACTGCTCGTGACGTCCGGCCCACCTAGCTCGTGACGTCGGCGACCAAAATCATCTGATACGAGGAAGATGATGCAACGACGACCAAGAGGACCTCGCCACCGGCGGGGATGCCACGTTTGGCGTGGCGTCGCCGACGAAGGTGAGGAACAAAGCTTATGGGTGGAGTGGGGTGCATGTGAGGGGACCTCGCCGGCGACGGGATCTTAGGATGGAGGGAGCAGGGAGACGGGTGAAGATGGTAGGTGGGTAGAGGGAGGCCAGGGTGGTGGCAAACTGGTGGTGGGCTGCGGTGGAGGATGGCGGGGCGGCAAGAAAATATGTGAGCGGTAAACCTTATAAGTAATATAGCGCCTTTTATCGAAATAAAAAACATGAGCAGTGTCGGCCTCGGATGGCGGCAGATGGCCGGCGGTGGCAGGGGACAAAGTTGATGTGTTTCCATGGAGAAGATGGAGATAAAGAAGAAGACGGTGGCGGTTTCCTGCGGCCCACAAGCGCTGCTTGCGTGCGTTGAGGTCGCTCAACGACGTAGTAAACGCTAATTTTATTTTTGAGATTCGCAATAAACGCTAAATAGGAGGACCCAGAAAACTCATAAAAAAAAGGGAACATGACTAGGCCTCCCTGCCAAGTGACAACGGTCCATCTATTGCCATTTGAGGGCCCACAGACCATGTTTCGAACTTTAATGCCTTCACGGTCCATCCGGCCTACTATCCAGGTTTTTGTCTACTATCCAGGTTTTTGTCTCAAAAAAGAAAACTATCCAGGTTTTTGGGAGGATCAATTTCGCGCATGTGGTTATCTAGAGCAAAGTTAGATCATCCGTAGCTCCCACCAGCTCGTGTATATGGTTGTCCACATATACACATCGTGTCATCGTCTATATTCCCTCGAAGTCATCCACATCGCCGTGGAGTAGGTTCTGGGTATGTTCTCAAAACTAGGTGTGACCAATGGGAAGTGGTTGTCGACCAGGATGGTAGCAGCCCTCTTGCGCGCTCCCCGAGGTCGCGTGTTCAAGACTGAAGCTCTGTGGATTCAGCGACTGAGAATTCAAATGAGTTCATTGAATCTCAGTTGCAATTCATCGTTAACACGAATCACGAAGCAAAACTAACCGTTCAGAGATATTTTTCTAGTAGAAACCTTACATGCAACTGAAAAAATTCAGTCGCAACCTAGTTTGCAACTGAAAAATTCTCGGTTTCAACCTAAAATCTAATGGCGTAGGACTCAACTGAGAACTAATTAAGATGGTTGTAAGCTAGCTAAGAACTAGCAAAACCTTTTGTAAATTCACATCCGCTACTCTGATGCAAATCGTGTATAGACTTCAATTTAAGATCGTAGAGCACTGATGGGGAGTGGTGTTTTGGAACATGGGAGCATATGCTTCCTATATTTTGAAATGTATGTTACATGTATTTTAAATTTCAAAAAAATTAAAACAAAAAATCCGCACGTACATCTTCACGTGATACGTGCTCACAAAGTCGTTTCATAAAAAATGAACTTATCATGTGGCGTGTGTAAAAAAGACAAAATTCAGTGCTGAAAACAATGCTTTTCATAGGATAAGTTTTCTCTTTTTTACATAGGCCACAAAAAATATATTTTTTCATGAAACTTGACGCATACACATATATTATGGAGATGTACATGTAGAATTTTTTGTCAAAATTTTTCCACACTTCGAAATATGTTTTGTTGGTTGAGGGAGCATACGCACCCGGGAGCCGAATTGAATTTCCGGCACTGATGTGATTTTAGAAATAATAAAACCGAGGGTGATGATGCCCCTCTTTTCAGAAAAATGAAGCCAACATTAGTGGCGAATCCAAGATTTTCATCAAGTCTGGCCACACACTATGAACCTGGTCAAACTTTTATCCAATTTTTCATGAAAGTTTGATCAAAACAAGTTGCGCTGCCGCCGGAAGTCCGGGCGCGTGCCCATGCTTAGGGATAGTTAGGTCCGCTGGTGGCTAGCACTAGTTGTAACTTTTATGCTTTAGAGATTTTTTTTGCACTAGTCGGATCTTGTAAATTTGCCCGCACCCCACCCACCCTCCCTCCCGCATCCAACCCTCCCAACCCTAACCGCCGCCGCCAGTAGCGCCACCGGGGCAAAGACCCTCGGGGCGTGGCGGCGGCGGGGGCCCTTCCACGTCGCTGCGTGATGAACGGCGGTCGGATCCCACCTCCTCGACGCATGGCGGAGCAGGCGCATATCGGATGGGATGGGCGACGTGCGCTGCGGCCCTCTCCTCCCGGCGGCTATCCCCTGGCGGACCGGCCAGCGCGGGTGGGTTGGGCGGCGGCGGCCTATCTCCCTCCTTCCGTCGGCTCTCACCCGCAGCACTCCGGCAGGGGCTTGGTGGACGGCGGCCAGGCCCTCGGTCTGCGCCATGCCCTCCCCCGCCTCTCGTCGGTGCGTGGAGGCGATCTCGGGATTCTTCCGCGACACGAGGGTGCTCGGGGCAGCAGCCTTGGGTTCGACGGAGGAGGTGGCCCTCTTCTTCGCCGGAGAGGGCCGGCCTGCGGTTGGTGGTGGTGGATCCTGATCTATCACCGCGATCCGGCGGCAAGATGGAGGAGCATGGAAGCCGGCGATGGTGTCGCCGGTAGAGGGTTGGATTGGCCAGCCCGGGATGGTCGCCGACGTGGGGGTCCGACCTGAATAAAGGCGGCGGTCCTAGGGCCTCTCTTGCGTGAAGAGGAGGACCTACCGGAGGCCTGGACTCGTGATCTGGCCGGGGGGTTGAGTTCGGAAGGCTCCGCCGGCGAATGTAACAATGCTTTGCCTGGAGTTTGCTGGATCGGAGGTATTCGGTCGTGCGCACCCATGCTTTTATTCTGACCGATTGGTTCTGGAGGGAGCGGCGCGAAGCTCTTTTTCTGTGTTGACATCAAGTGACTATGGATCCATGATTAAAGTTGGAAGAAGAGAATTTCATGAAGGCCGGAGGGGAGGACTAGCTAAGGGAGGTTCAAGTCTCCGCGTTGTTGAGGGGCTTGTTTGGTGTTTCGGGCTTCACATCAGCGGTATGAAAGTGGGGGCGACAACACAGGTGAAGTGGAGAGTCCTACCTTTCAAGGTGAAAACCCAAGGTCTGGCCTTAACTGGTTGTGCCTGGCAATGACCTTGGTGGAGGCATTGTTTTGAGAGCGGGGACTATCTTCAGGGTGAAAACTCAAGATCTTTGATCGGGCGACGACGGTGTTTGAGCACTGTTCCCTTCTTGGAGGCGTCGTTTTTTGAAGAGTCTGTAATTTAGGTGTTGTCATGGCGGTGGATGTATTGCTGTTGTTAGGCCCGAGATACTGTAGCGGGACTTTTGTTTCTTAGTTTTCTTTTCCTTTTTTGGATGTGTGCATCCGTAGTGCCATTATGGTGGTGCGTTGTTTCAGAGGCTGGGTGTAATTGGTATCTCTTGATATTAATATATTCTCTTTATCGAAAAAATACCACATTGATCGAGTTGGGTGTGTCAGCTAGATCATACGAAAGCTCCCGTCAGAATGACCTGAAAATTAACCAATGCTTATGTGTTGACGTTCTCATCAACAAAGATGACTTGGTTCTTGTCCAGTTGTATTACTCCCTCCTTTCCCTGAAACAAGTTGAAAGTTTGCGTAAATTTAAATGTATGTATGCACTAAATAGTGTTTAGATACGTTCGAATTTAAATAAATTTTCGATATATTTTTAATGGAAGAGAGGGAGGGAGTAATATTCTTCTGGCCCGGGCTTGCCTTCATCCCAAGGAACTACTAGCTAGCACACCAGCTTTTTCTTCCTAACATCTGATGAGACACCACACCACACCACCAAACTTCCGAGAAATGACATCACCTTATATATAGCTTCACAGAAGCTGGAACCGTTCTCTCCCTCCCGCGTCGCCCCCGCGCAGCGACCAGGGGGAACCCTAATCCCGCCGCCGCCAGGCCCCCCTCCTCCATCCTCTCTCCTCCCTAGCTGCTGCCTGAGGGCGTGGCCGGGCAAAGCCCGATTGGCGTCGGCTGCGGCGAGGTCCTCTCGTCTTCTGGCTCGGGTGGAGGGGCGCGGGAAGTCTTCCCCGGGACAGGTGCCACGGCGTGCCGGCGCGGGCATGGCCTGCTGCGGCGATGCGACGGGTGACGGTGGTGGATGCGCGTCTCCGGGCGGCGCGGGCAGGTGGCGGCAAGGGCGATGGTGGCTGCTCGGCCATTTTCTGCGAGGAGGTGGCTCGACGGCGGCTGCGTGAGGGGGCGGCGGTGCCTCGCTGCGGGCTGGATCTAGGCTGCCGGGCCTGGATCTTGCCGGCGGTGGCGCGACGGTGTCCTCTGCGGATACGGCATCTGAGGGACAGCGGTGGTGGCTCAAGGAGACGCCATCTGCTTGCCTCGGCACTACGCTCGGCGAGGTTGGGATGCGCGGCTGCCGGTGAAAACCGTGCTCCGACTCCGGTCTTGGCGGGCGATGGCGGCGCTACACGTCGTAACCTTCTTGAAGGCATCGTTGTCGCAGTCTGCATCTACACACCCGCGCTGCTCCGGGGAAACCCTAGATCTGGGTCTCCTGGATCGGACGATGGCGGTGCACCCTGCGTCATTCTACCTCTTGGGGCATCGTTTTTGGAGCAGCTGCTGGATGTTGGCGGATGTTGGTGGAGTGGTATTCATCTACCACATTGTTAGCGTTGAGTCTCGGTGGCATGGTGCTGCAGGGCATCGACGATGGATGCGGGATGATGTATGCGTGCAGGATGGTGGAGCCGTCTGCCGTCATGGTGGCATCGACGACAGGTCTTGCAAGGTCGATGCGATAATCTCTCTTGAAGATGGAGTCGAGAAAGACGGCGGTAGCAACTTCTGTGACGTGTGCGTTGGCGTGCGTGGAGAGTCTGCTTGACTGGATATCGATGTGCTTCTCACTTGCTATTGGGCGTTTTGAGAAGACATTTGGTTTTCGGATAATGTGAGTTGGTGTATTGTCACCCCCTTCATCCCACTGTAGATTTAGTGAGGTGGCTTCGAGGTTAATCTTTTGTATTATTCTTGTAAGGTTTTGTGAATAATCTAATAAAAAAGTTGTGCGCATCCTTTGAACGCAGAAGCTGGACGATATTTCCCCTATTTCGAAAAAAAATAGCTTCAAAGAAAGACACGACAGTAGACGGAAATTGGAAACAAAAGACGACAATAGATGGAACTTCACACTGTGCAAGCTGATCTGCCCACAGGCTGCTACACCCCAAGCACCGGCCGGTAACAATGCAACACGATCAAAGACGAGAGACAGATCATCACTAGGGCCGTTGCCGATCGAAGAATCTTGACGATTCACTGTTGTTGGATGGTCTGGCGCGCGTGGCGGGGAATAGACGGCTCGACGGCGCCCGTCGTCCGTCGTGCCGTCGCCGTCGCCGACGGATCGCGGCGCAAAAACGGAAGGGATGCCACGCTTAAATGGCTTTAGGCCGGCATGCGGCGTCAAGTCCCTCGTCGTGTTGTTCCGGTGAACTGTAGAGATCGATCTCTCCGTCCGTGGCGTCCTCTTCCGCGCGCGGTGGTCACGCCATGCGTCGGACCTGGCCTGCTGCCCGCCGGCCGGTGTGGGATCGGGCCGGAGCTGCATGCTCCGTTGCTTTCCTACCTCCTTATCGCTTCGACCGGGAGCGATCGAGCCTAGCTACCAATTCTGTGCGCCGCTCTCTTTGGGGTTTACGTGAGCGCTAAAACTTTCCCCCGACGTTCATCAGACGACAAACTTCGTACGTCTTAATTGGTCATGCTAGCTGCGCAGCGTGATTTGCTTCTTTTTCGTTGCGGCACCATGTGAGTAGGCCTGATCGCCGTGCAACTCTTGGATCTGCGCCAAGGAAAGGACGATCGATCGATGTGATGGTGCGGAGAGTGCTAGCGGCCACCTTTTGCTCCAAGGTTACGCTCCTTGGAAGTGTACTGTTAGTTCTGCCCAAGTCGTAATCATAATGTACAAAATGCTCGACACATCCGGGACTGGCGGTACTAGTTTTCTATCACGAACAGTCGTGTCATCATCAATCCGTTGACTAGCAGTACGATGTAGTACATCACTAGCTTTTCCGAAAGGGACGAATAATGCACACAATCATATATATACTTCCTCCGTTGGGAAAAGATGCCGCTGATTTCTCTAGATAAGCTTGTATCTAGATGTATTTTAGACTTTTAGTGTATACGTACACAACTAACCTAGACAACAATGTTGAACAAGTCAACAAAAAAAACTCGACGAAATATGCCTCTCGACACTAACTGCGCTGATCTACCACAAACGTCGTGGCACGTGTTATCCAAAGCCTTTAAGAAGAGATCTAAGCTTCGAACCACCGCCTCAACAAGGCTAGGGCACGGCAGAGATGACGTGTCAACATTGTATGATGGATCTTATGTTTCCACAAGAGTGCATCACATATATACTTGTCATCTGTGTCGTTCCTGCCATGAGTCCTTGTACTGGCCGACGACATCGTGCTACTCCAATACCACTAGAGGAGATGTTGGAAGCGTAAAGTGCCACATACCACAGCGCTTCCGGCCGGTTATTGTTGCACACCACCTCTTCTTGGTGATAAAGGGACCTCTTCCTATTGGCACGAGCAATAAGAATGGCATGCCGACTAGGCATGAGACACATCGCGTAGCACGTGCAAATTAGGCCGGACCGAACTGGTCTAGAAGTGAAGGTGCGACATATACCCTCCGCCGGTCTTGAAAGCTTTGGGTGTCCAGAGAAGTGGTGTTTCATAGCGGCGCCAACCTAACAAGCTATGTGGATAAGGAGGCCATCGCTATCTCAAGGTCTGGCCTCCACGCCGTCCACATTACCACGGTGGCTATTATCGCCCATGTTCCCAATCACCCTCTATGTCCACATCGGAAGAAGTCCCTCATCAAAATTATGTGGCCAACGCCGTCTCATGTCACGACGGTCCGAAAAGGCCCCACAGGTGTTTATGCCGTGTGAGATTCGTCCGCTGATGCTCTACAGGCTACGACACCGGTGGGAGGAGGAGTAGCATGAAGAGAGGTTCGTGATGGGCGGTGGCTAGGGTTTCTCTCCCGGACAGCCCGTTGGAGAAACATGGCCGGAGACACGGTCTTTCCATGCCAGGCAGTCCTGCGGAAGCACTGGCTAGAATGGCTGTTGCAATCTTACGACGGGAACACGGAGTTGTCCGAGGACGCCGGCCGCCGTCCGTCCGTTCCTTGCTGAGAAGGATACAGACCGACCCATGGTCCGGTGCATGGTCCCATCTGGAATGTCTTGCACTGCACGGTGCAAGCCGGTCATGTGTCCGTATCGATGTCGGTCACGAGCCCGCGGGCAATCAACGGCCCACGCCATCTGGCGCCACAGGGCACAACTTAATGGCCGTCTATGTACGTTCGTCGTCTCAGAGGAACTCAGAGAGAGCACCGACGACACGAAGGTAGCTAGGTCGCCGGCCGGCCGCCGTGTCAGGCAGGGAACTGCTGACGCGTCATACGTACGTGCACGTACACGAGCATCACGTACGCGTGCGAGCGTGTACAGCTAGCTCCTGTGCAGTACGATCCGGCGGTCCAAGGAGCTAGAATTGTGCGCATGTCCCAGTGGCCGGCCGGCCGATCGAGAGCAGGGCGCGTCGGTGGTCGATCGAGATGGTGTCGCGCTGCGTTACGTACGCCGTAGGTCCGGGCATTGTAGTACGTGTGGTCCGGCCGGTAGCGCTCGGCGCCGGCCCACGCCCGCGTGCGGTCGTACGTTAGAGCATCTCCAACAGACGCGTAAAAAGCCGGCGCGCTAAACCTCCATTTCACCGCGCTGTAAACCGCTGGCACGCGTGATATCGAATTTTCTCCGCCGGATGCTTCATTTTGCAGCGCGCGTTGGTGTGGAAAAAAGCACCTTCGCCGGAGGCTCTATTTTGCAGCGCGGGGCACGGCGCAAACTGCTAAATTCGACTGTTTATTTCAAAATTAATCAAACAAACTATAAAAATTTGATCGAAAATACGAATATATTAAATGTTCAACGATACAGCGTGACATAGAGGACGAAAATACAAAATTTGACTAATTTTTAAACTACTCGTCCGACTCCCAGTCGAAGTCCGAGGAGTGGGTGCTCGGAGTCGTCTCCGACACCGGCGTCGTCGTCCACTCGAAGGAGGAGGAGGAGAGGACGATGGTGGACGGCCCTGTGCCGTTCTTCTTTTCCACCTCCTTCCTCGCCGCCTTCTCGGCCCTCGCCGCCTTCCTCGCTGCGGACTCGGCGCGGCGCTTGTCGCGACTGGCTTTCTTCTTCGCCTTCGCCGCCGCCTTCTCCTCCTTCTGCGCGTAGAAGGCTTCCGTGGCGGCGACGTCTCCGGGAAAGCGGTGTGCCCACTCGAGGCGCATCGCCTCGTCGCGCTCGGCGATGAGGAGGCGCTGCTCCAGCTCCCGCTGTCGGCGCTGCTGCTCGCGCGTGATCACCGGCGGCGGCGGCGGCGCGAGCATCTCCGCCTGCTGCCGCGTGAAGACATCATAAAAGTTCATGGTCCGGCGCGAGCGGCCCAGTCGCCAGGCGACGGCGTCGTACGCCGGCGCCGCCTCGTGCGCCGTATCAAACGTGCCGAGGCGGATCCGCTCGTCGCCGGAGCGGATTTCCGCGTCGAACCGGCCGCTCGGCCACGCCCGAACACCGTGGTAGCCGGAGGAGGGGCGGCGGCGCGGAGGCATCATCGGCGCGGAGGCGGAGCGTCGGTGCGGAGGCGGATCATCGGCGGGAGAGAGAAAGAGGCGGGGAGAGAGACGGAGCGGCGCAGGGATGAAGTGGCACGTGGAAAGTTCAGTTCGTTGTCGCGTTCACGCGTGTCGCGTTTATAGCGCGCGCGACAGCGGACGCGGCAATTCTCCCGCGCGGAGTAGCGCAAACGCGCGCGCGGGGTAAAGATTTTAGCGCGCGCGCTTTTTTCCCGCATCCGCTGGAGCTTCGCGCGGGCGCCCGCGCGCGCCAAACCGGCAATTTTTTGTTGCGCGGGTGTTTTAGTGCGCCTGTTGGAGATGCTCTTAGCTATGTGCGTCCCCGGCACCAGCGCGGCGTCGGTGTCGGCCCACCTAGTCTACCACCACTTGCTCATTGTTGTTTTAGTCGTACAAAACACTCACTTTATGGCTTCTTTCACAAATCATAATTGTTCAAATCTGTAATCAGGTTGGATTATTGTAAACCTAACATCATGATCCATATGGCAATGATGATGTGGTATCTACATGTCATAACTCATAAGCTACATTAGCGTGTGTATGTGTGGGTTCGCCATATGTCGAACGTCTGAGTGTATGTGGACATGAATGCATGGTTTTATTTAATCTTGTACCTGATTTACTTCTGTAAATTGTGTCAAATTTTGCCAGATTACTTACGTCTTACACCGACCTACAGTTCTCCTTAAACTTCTGTGCTTGGTGGAAAAGAAGCGAACAAAGGTACGCTCGCTTGCTGTCTTGTTCTCTGCCGCGGACTGGGATCGCTCGCCAGCTAGGCCCTCTAGAAAAAAAGTTGGAGCAACATTGTATGAGAACATATTACCCATCTTCGGGGACAAGGGGCGGAACGACCTCTCGATCTAGTATTGACTATAACCTCTTTCCATTTCCTTTATGAGTTTTGAGGATTCTCCTTCACATTTGCTCGAATCTCTCACAAAGAGTGACCCAACTTTTCAATGGGAAGGCAATTCTTTTCAACTTTTCTAGATTAGTTATTTCATGTTTTTCAATTACTGAATTTTTTTTCATGTTTTTTCATAAGTTCAAAAAATCGCCAAATTTTGGTCGAATCTAACAGGATGTGGTAAATGTTTTAAACATATGTTGTTTCAAAATTTCCTAGATTTGTTAGTTTATACTATCTAAATTATAAGAATTTTCATACTACTTTTTTAATATTTAAAAAAGTAGCTAATGACACATGGACGCCACATTACGTGTGGACACTTGATGTCTGATTTGCTATTAAGAAAGCTAATACTCCAAGTGAATACTACATTTAGACCTCTTATAGTTAATGGTTTGTGCCAAAAAAAACAAGGGTGTTATTGTGCAACTAGAGCAAAAACTAGCGGTGGATCAATTTCACTACGCCGATGGTAAAGAGATTTGCGTCCAAGTGAGATTTTTTTTCTCTCTCCATGTAGTACGAGCTCGATCTGCAGGCAGCATTCATTTGCGCTGCGTGCATGCACCGGATCGATATGATCGGCGGGGTGTGTAGGGTCTGAACCAATGCTGGCACCATCGTACCAAGTGGTATACACATTTGGGTGTAAAATCAAGCATCACGTCACGCGCGTAGCGTAGTTAAGTTGCCCGCATGCCTGTCGATCGCAACAGATCAGTGTCTGCAGTATTCAGTTCGCTGGGCACCGAATCGGTTGGCGGTGTAGGGTAAACATCAATGCTGCTGCGTGCCATCGTGCCATGAGTCCATGACACCCTAAGAGCAACTCTAACGAACCTGTAAACACATGTAACTATATAATAATCGCTAATTTTCAGCTTTCGCAAATATAGATCGCTCTAGAGAAGAGCTAGTAATTAAACACGCGAAAATTGTATTTATTTTCACGGTTTAAGGAGAAACCGTCCCCTCGAACCCTACATTCGCTGTCCGGAAGGCTGGACCGAGCGTACCCTATATGCTCTAGTTGTTCGCGCGCAAGGGATATTTCAGCTTTCCCCCTTCCCGCGTTTGCGCTGCCGCCTTCGATCTCCCGCCCAACTCGCTCTCCGGCGCCGCCGCTCACCGGATCCGGCCCCATGGACCTCACCAAGCTTCCACCCGCAACTGGTTTGGCCGCGCCACCTCAACAACCAAGTCCCGCAGCTGGATATGGCTCCGGTTCCCCGACCGCTAGATCCTTCTTGCACATGATTGCGGGCGCCGGCAAGCCGAAGAGGAAGCGGTTGGGGAACACCGGCGGCCCCTGGTCGCTGACGCGTCACCGACTGCCAGGCTGCAACAATCTGCGCCTGTCGCCAAGGCATCCAAGCGTGTGCCCAAGAAGAGCAAGCAGGTTGCCGCTAAGACTTAGCATGTCGCCTCCGTTGGTCGCCACTGAGCCTCAGCCGTCGCCGCCCAGCCTTCGCCCTTCGCTGCTCAGCCTCTGCACGTCGTCGTTGCGTCCCATTTGGATGGTGCAGGGAACGTGCTCGGCGAGGGTTCTACAAGGTATGACCTCCGTCCTCTCCACGATACCGTTCATGTCATTAGATTCTTGCAGTAATTAAGCTTAGTCCGATGTAGCTACAATGAGGAAGGACCAATGGGAAGCCAGAAGGCAACATGAAGCACAATTGGAGTTGCATCAAATGATGATTTCGGACATCTTGGGGAGGAGGAGGCTAGCTTGTCAAGACGGTGGTACATCGTCAAGTGGTCTAGGTGAATCTCCTATGAGTGGTGGTGATGGAGGTGTGCACGATGAGCTCCACGGCGACCGACACAGTATGATTTGATGATCTCTTGCATTCATAAAGGAGGCCGTGTAACTTTTTAGATATCTGGTGGTTGAACATTTCACAATGTACGTTTGGATTAGTGTGATCACGACAATTTGATGTTAAAGCATGATAGAATGCCGGCGACTGGCGAATATATACATAGTTATGTACTCGATCGGTTTTTTTTTACCAAAGGTACGTTAACCGCTCGTTGGTATGGTTAATTAAGCTACTAGCAGAATCCCTGTCGCTAACGTATTTAATTAGGAGGTACTTCTTTACCCAAAGTGATGCATGATCGAACAAAACCAAAGTCCCCACCATGAAAAAAACGTTTGACCTCCCTCTGGCGCATTTCAGCCACGATTTACAGATGCCCCGGCCGGCAGGCATCGTCCTAGTCGCCTTCGCACCAACTCTCCACCAACAAAGGAGCTCGTGCAACAGGGTATGGGAATGAATTGCAGATGGGAGGTTATTTTCTGAACAAAGGGCTTCTTCGACATGCTGCGTCTTTTCGCACTAAGCTTCGCTTTTCTGCGTAGCCAAAGTGCAAAAACGATTCTCGGTCTGGGCACGTCGCCCTGTGCTCCTACGACACATGGCGCTGATCAATTAGCGCGATAAGACGACGCAATCCGCGACGCTTTGTGAGGTCACGATCGCACCAGCCACCGGCCGCGGGTAAACGAAGATGAAGAAATTTAAACGAGAAACGCATCAGGAAAGAAATGTCTGATCAAAAGGCAGGGCCAAGTATGCATTCTGTCAGCTGTCGGTTTCCTGCTGCTCCCCGAGAGAATTTAGCCATTAAGACGTTCCCTCGAGCCAGCTAGCCGGGTCCTTGGTAACTTCAGCTTCCCCTTCGATTGACCTCTCCGGCCCTGCTCTACATAATCTCGACGACAACTCGCACAGTCGAAACGAGAGTCCCTGCGGCAAGTTGATCTCAGATCGATCGGAACAGCCTTTAATTAGCCTTGAAAGCCTCACTTAACAGTTGGGAGTGAGGGCTATACATGGCCGGCGTCGTCACGGCCATGCAAGGGCAGGTGCCCAGCTATATATCCATCTGCGGCTCTGCCGGTGGCTGCCGCAGGCCGATCGGTAGACCCAGATGAGAGGAGGATGGATGGCGAGGCGCGCCAGGTGGAGAAGCAGGGCACGTGCATTCTTTTCCAGATGGCCGGCCGGCCGCCAGCGCCCGCGCGCCGCCGAGGCCAGGCCTGAGCACCGATCGATCGATCGAGCTCGCATGCATGTGCCCTTCTTCTCCACCATGCGCGCCTCGCCTGCGCGCGCGCACCGGCCCGTGCATGGAACTGGAAGCTAGCTGCAGGCCGGCTAGCGCCTCGATCAGTGCATGATTTGTTCTTCTGAAAGCAGACAGCCACCAGGTACGTGAGTACATATGTGAATCTGTGATGGCTTGATCTACCCTTGCAAATATCTTCTTCTGTTGCTCTTCTGCATCTTCCTTTCCGTTTCGGGAAGATCGATGATTTTATGCCATAAAGCCGAGTTTCAATGCTACCTTCAACTCCGCCTTCGGTTTGTTGATCTATATCCGCAATTAATCATGGTCACAGTTCGATTCTTTCACTTCGATCAATCTACAGCTGGGAGAGAAGCACATATTTAACACTTGCCAAGGATCGATGATAACCGCGCATGCATCCTCCTCCGCGCTTTGCTACAAGAGCGCAACAGGATGAGAATATCTTGATCATCGGAGGGCTATCAATGTCAACAGAGAAATGACTATTTGTAAATCGATTGAGCTATAGTCACTCTCATTCGATCCTCTGTTTGCTTTTCAAGGTTGTATTTACTCATCCTCCCTATTCTCTATGCTAGTAGAAAATATGGAGCAAGCTAGCTAGTAAATAATTAACGACTAGCTATAACAACTAAACACAACTGTTTGAACTTTGAAGTTGTGCATGCAATGCTTCCAAAATTACTTTCTATTTCTTGTCAAACATAATCCAACGTACGTACGTATGCCAAATTATGATCTTCGCACTACGGCAAGATGAATTTTCTACTACTAAACTAAATTGCTAGGACCCTTATTTGAGGAATAAATTTGGTTGCTCCAAGTTAGTGTGGTTCGGTGCTTCACTTGTTCTGTCAATTATTTATCGCTGAACTGGTTATTATCGGCTGCCAGAAATCCTGCACTATTAGATGAAAGAAAACATGTAAAGGTATCCAGATACACCTGTTTATCCGTACACATGCAATAATGCGCAAGCTACAAAAATAGTAGGTCGTCTTAAGGTGCCTTGTCATTTCTGGTGAAAGAACATGCCGGACAGAGCACTAAAGTAGTTGCAGAGGCGAGAAGACACACAACAACCCACTGTGCTAATTAACTTTGAAGCATTATATAGAGTATTATATATCCCGTACTCTATAGACATATATGCATCGGTGCATTCTTTCTCCCCGCAAAATGAATAGATATGTGCGCGCCTCCTATTTTTGTTCTAAGTTTCACTATCTAAATCTTGTTTTCAGAAATGTATGAAAATGTTATGTGAATCTTGCAACGTGGTTTATTTCTAAAAATGAAAAAAAGTCATGCTCCCCATTGCGAAGTATAGCAAAATATATACTTCAAAAATTTACAGAAATTCTATTCGGCACATGGGAGCATATGCTCCTGCTGCCGGAAAAAAACATTTCGAAATGACAAAAAATTCAAACAAAAATTTTCACGCTTACATATCGACATTCTATGTGCGCACATCAAGTTTTGCGATAATTTTTTTTGTGACCTGTGTGATAAAGAAAAAAAAAACGTCATGTAACAACCTTTTTTACACCAAAATTCATCTTTTTTTACACATGACACTAAAAATGTCGGTTTTCTAGTGAATGACTTTGTGACCATGTAGAATTTTGAGATGTACCCACTAAATTTTGTGTTCAAAATTTTCAATATTTTGAAAGGGTATTTAAAATGAAATTTAAAAACCGTGAGCATATGCTCCTGGGGTGCCAAAACACCACTCCCAAAAATTTGTTATACAATTCATAACATATATGCACAGGAAACACGAAAATATTATAATTAGAAAAATATAGACACTAAATAAAGATGTATATGCATGTACGTTGTATGTTCTTGTCTTTCACACTTTCTGGTGTATATAAATGACATCTTTGCACTAATTTGTGCAAGCCCCTATGCTAATATAGTACTCCCTCAATCATCCGCAAATAAGTGTATGTTTAGCTTTCGGTGTAATCAAACATTTTCAAATTTGACTAACTTTTTTACATAAAAATAACAATATATGTGATATCAAATTAATAAATTATGAAAATACATGTTAAGATTAATATAGTGATATTAATTTCAATGTCCTAAATATTTCTATTTTTTCTAGAGAGTTGGTCAAATGTAATAAAATTTAATTGAAGACAAAGCTAAACGTACACTTATTTGTGGACGGTATGACCTAGTATGTTATATTGGTATACTTATGTTTTTTTCCTTTTCCCCGGTACTCCGTAACTCCAACATACATGGTCTCAAGATGGGGTGGTGGGCGGCACAATCTTGCTACTCCAAAACCGTCGGGCTTCTCTCACCTTCATCGGTGGTGGTGGTGCGTGTTGCATGTGGTGGTGCGTTTGTTTGTTGTTTCTGTTGCTTCATTGACTGGTGTGGATCCTAGTGCCCTTTGTATCTGGTTTTCTCCCGGTTTTACCTAATAAAGTGGATAATTATTTTCTTCTTTATGAAGTATATAGAGCTCCTGTCATGTTTCGTGAAAAAAGACAAGGGTGAAATTGCAGAAAAAATGCAGTGTATGTGGGTTGCAAACGAAAACGTTTCGAGATATAGTAAGCCTAATTTAACACATATAAAAAACTAGCGATCTACTTTTAACTCAAGCAAGTGGTCGAGTCACTACAATGTTGGCTTATACTAGCTTTTAATCTCGAGCCCTTTTCAAGCCAGATAAAGAAATGAACATTCTCGCAGCCCAAATATCACACAAAATATACTTATAGTGTTCCATTATTCATATGTTTGTTGCATGTAAATTAAGAATATCCCATGTAGGACATCAGAGGTAGTGAATTGTTTGATTCGAAAGGGAAATACTGAACCTTTTTAGTATATGTTTTGTTAGGAATAGCTGAAACATTTTGGCGCATAACTTACATCAAGTATGAAATTTGACACAATTATGATTTATATCCAATCGAGAACTTGACGAACAAAGTACAAATCGAGCCAAGATTTTATGCAACTATTTTCCCATGCAATCCATATTCCTATTTTCTTCCGATATGGTAATGAAACATTAAATGATTTTTGGATTTAAGTAACTCTATGCCATGTACACTTGTAAAAAACGAAAGTCATCCAATATTATTAAGATTACTGATCTAGGCAAAAATATATACAATACTTGCATGCATAGTGCTTGAGTTAAAGAACATACCCATTAAATATATTTTTTATAGTAGTTGACATAAAGTTATATTTTGTTATGAGGTTGTTTCACATATGTAGCTTACATCCATTGATTGTGTTTCGCGATTTTTGTAAACTTGTTACATAAATCTTAGAAAATGTTACCTTCTACCGGAAGGTTCTTCCTCTGCATTTAATTATGTTTTAAAAATGATATGTACCTTATAGTGAAGGGTTTTTATTTTTGTGGTGAAGCATCTGTTGCGAAGGACGCAGCCAGGGGCACAGTGGGGCCATGGATCCCCATGGTCGATTTTTTTTCTTCTGAAACCTCCTAGTTAAGCTGTGGATTTGCTCTCCAAGTTTACCTATATGGTACCCTCTCCAAGACTCCAAGCTACTTCATGTGCAATTGGGCCCCTTGTGTTGTACTCCAGACTGGCTGACTCCGTCCCTGCGGGTTGCTTCACAAGGCCAGTAGTAGGATATATTGTCCTTACCCTATATATGTCTCTGCGGCAAGCTGATAATGAAGTACATGGCAATGACAATGTTCCCTTTTCCTAGAGGGAATGGCAGAAAATTATTGAGGGAAAAAACACTTGGACGAGAACATTTGTTTAGCGTGCAATGGCCGTTTTTAGGGACACGTGAAATAAAACACTTGAACGGAGAAAGCATCTTTTGCCGCTCCTAGTCAAAAAGATCATGGCGACTCCTGGGCCTTTTGTGTCCGTGGTATGGGCATTTTAGTTCCACCCGGCCACGGGTTCAGTTTATCTGGGCCGAACAGGAATGTGCACCAGTCGTACCATCTGCTCGTGCGCTCTAGAAGGTCCTGTCCAGGGCTGACCCGAACGACGAGAACCAAAAAAAATCCGTTCAGCTTTGGCGGCCGCAGAGTACACGGGAAAGCAACACTTCGGTCTACGTAAACTTCCTCGCATCGTGCTGTCGAGACTGTTCACAGAATCACAGTCAACGTTCCCTTCTCCCCCTTGCAAGGCCTGTTTGATTCATAGTAGATATAGTAGCTAGGAGAAACGTACAAATGGGAAAACATATACGATGACAATGTCGTGCTCATTTTAATCCTACGAAAATTCATATAAACTATAGTTTCTTTGAGCCCACAGAAAAAAGCAAAGGAATAAAAAAGGACTATAACTTCCCAAGCTCTATGCTGTTTGGGAACGGAGTGGGTCTTTATCTTCTTATGAAATCTACTGCAAAAAAAAATTCTTAGAAATATTTCTACGAAGGTCAATCCTATAAATTAAATTAGTACCATCATTGATTTTTTTCCATAAAATAAAATTCTACAGATTTTAAAAATCAAACAGGCCCTAAGAACATCTCCACCGGTGAGCCCGTAGCGTTTTGCATACAATTATTGGGGTCCAAAGTAATAAAAAAAAAACTCACACCGTCGCCCACAATAGAAAAGCTACATCAGTTCGAGCCCAATAAAAGCATCGGCAAACCCCATAGAATCCCTGTAGGAAGGAAGGTTATCGGGCACACCCGATTCTCCCCTTCTCTCCTAGCCTGGCCCATCTCTCGCACTCACATCTCCCGACTACCCCCTCTCTCTCTCCTCATTTTCTCTCCCTCCCCACTTTCTTTTCCCCAGCCGCCCACCCACCACACATCTCCTCTTCACATCACCCCTCCTCCTCCTCCTCGCCGCTACCCAGCCTCCCCTCGTTGCTCCTCCAGCCGCCTGTACACGCTGCTCCGTGCATCTCCTTCCTGCTCCTCCCCACACGTCCAGCGGGGCTCCACCTCCTCGTCACCTCCTACGCCCACCACATATGTGATGCTAGGATGGCGCCCAAGGCCTTGCTCGCGGTCGCGTCGAGCGCTCAGGACACTGACCTCCTTCGTGCCCTTCCTCCATCAAAGGCGAAGACGCTGAGCGACATCAAGGGTTGCTTCCTGGTCTCCAATCGCAAGTTACCTCTTTCTGTCTTTCTTTTGGGGTCGGTATAGGGGATAACCGGTGTGGGACTAAAAAATATTTGTCCAACATCTCTCGCTGGCGACCCCCAAACGTAGTCGGCAGGTGTGCTGCTAACTAGTATTTAGGGGTGGAGATGCTCTAATTATAAGTTTCCTATTTTGATTAGTCAGCCAGCCATTCTCTCGTCACTGCTGAACCAACGAATGAATAGATTAGTTCAGAACTTGAGATAACGCGTGGTGACGGATATGATGCCCTATCCTACGATCCAAGCCGCAACGCGGAGAGTTTTTATATCCGGTTGTTCGATCGGGCTAGCAACTTTGCATCAGGAAGTGCACTGGGAATCCTTTTGGCTGGCCCTTGCTGTATAGAGTATGGAAGTTAGCTTGGAAAGGATGGTTACGTGCTCGCCTTGCCCTTGCTGGATTTAGAGAACTTTATCGTCGTGTTGACTGGTTGGCACAGATGTGGACGTCTGTATATCCATACTAAAATCTAAATGTTTAGACGATGCCCTGTTTTTACATGCTCCTTTCCAATCGAACGTCAATATACACTACAATTATTGAGTGCGGTTCAGCGAAAACCAAGTGCATTTGCACGGCACATGCCGTCATGACCAATTAATCTCCACAGTCGTGATTGCAGAGTCAAAGCGAGGATCTACCAAGGTAAAATGTGCACGTGGCAACGAAAGGCGATATCTGTTGACTACGTTTAGCTGAACTTCACATCCTCTTGAACTGATTGAGGGTGGCTCCCCCTTTATGTTTACCACAATCCTATTTGGTTAAATACCTACTGAAGATCAATCTTCGCCTATTACCCTTGGTGCACTTCAACCTTGACGTGGGGCGTTCTCGGCGGCCTCTTATCCTTTACACATGACTTTGTTGTCTCCGGTCCCCATCCTCGGTATCTACTGTCAGGATCGGCTCTCCACGACCTTGAGCGAGAGGGCAGCGGTCCTTTCCGGCGATATCTTGGTTGGTCCGAGACAATGAAGTTCGATGGTTTCACTAGGAGGCGTGGGTTCATGTTATGTCGGGTGTCTTGGGTGTGTTGTGGAGGGTGTGATCTCTCCTATTTTTGTTCTATATCTTTGTTCTGCTTTGTAAGAGGGTTTACTCATCACCTTGTATCGGTTCGGCCGTGTGGCTTTATTTATAAAGCGAGGCTAAAGTCTATTTCGAGGAGGAATCTTGTAATCTTTCATTTTAAAGATTGGCAACCGACTTAAAGCAATTTTATAATAATATATTCTTTAAGGGTGTGGGTATTTCTCAGCTGACTGAGAACTATTCTCAGTCAGTTGATGTCATTAAATTTTAGTTGCAACTCATGTTGCAACTTATGAGCAGAACGAATCATGATACAAATCAAATGGTGTAAAACTTAACTTAACATGAAGTTAGTTCTCTGAGAACTATCAAATCCCATTCTTTAATTATTGATAAACAGTTTGCAAGACATCCAGAAAATTGTGAGTTGTCATGTTGTTTTAGATTTTCGTTATGACCTAGCCTTCTTGGCGTCTCTTGAGCATGCAAGAGCCGGAACTTACTATTAACCTTCTCAACGGTGAGATACAAGATTGCATAGTTGAGCTGCTATTGCTATCCTCTAGCAACAGCCCCTCAAAAAAAAAAAAACTTAGTTGAGCTACCACCAATAAAACTGGAATTGTCCCAAAACAATTTCACTGAGTGGATCCTCAGCGAGAAATGATCAATTTACATATTCGAAACACTTCAGGTGAGGCACCTTTCTTTACATAAGATAAAATTTCCTGCTACTAGGCCCTCAATGGGGTTGTAGATACTGATGTAGGAACAACAACATATGTTGAGGGTATTCGAGCGTGGATTGCTTTTGGCATCTCAAGATCACCCTTATGAAATTCTTATATTCCATGAGAAGGTTCTACCACGGAACACTCTCATTAATGGAACTTTTGTTTTAGCGAGTTTGTGGCCAAGAAACCATTGAGGTTCATCAGAAGTTTCTTTGAATACTGATCCATCTTTTGTCATGGAAGCGGCCGAGTGGATCTGCATTTGCATACTCCCGCATACAATCATGTGGAGTCCACGATAATACATATTCGACTCAAACACTTTCAAGCTCCTGCGTTATTAGTCTTAAGTTACTTCATAGTATGACCATCTAACATGTTTTAATTCAGGATTTGTATACCCATGAGCCCGTGATTGAATTGACCCATTTTCACTATTCTCCGGCGCGTTTCGCTATCGAACCAGTGGCGGAGCCATGGCATTAATATTGTGTAGTCATTTTAAAGTTGTGTAGGCAAATATATCTATTTACATGATGTTTATAGTTTTTATACGTAATTTCTGCTTATGTTCTGAAATAATGTGTAGTGAAAAGACTACACAGCTACAACACGGCTCCGTGTATACAGGGACACGTGTTCGGAGTAGTCGGTCTATATACCTTTGGTAAACCTTGGTGCTGGAGAATTTGAAAGATTCTTTGACCAGGTTTACCTGACATGGACACGAGACTGCTGTGCTTTGAAGACGAACTTGTAGACTTGTAGACGAGCATTAACCATCCATCAGGTGCTAGAAGTTGTGACCGTATGTGTGGTGCGCGCGTATCGGTGGATGACAAGCAGCCAAAGGTCACCCGGTTTTGGCCGAGGGCTAAACCAATCAAATCACTACCTCTGTGTACTTTTCCTCGGTCCAAAGAAAAGATGGCACAGAGATATGGAAGCACATCTAACCACCGTCAGTCAGCGGATAAACCCCATGATGACCAAGGAAAAACCAGTTTAAAACCCAAACCCGTAATCATACCCCAACGCGCAGCTGAACGCCGCCACGGGCCCACCCGTCATGGACGTACCGCGCGCGGGGGTCGGAACGGATAATAGACAACGCGCACACGCAAACACGGCTTCTTCCAATTTCGGCTACTCCACCTGCCTCGCCATCCCGTCCCGTCCGTCTCTCCTCCTCGTAAAAGGAGACCAATAAATTTTTTCCTATGGGGAATCTTTCGAGCTTCGTACAGCGACCGATTCCCAAACCCCCCCCCCCCCCAATCGCCGCCGCTGTCGAATTATCGAGCCCAGGTTCTCGGCGATGTACCCGGCGGTGGGGGCGGGGTAGCGCTCGTCAGGCCGGCTACCGGCGGCGTCGCGGGTCGACAAGGCCACCAGCCACCTGCTGCAGGGGCCCGACTGGGCCGTCAACCTCGAAATCTGCGAACTCTGTCGCCTCTGAATCTCCACACGTTTGTCGTGCTTCACTATTCACTCCACCAAAGTGTGCGTGCTCCGCCGCAAAGGAAGATGTGTTCGTGCTCCAGAGACTACAGCCACGAGCCGTACCTCCCCGTCGATCATGCTACTCCGGCAACGCCATCGTTTCCCATGGGCCGCACTTTTCCTTTCTGACTATCCCACCTCCTTTTGCCTCCCCCGAGGCCACGCCATTTCACCATCGACGTCTGCAATGGGTCATGGTGAGAGCACATGCTCAAAATGATACTACCTCCATTTCAATGAATAAGGCCCACGCGTTCTTTTTTTGAAATGTGGGAGATATCACCCCAACTTCTGCATCCAAAGGATGCACACAACTTTTTTTTATTAGATTATTCACAAAACCTTACAATAACAATACAAAAGATCACCCTCGAAGCCACCTCACTAAACCTACAGTGGGATGAAAGGGGTGGCAATACACCAACTCACATCATCCAAAAAACCAAATGCCTTCCCAAACCGCCCAATAGCAGGTGAGAAGCACATCCAGTCGAGGAGACTTTTAGCGCACGCCAACGCACACGCCACAGAAGTTGCTACCGCCGTCTTCCTCGACTCCATCTCCAAGAGAGATCCTCGCATTAACCTTGCAAGACCTGCCGTCGATGCCACCATGACCAGTGGCGGAGCCACATGTAGACCTATGTAGTCATATGACCACACAGATTTTTGTCAAATTCTTTGTATGCTAGTAAAAATCATGTCAAAAAATAATAAAAACAATTAAAAATACATGCATTTGACATCACTGATTTAGAACGACAACAGAGACTTGAAGTTCTGGCTCCGCCACTGACCATGACGCCAGACGGCTCCACCATCCTGCACACATACATCATCCCGCATCCGTCGTTGATACCCTGCAACACCATGCCACCGAGACTCAGCGCCAACAATGTGGTAGATGAATACCGCTTCACCAACATCCGCCAACATCCAGCAACTGCTCCAAAGACGATGCCCCAAGAGGTAGAACGACGCAGGTATCGCCGCCATCGTCCGATCTGGGAGACCCGGATCTAGGGTTTCCCCCGGAGTAGCACGAGTGAGTAGATGCAGGTTGCGACAGCGATGCCTTCAAGAAGGTAACGACGCGTAACGTCGCCATCGCCCGCCACAATCAGGGTCGGAGCATGATTTTCACTGGCAGCCGCACATCTCCAACTCGCCGAGTGGAGTGACGAGACAAGCAAGGACGATGCCTTCGACAAGGTAACGACGCCAAGCGACACCGCCATCGTCCGCCAAGCCCGAGAGCGAAGCACGGTTTTCACCGGCTGCCCCGTCACCCAAAACTCGTCATTGACTGGATCTTCACTGCCGAAGATCTGTGTGGGATCCCAAGATCCCCACCCCAGATCCCAACGAGGCCGTCCACCTCTAGGGAGGAGGTCGCCGCCGCCATGCCCAGGGCCGCCGCCCCGGCTTCCATGTGATGCGGACGTAGCATCCCGTCGCGCGAAGGAGAAGGCGCAGCAGCCGGTCGACTCCGGGCTCCAAGGCCAAGATCCGGCCATGCCACCACCGCCGACGCCTCGCCTTCCGGCCGCAGACGCCGCGCACCACCACCACCAGAAGGAACAAGAGCGCTGCCCCCACCCCCCATGATCGCGCCCATCTGCAACCCCCGCCGCCACCATGCCGCGCGGGCTTTGCCCGGCGACATCTCCGGTGGTAGCGGCGTGGGGAGGGAGAGGCTGGAGGGGGCCGGAGGGCTGGGACGGAGGGAATCCCCGGAGTAGCGCGCCGCCATCACCCGGGGGAGGGTTAGGTCGGGGGAGAGAGGTCCGCTCCTTTTCTGTGATGTCAACGTGTATGATGTACTCACGCGTATTCTAAAACAAACTTTGAATGAAAAATAGAGCAATACAACCTTAACTATATTGTAGGTAATTAGTATTGTTCGATTCATATTGAAAAAGACTTTCTAATAATGCTGATTTACACCATTATTTTATATATATTTAGAGTAATTTTTAGTCAAAGAAAAAATACGAAAAATGAGGGCATCTTCTTCATTGGAATGGAGGGAGTATATGATTGCCTATGTGGATCATGTGGTAGTTAATGCAATATTGAACCGCATGAAAAAGGCATTAATCATATGGTTGTTGCATAGCGTGCTATAAAATAAGGGGAGCACTAGGAATCGGAAGCTTCCCATCGGACCAGGCCATCGCCCTACGATCTTTCTTTTGTGAACCGTGCGATTGTATGCCTAGTTTGGCTTGTTTGCTGCTTCCTAAAACTAGCGCGTTTTTTTGAGGGAAACGTGTGCTTTATTGATCAAATAATCAAACTGTCATTACAAATGTCCTGCCGGATACACTCCGGGGTAACACCACGCCACACAAAACAGGAAAAACTAGCACACGATCTAGCTAAGGAATGAGCTGCAACATTGAGTCTCCGGTAGACATGACGAAAATCACAAGACGAAAAACCCCGTGCCAACCGTTTGATATCCTCAATCACCGGACCCATCAGCGATCTATCAACTGGAGTAGCTAGCACACGCTGGATCACTGAAAGGCAGTCAGAACCGATGATGATATTGGAGAAGCCTTCTTCACTGGCAAAGAGGATCGCTCGACGAAGAGCAAGTGCCTCCGCGAGTTCAGGTAAGGTGACCTCCTTCAGACTTTCCTTGCAAGCAGCAAGGCAGGTTCCCATGTGGTCTCGGATCACAATGCCAATCCCCATATCCTGGAAGATGCAAAGAGAGCCGCGTCGACATTGATCATAACCGTTCCCTCCGGCGGTGGAGTCCATTTGAGGCTGGGTGAAGAGGACTCACACCTGTGTAAGGTAGCCGGCTTGTAGAGATGTTGGAGTATCATTTCCACATAGGCTTTCGCTCTTGACGCGACTGAATTGGGATGCACCGGCCCTTCTCCCTCTCGGGTTTTGTTTCTTGCATCCCACAGATGCCACATGGTGACCACGACCACCGTGGCTTCTACCTTGGAGCATCGATCCAAGAACTCCAACACCCAGTTCCTCGGGGAAGAAAAACGCTGGCGCTGCAGATGAACCTCGTACTCTCCCTTCACCTGTTGCCAAACCTCTCTAGCAAACTGGCAGAAGAGAAGCGCGTGCTCAATCGATTCATATTGGTTGCAGAAGATACAAAGTGGAGAAGCTGGGATGTGCCTCTTCTGCAACTGATGGCCACACGGCAAGCAGTCGTGGGCAAAGCGCCACAAGGTGATCTTCATCTTGCCTGGAGCTTTGATACTCCAAAGGGTTTTCCATCGCTTTGCATCTGATTGTCCTGCAGATGAAGCCCCCTTCCCTCTGCGACTGGAGCTAACCGCAAAGGCATTTGATCTAGCAAGATAGTACGCCGACTTGACTGTATATTGACCAAAACGTGAGAGTGGCCAGGACGCGAAGTCATCGCCACCAAGTCGGCTTATTGGTACTTGCAGTATCTTGGCAGCGACATTCTCCGGGAAGAAGTGATGCACCAGATCAACATCCCACGCTCTCGCATCCGGCGTCAGCAGCATATCAACAGTTTGATCTACCGATAGTGGAACCAGAGGGCGAACTGTATAAGGCGGGACCTCCGGTATCCAATTATCTGAGAGGATCCTCGTAGTCTGTACGTTCCCAATGCCCCACCTAACTCCTTTCTTCAACAAATCCCTGCCCACAAGAATGCTGCGCCAGGTGTATGAAGAAGACCGGGGTTTTGTGGCCTCCCAGAAAGTACAGTTAGGGAAGTATCTAGCCTTGAGAACCCTTGAACACAGAGAGGTCGGATCAGTGAGTAGTCGCCAACATTGTCGTCCCAACATGGCTCTATTGAACAACTCCAGATCCCGAAAACCCAAACCTCCCAAATTTTTAGGAGCGGAGAGCCACTCCCAGGAGCGCCAGTGCAGTTTCCTTTTCCCATCTTCGATGCCCCACCAGTCGTTAGCAATGGACTTGCGCATCAAATCACAAATGGACACTGGCAATTCGAAGCAGCTCATGATATAAGTGGGGATGGCCTGGATGACAGTTTTCAGGAAAATCTCCTTCCCCGCCCTGGACAACGGCCGCCCCATATCTGCATTCATCCGCTGCCACATGCGATCATACAGAAAGCGAAAGGTCCGAACAGGTGATCTGCCCACCTCAGTTGGCATGCCCAGATAAAACTCCTGCAATGCCTCATCGTGAACCCCCAGTTTCTGCTTGACAGCTGCTTTTATATCAGATTTGCAAGACGAACCAAAGAAGATAGAGGATTTGTCGAGATTAATCCGCTGTCCAGAACCAGCGCAGTACCCTTCCAAGGTCCTTTGCAAAGCATCAACACTCCTCCGATCGCACCGAGAAAAGAAAATACTGTCATCCGCAAACAATAAGTGTGTTATAGGAGGGCCAAGTCGTCCATTTTTAAGACCATGTAGTTCATCTTGGACCATCCTTTGTTGCAGAAGACATGACAATCCTTCCGTGCATAGGAGAAAGAGGTACGGGCTAATGGGATCACCTTGCCGAATGCCCCTGGTTGGGATCACCGGTTGTGTGAGCTCACCATTAACCCGTACTGCATACCGTACATGGGTGACACATCTCATGACTGTATCAATCCATCTCTGGTCGAAACCCAACTTCTGCAGACATCCAGCTAGGTATGTCCACTCAACGCGGTTGTAGGCCTTCATCATATCGACCTTGAGAGCGAAGAAAGGTCTCTTCACATTTTGCTGCCGAATAGTATGGAGACATTCATATGCAATCAGCGAATTATCAGTGATTAATCGCCCTGGAACAAATGCACTTTGGTTCTCCGATATTACCACTGGCAGAATGAGCTTCAGTCGGTTTGCCATCACCTTTGAAGCAATCTTGTATAACACGTTGCATAAGCTAATGGGCCGGAAGTTCTTGAGGTGTTGTGGCTTGCTAATCTTCGGAATCAAGACAATAATGGAATCACAAAACCCCTCAGGCAGTAGTCCACCCTCCAAGAAAACCCGGACTGCTCTGCAAATCTCCTCCTCGAAGAAATCCCAGTGAGTCTGATAGAAGAGCGCCGGAAGGCCATCAGGCCCCGGTGCCTTGGTCGGACCCATCTGAAAAAGAGCCGTCTTGATTTCATCATTAGTGTAAGGCTTGAGTAGATCTTCATTCATCTCATGCGTAACCTTACTAGGAATAGAATCAAGGACAGTATCGCTAGACACAGTAGGTTCAGAGGAAAAAAGGTTCTCATAAAACTCCTGAACCATACCTTTAATCTCCGATTGGTCATCACATCGTGAACCGTCCTCGCGTGTCAATGAGTGAATTCTGTTGGCCTTCTTGCGGGCGCTTACACGGGCGTGGAAGAACGCCGTATTGCGGTCACCCTCACGTAACCAGTCCACCCTTGACCTCTGGCGTGCCATTGTTTCTTCCCTCTCAAACAGCTCGCAAAGTTCCTTCTCGACAAGCCCAGTGTCAACAGAAGATCCGTTTTCCATCCGTAGATGCTTCAGTCTCCGTTCGAGTTTCTGGATTTTGTTTCGAATATGACCAAAAGAATCGCGGCTCCAAGCCTTCAGGGAACCCGCGACCTTACGTAGTGTGGACCGGGTGGCTGCAGCGATCGATCGCCGTTGTCACACTCGGTCCAGGCCTTCTCCATAACCTCCTTGTAATCAGCTGCCCTCAACCACGCTGCTTCGAAGCAAAAGCCGTGATTCACTGGTGTATGTTTGACATTGTCGCTGATCTTGGCAAGGGATATGTAGATGGCAAGGTGATCCGAAGTGGTAGTGATGACATTTTCAACCTGACAATCATCAAAGTAATTGGAAAACGCCTCATTTGCTACCGCACGATCAAGACGGACTTTGACATGATCTTCAGCACGTTGTCTGTTGCTCCATGTAAATTTCGGACCTGAAAATCCCAAATCCTTCAGGCCACAAGTGTCTAGACAGTCCCGAAAGAGCAACATCTGAGCCTCTGATCTGTCACGAGCACTACAATGCTCATCCTGGGTAAGTGCTTCGTTGAAATCCCCACAACAAATCCATGGACCATTCCATTCTGATCTCAGCCGGCAGAGCAAGGTCCAGAACTCGTGTCGTAATTCCCGACGCGCCTCACCATACACAAAGGTTGCCCTACACGGTACGCTTCCTTCCGACGAGAACATCACGTCGATGCAATGTGCATTGAAGCCTTTGAGCGAAACCGTGTACTGTGGTAACCAAAAAAGCGCCAGACCTCCACTGAGGCCGGCAGAACTGACAGCAAAGCTTCCCAAGAAGCCTAAGGACCACATAAAGTTTTGGGCCCTGGTATCCTTCATCTTCGTCTCTGTCAAGAAGAGGAAGGAGGGTCTGTATTTCCGCAGCAAGTAGCGGAGTTCCCCCACCACCGCGTCCGACCCCAAACCGCGGCAGTTCCAACATAAGAAACTCATTGCGTCTGGCGGGGCTGCTCTGCAGCCTCCGCCTGATCCGCCGATCCAGATGATATTTCTCGCACCTCCGACTTACGCTTCTTATTTGAGTCAGTACCAGAATCGACGTCTTCCTCCCTATGGATGGGAGAAGGAACCACCGCCAACTCATTGCCAACCACGAGAGTACCAACACCCACCACTGGAACCACTTTGGGCCTGTATTCCTTCCTTTTGCGGCTTCCAGCCTTGGCGCCGCCCCCTTGGGTTGGTGTGATATCTGCACCTGGCGCCTTTGGATCTTTCGCATTCACCTTACGAACTCTGGTTTTCTTTGGCTTAACAGGGGAGGTAACCTCACCTGCACCATCTTTACCATGAGGATTTGCAGATGCATGCATCTGCGAGGAAGGGCCATGATGGCCATTGCCGGGCTTTGAGCTCTGATTGCTAGCAAAAGAACTCGTCCCGAGTTGGACCCCGACTGCTTCTTCTTACGCTCATCGGGAACACACGGGCGAGGGCCATGATACGGAAGGAAACCTTCATCATCCCTCTCCGCGGGAGTGGCACATCCAAGAGATGAATGGCCTAACAAACCACACGAGAAACAGAAGGTCGGGAGCTGTTCATACATGACCGCGAAGTACTCCGTAGTCTGCTTCTTCTGGGAGAACACTGGAACACAGCGCATAAGAGGCTCTGCGACCTTTATCGTGAGCCTGACCCTCAGGTAATCTCCCCAAGCTTTGCCTTTCCCATCTACATCCATCTTCACCACCTTGCCCACACACTCGGCAAGATTCTTCCCCCACCGATCATTCATTAAACCAAAGGGGAGGCTCAAAAACGCGCCCACACGGTCGGCTCCTCAAAACGATACTCCTGTGGCCTCAGATTTTTGTCAAACTCGGTGAGAATGACTGCATGCTTACTCACGTGCCACGGTGAGCCGTCAAGAACCCGGAGCTTGTCCTTCTCACAGGCAAATTCAGCCATGAACTGGTTCGTTCCCATAGCCCTCATCTCCAGCCCTTTAGGGTTGCCCCATGCAGAACGTAGTGCAGCACCGATCGTCGAGATGTGGTAGGTGTTGGGAGCAAGAACCTTTCCAACAATCGCCCACTCTGGGCACCCGAAGTCGTCATCCATCGTATCCTCCAGGACGAAGGCCTTCGATTCCTGTGGAGTAAGTTTCAGCTTCTGTAGCATCTCCGCCATGCCGTCGCCGTTGGCGGAGCCCACCGCAGGGCGCGGCGAACCTGATGGATCCTTCGGAGGACGATCCCCAGATTGGATCGCCACCGATCGGCCGGCCCCGCCGCCGATGTTGTTCGCCTCGACCGCATCCGCCTTCGCCGCCATCGCCGAGGACGCGGAAGAAGGGTAGAGGACGGTGAGAGGGAGGTTGGGGCGAGGGCGCGAGGAGCACCGCCGCCAAAAATCGTCGAGAAAACCCTAGGTCGCCGCAATCGCCGGAGCAAGACGAAACCCTAGGTTAGACCGACAAACTTTTAAAAAATTAGTGTGTTTGCTTCCAATATACTAACAAATATTCCTTTCCATCAATATTGGTTGCCAAAAATTAGTGTGTGTTTGCTTCAAATGAAACAATATATCTTTCAGAAAAGAGAACTGAATTTGCATCTAGAGGAAATAGTATTTGCATGTACAAATATGAGAATTTGCTTCCATGTACAATAATGGGGGAACGTAAGTGGCCCTACATGCCCCTGAGACTATATAGAAGCACACCCGCTAGGACAACACATGCTTGAACATGACACCGGTGTGTAGACCACTGTTTTCGAGAAGGAGCCTCGACGAGATCATAGCAACGCCCGTGAACAGCGATGACGGTGTTGATGAAGAGCAGTGGGGGCTCGTCGACGACCTGCAATCATCTCCTTGTAGAAATAGAAGTATGCATATAGTAGACATGTGAAGCATGGATGCTCTGAATCAAAACTATGTTCCTATCACAAAAGAAACTTAGGATGCATGGATACACAGTATCACAACATGTTGGGACGCATGATTTTTCGAAAAAAAGGCGGTCGGTGTCAACATATATGAGACGTACTGGAAGCATAGATGTTTCGAAACACAAAAAAAGGCAGGCTTTCCAAAAATGATTGGGTACATAAATTTTTGATATACAACCCTAATACGGCCAGAGTATACCCTGATCAGCAATCTATAATGGTTGAGAAGCATGTTAAAAATAAAAGCTTCTTATATATGATATAATTTGCTTCCAGTAATATCAAAACTTGCTTCAGTGTAAAATAAGAATTGGTCATAAGGTTTTTTCCTTCAGGGCACAGTGCTATTTCCATTTAAACAACAAATTCAAAAGGTAGAGCATGGTTCTATCATGCAAAACTTGAAAAACATACATGCTTTGGAATCATCAATTTTAGAACAACAAATGCAAAACGTAGAGGATGGTTCTATTATGCAAACTTAAAAAACATACATGATTTGGAAGCATCAATTTTATGCTATCTTAACATAACTAGTACTACATAGAAGCTTCGAAGGATCAAACATAACTATTAGCACGAGGGCAATATTTAAACTACAATGTATACTGAAATTCACTAACAAAAATCAAGAAGCAAGAAGCATGGTTATATGCCACAAACTATCCAGACTGAAGAAAAACATATAGTATATACATAGAGATATTTCGAATCAAGAGATTAGTGCTACCTGAATACAAATCATCTATATGTGAAGCAATCGAAATTGGAAGCATGAATATTTCTACGCAAGTAATTAGTTCTTTCACAATATATATAACCAATATGTATTGGAGGCATAGATGTTTTGAAGCACATAAGTACTGCTACCTCAGCATAACTCATCTATGGTGGAAACATATAAATTTCAAATTAAAAATTGGATATGCTTGCGTCCATCATGTGGATACATCTTCCTCTGATGTACATACCAATTTGATCTGAAACAATTTCTTTGTCTTGTCAGTTTAAGCACGCTGCATGATGGGCAAAACACAAGCTATATCATCAGGTAAAGCAAGAACAAAACACAATCTGCTGGTGCCAAAAAGACATGCTTGAACTACAAGAGTATAAATTGCTTGTAGGATATCACTCTCTCGTTGCATAATAAACAGTACATGGAAGCAACAAATATCTTGCCGCATCACGATCATTACTAATGTTACTACACATAGATCTAAGAAGCTAGCAGATGCAAGATCCGACAACATGTCGGCTATAGCCTATGTGAACCAGCTGGTAAATTTGTTTACGAAAATCCAAGTGGAAAGGAATAGGCGCACACTGGAGCTAGGTCGGGTGATATTACCTTGTCCCTAAATCGTGCAGTCATTGAAAAAGCAAGATCGCAAACGTGAGCGTTTAGAAGCAGCCTACGACCCACGGATTTGGTTGGATTGGATCCTTTCCGGCATGTTGCGCCATGTCTGCGCCGGTCGCCGGCCATTGATACCCTGACGGCGGACCTTCATGCGTGCGCTCCGGCGTCCGATTCCCAGCAGGTGTAGGCGGAACCATCGGCTCGAGGGTAGGATGTGGCACTGTGATGAGGAGAGGGGTGGAGAACATGGATGTTTGGGCGGCGTGGAGAGCCGAGGGATGACGATGGGAAGGTCGCGAGGGCGGCGGAGGTCGATTTGGGGAGGAGTTTCAGGGGAGTGATTTGGGGAGGCGTTTTGGAAGGTACATCGGGAAAAAATTGCAAAACCAAGCCCCTCGATGGAGATGAGATGGACGGTCTGGAAGAGGTCCGACGATTTGATAGCGATCGGACTCAGATATGTAGTATTTACCATAAAATAATGCCCCTATTTAAGCAGGAGAAGAGATAGTGACTGGTCATAGTTTGCAGAAAAAGCCAAATGCCCCAACAAGGGTAGAGCCTAACCATTGCTGGGTCCATATTATCCCAGACCATGTAGCTATCATTTTGCACTTATTTGAAGTTATTTTTGCAATGTCATTATAGGGCTTGGAAGCATCAGGATCTGCGGCTCAATTGGCATATGCTTCTACATAAACTAGCACGTTCATGGTGGTCGGTTAGAAAAGGATTCTCCTTCGTCCTTGAGGGTATCCATGGCTAAGAGCCCAACCCAAACTCCTTTTTGGATCTTTAGATTTTTACCGTGCACGTGACAAGGTTGACCATAGCTGCGAAAGGAGATAAGGATGTTCCGGTTTTGGATGAGCCTTCCCAATGTCTCTACCAAGAGAGCTGGGTAGCGTCATATAATTAAATTGTTTAGGTCATGGATATATCATACCCAACATCATCATTTTTGGTTGTGATAAGCACATGACAAGGTTTATTTATAACCACCACACATCGGTAATCAAGATATCGAAACATTCTTGTCGCTGCTTGTTCCATCAAGTAACACACATGGGTGCATATGAATTTGGAAAAAATACTATCATGAAGAAAAAAACATGTCTAACCCCTTTTTTCCACACTCTACACGTGGACGTGGACGCTATTGGAGGTCCACGACCTGCTCCATGGTATGGAAATATTTTAACTGTTGGCCACCATGTTCTAGAGGCTCCATGCCTTAGGGCATGGTGTGGAATCCACAAAGGTCCCATGCACTTCTCCATGGCCTGGACATCTTCTAGCTCCACGCCTCCATCAGCTTCTTTCTACCTTTCAATTGTCATCCTCTTTCCTTGTTCTGTAGGGCATGGATCTAAAGGCTTAGATCAGAAATATATTTTTAAAATAAATTTACTATTCCAAACTTCGTGTGTGAGGTCATTTTGTCCATTTTCACGCATTTCCTATGATGGTGCGCATGAATAATGTACTCGTAAGTTGGCATGATTCTTCGTACGCGGTGCAGTTCGTCCAACTACCTAATGAATGACATCCCACCTAATGTAAGACTTGTGTCCTACTCTAGTGCACTTAACACGTTCAACGATTCTATGTCTCTAGAAACTATGTAAATCGCTTATGAATTTGAACTCTAAATCTTCACACATCTAAACAAGGTGCCACGGTACCTCACTCCACCGAAGTTCATGTGCTCTGGAGCCCATAGCCTCATGCCCAACCATCCCATTGATCACGCCACTCGCGCAACACCATCATTTCGCGTGGGCCTATGGCACACTCTCCTTCTGATTTTTCTACCTCTTGTCGTGGATGCCAAAATCCTTTCCTTTCGCATGCCCATCAGTTACGTCTGCACACATGCATTGCATAGGATGTTGTAGCAATATACCGCCACATGGTCACGATTCTCCATAGACGAGAAATGATTTTTTGTGACGATACATTGTCTTCTCCAACACAATAGAAAGGGTTCATGTGGGTGGGTGGCGAGCACATAATTGACGCATGAAAAGGCGATGATTTACTGGGAGACTAGTCATGTGCACAACATGCTAGCTATGGTTACTACCTATTTCATGTTGATGCAAGGGAGTTAGATGGGGATTTTTTTCACATCATAGTTCGGTGTTTTTTTTAATACATGACAATTTCTACTCGTTACGGACAACGACACTTAATTCAAAGCTTTTCTCAAAGCATGTCGATCTATATAAACAACATTGTGAACTTTGCTATCTACTTTTACTTGAAAATCAGTATGTAAAATGAAAACGTCTACCATGGGTCATGGTGAGAGCACACACTCACAATGATATATGATTGCCCATGTGGTCCGTATTACACCACTGAATCGCATGAAAAAGCATTCATCACATGGTTGTTGCACAATGTGATATGCAATAAAAAGCATCCATCAAAATTTATTTGAGAGCAGTAGGATAGTGCGTTTGGAGGGAGTCTGGTCGCCACTGTTTGCAATGCATATCATTTTCTTATAAATTAAATTCCTACCTTTTATAAAAGTATCATATATCATTGATGTTCTCTCGAAAATAAATAAAGTGTCCCTATTTAAGGAGGAGAAGAGAGCGTGAGTGGCCATAGTTTGCAGAAAAAGGCCACATGCATAGTGAGGCAGACAAGGGGTGGAGCGCAACCTTTTCTCAGTCCGTATTAGCTTATACCACATAATACCAACATAAGTTTCACACTTTGTTGTAATTCCCTGCTTTGCAATGCCGTTCAAATCATCGAGCATTGTAGGACTTAGAGGCGTCAGGAACTGCGGCTCGATTGGCATGTCCTCCTACATAAATCAACAAGGTTTCGGTGATCAGTTAGATGAGGATTCTCCTCCACCTTTGAGGATAACCATGACTACTAGTTTGCCTAGTGCTCTTCTTTAGATCTTCGGATTCTCTAGGCTCTGGCTTGTTCTTCGCTATCCAACACGTGTTGAGAGTAGTCGGTCGGTCTATATACCTTTTGGTTAACCTTGGTGTTGGAGGATTTAGAAGATTCTATTCTATGACCAGGTTTACCTGACATCGACACGAGGCTGCTGTGCTTGGACGACGATGAACTTCTAGATGAGCTTTGACCAATCCATCAAGTGCTAAAAGTTGTCACCGTATGCGTGGTGTGGATCGGTGGATGACAAGCAGCCAAAGATGAAAGTACTTTTCCTCGGCGGATATGAAAGTACGGCTAACCACCGTCAATCAGCGGATAAACCCCATGATGACCAAGGACAAAAACCCGCTTAAAACCCAAACCCGTAATCATCCCCCAACGCGCAGAACCGCCGCCACGGGCCCACCCGTCATGCACGTCGTACCGCGCGCGGGTCGGAACGGATAACGGACAACGCGCACACGCAAACACGGCTTCTTCCAATTTCGGCTACTCCACCTGCCCTGCCTCGCCTTCCCGTCCGTCTCTCCTCCTCGTAAAAGGAGACCAATAAAAATTTCGTCTTGGGAATCTTTCGAGCTCCGTACCGCGACCGATTCCCAAAGCCCTCCCCCCAATCGCCGCCGCCGCCGTCGAATTATCGGCTCCGCGAGCAAGGCAAGGTTCTCGGCGATGTACCCGGCGGCGGGGGCGGGGCAGCGGTCGTCGGGGCGGCTGCCGGCGGCGTCGCGGGTCGACAAGGCCACCAGCCACCTGCTGCAGGGGCCCGACTGGGCCGTCAACCTCGAAATCTGCGACACCCTCAACGCCGACCGATGGTGACTACCCCTCTCCCCTCCCCCCGCCTCCTGCTGCTACTATCATCGGCCGTTCTTGCGCTATGGCTATTTTGTTCTTTGGTTGCTTGCTTGCCGAATTATGGTGGGGAATTTCGGATTTGTCCGCCGAGTTCTTGTTGTTTTTATTGTTGCTTCTGTCGCGGGCGCTGCTTCTGCTCTGGGTTTTGGTCCGGGAGGGGGCGTTGACCCAACTGGCTGGGGTCAAAATTCCAATCCTATCCAGTTTGGGGATTCTTTTTAACCGAATAATTGAAGCTGCGAATTCTTATTGGTTAGCATAGTATTGAAATTATCTACTAGGGAATTCTTTTTGCCAAGTTGAAGTTTGATTGGGATGATTGGTACGAAGTGGTCTTCATCCTGTTACCTAGGAGGGGTTTTCTGGTGGGTACCATGTTATGATGAGAACTATAGTACTTACTAGTAGTATAATAAGGGTTGTAAGTACTGAACGGACGGTTACTTTTAGTTTTAGCTTTGGGGTGGCACGTTTGAAGTAACTTTTGCTTGGGGCTGAATTGAGAAACTACTGCTCGACTCAGGCTCCCGAGCTTCAACTGAGGTGTCTCGATGGAGAATTCACTATTCAGGGAGCTTGGATAGAGGAACACTCCATTGGTACGAGAAATTTACAGGGCTGCGTGGTCGAGAATCTGCAGCTCGGCTCGCAGGTTCCGCAGCTTCGATGGAGTACTTGGGGAGCTTGCATTAGAGGATCGCTTCATTGGTACGCGTAATTTATAGGGCTCCGTGGTCAAGAAATTGAAAATTTCATACCTAGGCAGTTCGACAGTGCTCTTTCAGAACTAGCCTGTGTGTCGCGGTTGTTCCATGATAAAAGTGTGTTTGAAATTCTATTCAGTTGATTGTGTGGCTTAACCGCATTGAAGTCTCACAAGTCTGGCACTCATCTGCAACTGTCTGGTGCGTGAGGCTGCATTGTCATATACCATATGATTGTATAGCTACTGAACTCCATACGAAACAGCTCTGCAGTAGCTTATGATTTACTTACTAACCTTCTGCATCGATGTAGGATTTAAAAGAAAACTTTGACTGTTTTGTGTGTTTAAATGTGTAGATGGGAAGACATCCATCCATATTAACTTTTGTATCTGCAGATAAGGTTTAACCTTACCGGGTGCTAATACATTTGAAATTCTGAATCAGGCAAACAAAAGATGTGGTAAAAGCAGTGAAGAAGCGGCTGCAGAATAAGGATCCCAAAGTTCAGTTTTTCACTTTGACGGTGCGTGCTATAAAAGCATGTCTTGTTATTGCTAGTTTTCTTTTCACTTCATGAGTCTAATTTTTTTTTCATATAATCTGTGCAGCTGTTGGAGACAATGATGAAGAACTGTGGTGAATATGTTCATTTTGAAGTTGTTGAGCTGCATATTTTACAAGAAATGGTTAAAATTGTCCAGAAGAAGGTATACCCTCTTTTACCCCTTCCAACTATCCTTGCCATTATCCTGTTGCTTAAATTTTTCAACACAAGTAGAAACATGTTTAAAGTTAACTAGCACTATGTCTAGCTTACCTCCTTGCACTATAAAAAGCAAGGGAAAGATTGCCTAGAAATACCCTTCCCCAGACCCCACAATGTGTGGGAGCTTTCAGCACTGGGTTCTCCCTTATGTCTAGCTTACAGGTCGACATTTGGAACATCATTTTCTGTCTGCTTGTTTAATTGGATAACCAATTTTTTTTTGTATCACGGATAATTTTTTCATGTCATTTAGAACTTTATGAATGGTTGTTGTGTATTATCCAGTCAGACATATAGCTGATATAATCTCAAATAGATATACTGCTATGATAAGAACCCTGTATGACATTATCTGTAGTTGGTCTGGTTTTGGTCCTCCCTGTTTTTTTTGTGATACAAATTTGGTGTTTGAGCTGAACCATCATTCTTCTTCAGGTCAACTTGCTATCTGTTATCACTTATCACTGTAGCAGCCAATGTTTGCAAATCATCCATAATGGATCATATATTGGCATTCTGTTGTTCTATTTCTAATTCTCATTTCTGTCTCCACTCATTGTCTTATATTTCTGTTTACTAATTGAGAACAATCAAATACAATGCTTATTTTTTTCTTGAATATCCAACCAGCATGATATGCAAGTGAAGGATAAGGTATTGATACTTCTGGACTCGTGGCAAGAAGCATTTGGTGGACCTGGGGGGAAATATCCTCAATATTACTGGTCATATATTGAACTGAAGGTATGCTGCAACTTTTACTCCAATGTAAAAGCTCTCATATTGCAATTGAAATACAGAATCAATCCAGTACTCGTTCATGATGCTAAGCAGAGAACATGCCCTGAAAGAAATGTTCGAAGTATAATAAGTAGTTTAATGACAGATGATTGCTTTGCTTTTACGAACTTGGGGATAAACTACTGGAATTTGATCATATTAGCTAACACAATATCTGCTACAGAGGTCAGGAGTGATGTTCCCACGCCGTCCTGTAGATGCCCCTCCAATATTTACTCCTCCTGCAACACATCATTCTCAGCCCTATGGGTCACCTACATATCCTACTGGAAGTCTAAATGACAGAATGGCATCTGATGTTGAAACCCTAAGGTTGCATTTCTTCTCTAGTATTCAGCACATAACTTTTTTTTTTTGTTCCAGCTGTCTCTTCTGTTATTGCATTTAATGATTATGACTCTCTTTTTTTTTGTCTTTGCTTCAGTTCAGGGGATCTGGATAATATTAGAGATGCAACAGAATTACTGAGTGATATGGTGAATGCTTTGAATCCTGCTGATCGCATGGTAAATTGAACATTCAAAAGAAAATTGCATGGCTAGTTTTAGTAAAGTTAATGAATTAACCTATTTAACTTTTTGTGACGCCAGGGTGTTAAAGATGAAATTGTGACAGAGCTTGTCAGCCAAGGTCGTTCGAATCAACAAAAGCTCATGGGATTTGTCAGTTCAACAGGGTAAGCTGATCTCTTTCAGATTGTACAACTCTATCTTAGTGTACTGGGGTGTTTTCGTCGATTAAATTTGAAGTGTGAGCACTAGCATGCACATGCATGAGCATGGTACATTTTTGTGTTCCATGCTATCTAAATGAAAGTGCAGTGCAGGCCACACTGTTACGGGATGTAATGTTTGACTTTTTGTCGTTCCTATTATTTAGGAATGAGGAGCTTCTGAAACAAGGCCTAGAAATAAATGATCGCTTACAAAGTGTACTTGCAAAACACGATGCAATTGCGTCTGGTGCTCCTTTGCCAGCTGAAACACCAAGGAGAGACGAAATACCCAGAGGGGAGCCAACACCACAGCCATCTGCACCTCCAATTGCAAAGCCCCCTGTTGAAGAGGACGAAGATGACGAGTTTGCTCAGCTAGCGAAAAGGTAATTGAAAGTAAACTTTGATGTGCAATCTGCATGTTCCTGATCCTAACTAATTATTTATGGTACCCTTTGTATCTGCAGAAAAAACAAATCTGTGATAAGTAGCGACGAGGCATCATCAAGTGTTGGTGATCATGCCCTTATACCTGTTGATGATGCAACTTCTGAAACCTCGTCTTCTGTTGCGAGCAATGCACTGGTTCCTGTTGACTCAGCTCCTGTGAGTGGTACTCGAACAAAAGAGCAGGATATGATTGACCTTCTAAGCCTCACCTTGTACAGTCCTCCTGAAGCATCTACAGATTCTTCAACTCAGAGCCAAAATGATAGTCAACAGACTACCATGTCAAATGAGTCACAACTACCGCCGAACTATCAGCCTGCTGCACCGAATGGACAACATTACCCTTCCAACTACCAGCCATATCCAATAAATCAGGGGTACACTCCATACAATACTCCATACAACAATTATGTTGCACCCTGGGCCCAGAGCGCGCAGGCTGGTCCAACTCAGCCTCCACAATATCCATCTACCTATCCGGCACCACCATGGGCCATGCCTACAAACTCTGCAAATCCTTTTCAGCCTGCCACATACCAAATGCCGAATGCTCCTGTTGCTTCTGTTGCCCCAACAGTTACCTATCCAGCTCCTTCATCACCGTATGCTTCTCCACCAATGCAACATGTGACATCTCCACCCCCCAACCCCAGTTCTATGCAACAGCACAGCTCTTCTGTCTCTCATGCAAACAATGCCCTCGCCATTGTCCCAGATGCTGGAATGAATGGAAACCAAAGACCAAAAGAAGCACCAGCTGCCGCAGCTAAACCCTACTACATGCCAGACAATCTGTTTGGTGATTTGATTGATGTGAAAAGTTTTGGTACTGCTGGAGGCAAGATGAGCAGATCAACGAACATGACTAATCCAAAGGGCGGTGGTCAACCTATGATCGGTGGAAAGAAATAGATCTTTCAAGCTAAGTTAGTAACTACTGTCGTTTGGTTTGTACATTTGCTGTATATCTGTTCTGGTCATATTGGCTACATTGTTTAATTTCATTGACGGCATATGTTTTTAAAAGAGATGGTTGAGTATAACTGCTGTAAATGATTCGCTTCAACCATTGTGTGCCCCAGATTATCCTTGCTTGTTTGATTCATCGTTTCGGTGTGGTGACTTGTTTGCTATCCAGTTGATTCACAACATTTTTCTGTGTAATACTGGCAATTTTTTTAAGGAGGCAAAAGCTTTGAGATTACTCTCAACGCAGTGGGACCACGTCACAAAGGAAACCCCACTGGGATTTTGAGAAGTGAAATCTGAGATATCATAGAAGCGGGCACATGTGACACATCTGAATACGAACAACTAATTGGTCACATACAGTAACTACTCATAACGAACAAGCTGAATAATGTTCAGGAAATGCAGACGCAGGACGGCTGAGACAAATCATGAGACAACGAGGTGCTGTCTCACAGATCGTCACTTATTTATGGATATGGATCCCATGCTAACGCATGGATGCGCAGTGCAAGATCTTGGCTCTGCCTCTTCACAGCTTCGACAGCGCAATGTCCATGACCTCGATTAAGAAGTCTGCTTGCATAAAATCGTGTTAAAATAATGGATTAGAAGTCGAGATATACACTATGCAGGCCATGCATTAGCAGTAGGTCTTACCGGAGTCCTCTTTGGTGAAGCACAACGGAGGTGTTACCCTGAACACGTTGCCAAAGAAACCACCTTTCCCCACCAGCACACCCATATCTGTCAGAAGAAGGAAAAACACTCTATCAGATCCAAAGGTTGCTACTTCTGTTTCTACTATTAGAATTGCAAAGCATGGAGACACAGCAGATATGGACGAAACATGCGGTCCATGTAATCACCTTTCATGTGGTTCATAACCTGCCCAATCTCAGCTTTCGCGGGAGTTTTCTTTTGGTGATCGGTTACTAGCTCGACTCCGAGAAGAAGGCCTCTCCCCCTAACATCGCCAATAACTGTAAAAGTTGATGTGTAAGTAACAAGTATTATCAAGGTATGAGTTTATGACGTGATTTTATCTAGCTAGTACTCACTGTCATGTTTTTCTTTCAGAATGTTAAGTTGTTCCTTCAGGTAGGAGCCAACAACAAATGCATTCTCCTGGAGCTTCTCCTTCTCCAGTACTTTGAGAACAGCGTGGCCGGCAGCGGTGCTGACAGGGTTACCACCGAAGGTGTTGAAGTAACTTCTGCGGGTTAACACCTGCGCAATCTCAGGCGTCGTAACAACTGCACCTATCGGCATGCCATTTCCAATACCCTGAACAGTAATGACAGGAACGTGTCAGCCTATAAAGTTTTTGACTCATTGCACACTGGTAAGCTGACCCTAATAAGGGATCATGGAATGTATGAAATCTTTAAGCATGCGAGCTGTGGAGAAGTTCTTCACCTTTGCCATTGTAACTATATCTGGGATGACACCTTGTCCTTCAAATCCCCAGAAGTGGCTTCCAGTCCTTGCAACTCCCGCCTGAACTTCATCAGCAATGCAGAGGCCACCAGCTTCCCTAACCATTTTGTAAGCTGCAGGCAAGTATCCTGGTGCCAATTCAACAATTCCACCAACTCCCTGCAGAGTGGAACATTCCAATTGTTCTTCTTTTTTCTTGAAAGAAAACTCACTTTTGAATGTGATAGTATGACAGTGTATTGATATCGGCATACCTGTATGGCTTCTGAAATGAAACCAGCGACTCTTCCTGTAGTCCCATAATCAATGGTCTCCTGAATATCTTTGGCATATTTCTCTCCATCGGACCCGAACGCACCTCTATACGGGTCTGGATTAAGAGCATGGTGCACTCCCGTCTGGATACATTGTAGATTAGCAGATGTCATTGTCTTATACCGTGAAATAAAAAGGGAAATTTCTGTTTTCTTATTGCAAACTACCAATCCTGTGTGCTTACCTGGACAATGTTAAATTTCCAGTTGCATTGAGCCGTAGCACCCATAGTTGCAGCTGCATTCCCATGGTATCCATTCCTAAGTGAAATTATGTCATGGCTACCAGTGTAAAGCCGGGCAATCATCAGTGCGAGCTCATTCGCCTCTGTACCAGAATTTGTGAAGAAAACCACCTGAAGGCAACAAAAGCAACTTCACATAAGGTTCAGTCAACCAAAATAATATATACACATCCAATGTACCTTGTATTTTAAGCCATAATATCCAAAATACTTTAAGGTACAGAAATGAGAAATGCTTTAGATCATTCCACTAGGCTGAAAGTACCTTCAGGTCACCGGGCATTTTGGACGCCAAAGCCTCAGCAAAGTCTGCAATCGCATGATTCAGATAGAGAACCGTGGAGTGTTGTATCTTCTTTGCCTGGTTGACTATTGCTTCAATCACATCAGGATGGCAGTGCCCACAACAAACGGTTGCAATGCCACCAAAAGCATCCAGGTAGCGCCGACCATCCTCATCGAACAGGTACTGCAGCTTTCCATCGACTATGTTCAACTGCAATAATTGTTTTGTGCTAAATTGGTCAATTTTCAGTGCTGAAATTCCGAAGAGTAATTTGTCTGCCATTATACTTTCTTTCCTCATTTAATCATCAAACTCATCTTAGTCATGGCCAGATTGTTACATGAACCTAACACAAAGTACTGATACACAATCTCAGAGTAACAACAGCTAATAGTTCATTCAAAAAATAGTTCACTGTATTTCATATTTCCTTGTTTTCCTCAACTTAAGAAGTAGCTTTCGTTTCAATAATTGAAGGAGATCCCAAAGGGTTAGCTGAATGAAGTGTTTCCTCTTCCAAATTTTCCTGTGTCTTATAATAAAAATATTTATCTTTGCTTAAAAATATACTTTACACGTGATGTATGCATCGTTCTGATGCATAGCACATGAGTTCCAATGTCAGTGGGTGAGCATGGTAGGTACACAATTTGCGTTATCTGGAAAAATCCTATCTTGGACGTATTTTATGTACTGTGCGCAAGGCATGTGCAGTTCCAAAACAGTAAGTTGTCAGTGATCACATTCTTTAAAAATTATTAGTGGCCCGGCAAGGGATTCAATATCTCAAAGATAGCACAGGAGTTAGTTGTGCAAAGTGGTTTACAGAGGTTGTATGGTCCTAGACTCCTGGTGATAGGATGCAGCCGCTATGTTTCGTGCTTGATTCTTAGGTCCCAATAAAGCGTAGGTACACTAGAGTTAGATCCAATGGAGCTGTACTGGATGCAGTGCAGAACTATGCTGCACCTACTAACAACTTTGGAAACTCTTGATATGATGAGACAATAGTTCTGCCATTCCTTTTTGAGAATCTAAGCTCTATGGCTCCCAGATCTAACCAACCAACACGACTCCGGTAAATGCAGAGTATTGCTAATTGAACCAATCAAAAAACGGCAGAAAAACGATTATTCATGAATTGATCACTGCCTTTCAAAAAGACTGCCGAAAAGACTGGTTTTTCTCACAATAAAACTACAATCAGTAAATTATCTAAAAAAAATACTGTAGCAGAAAATTTTCCAGAGCATAAGATTGGATACGTTTGCCGGATCATGTGAACGCCGCTCAGTTTTAGTAAAAAACAGTTTTGCAGTCAGTTTTAGACCTCGTTTTAACTGATATACTGTCAGTCTGTGACACATGTAGGAGTGCCACTGTTCACGTTAGTGTGCTTCTGGACTCGGGGAGATCACCAAATCAGGTGTCCGACACGTAATATCTTCGTCCAAAACAGAAATAGAATAGAAATGGAGATGAAAATGGCAATACGTTTCTATTTTTTTCACCATCAATCTGGTTCGTTCCAAAAAGATCGGAGGTGGCAAGGAGTGAGAGAGGACACATACAGGGCGGTCGTAGAAGTGGAAGAGGGAGGGGCTGAGGAACTCGGCCCGCTTCCGGGCGATCTCCGCCAGCCGCGGCCCGTCGTACGGCGGCGGCGTGTATTCGAACGGCGGCATCTTGGGGGCGGCGACGCCATTCTCCGGCGCGGCGGCGACTGCGGCGGCGGAGAGGCTGGAATGCGCACGGCGGGGGGCGAGCGCGGCCTGGAGGAGCCTCCGGGAGGAGGCGAGGCGCTGCATGTTTCTCTCTCTGCGCTGCGCGTGGAGTCTCAAGAAGCAGTGAGTGCCCGTGAACTGGTTGAATGGTGGTGGCGATGGCCGTCGGTCCGGCTATAAATAGACGCGCTGGAGATCGGTGGGAGGAGGAAGACGGTGTGTGTGTTAAATGACGAGATCGCCCTTTCCTAAATGAATTCATAGGAATTACCGCCCGTGTATCACTGAATAGTGATTAGGAACAAAATAATACCACCTTCCTTTCTTAAAAGTCAAACTTTGTAAAGGTTGACTAATTATATGGCAAAAAATCAGCTTATATAATACCAAATCCATATTATTATATTAATGATGAATTTTTTTCCTACTGTATGCATTTTATATCTTAGCTGTTGATAATTTTTGAAATATAGTATACGCAGCATTTTTTGAGATGGGTATAGGAAACATATTTTAGGACGAAAGGATTATGTCTATGGCACCAAGTAGTAGGACTATGTTTCATAGATGGATTTTTTTTTTCTTGTGAGTGGACAACTGGAGGCTAGGGAGTCTACGAACCCCTGCTCTCACGACCATGGAGGCGACGGGCGCGCCGCCGCCGCCCTGATCTCCCTCCTTGGGCCTCCCCTGCCTCCGCGCCTTGCAGATCGAGGATCCCCACTCCGCTCTCCCTCCGCCCCTCCTACTGGCCTGCGCTGCTGTTGCCGGTCTTTGCGGGAGACGGGCTCCTTCTGGCCGGCGCCTGGGCGGGATCCGCCGCCTCTTCAGCCGTGCTCGGCGAGGCCGCCTCTCCGCCCTCGCCCTCGTCGCTCGGCCTCCTTCGCCTCCCCCTGCCAGGCTGGGCATCGCGACGGTCGCCGTCCTCTAAGGCCTGGCGCTATGGCTGCCGAGCCCCCTGCTCCTCTTCTTCCGCCGCCGCCGCCTGGCGCCCTTCCGCCCTCCCCGTTCAGGCCGACGGTCTTCTCCTCCGAGCAAAGGCTGCTCCTCTCCTGCTCCCGAAGCCCCCCTGCTCCAGCGACGAACTCGTAGCTGCCGGAGCTTCCCTGCGCTTCGCCCCTTGCGCCCCCTGCTGCTGACGCGCGCCCGCGTGAAGAGGAGGGCTGGCAGCATGTGGGTCGTCGCTCTGGCCGAGCCTTGCCGTCGCCATCTCCGTGGGGGGAAGCTGCGGAGCGGAGCCTCGCCTTCAAGAGGTGGGCTCGCGGGCGGTGCTTCCGCTGCCTTGAGCGTGGCCATCATGTCGGCACCTGTCGGGAACCCTTCCGTTGCATTCGCTGCCGTCGTCCGGGTCATCGGGAGCGCAACTGCCGCCGTCGCTCTCCGGCCGGCCCCTCTCCTACCCCGCAAAGCTGCTCCCCTACTGTTGGTTCTCCTCGACCTACCCAGGCTCGGAGCTGGGCTGAGGTTGTGCGCCATTCGCCGCCTTGTGCATCGGTGCTGCCATCTTCCCCACCTGGAGTTGGCGGGGATGCCTCTGACAATGCCGCCGTCCGGGACTCCGACTTGCAGGCCCAATTTGCTTCTCTGTGAATGGAGCTCCTCCAGCTTGTTGCGGACCGCATCGAGGAGGTTACTCGGCCGCTGCGGGATGAGGCTGCTGCAATCAAGCTGTGGCTTGCGCGTCGTCGTCGGAAGCTGGGAGCGTGCGGAAGATGCTTCCACCTGTGGTGTTGGACGTGCCCCTGCCCGAGCTTCGGATGCTAGGTTGAGGGACCCTGAGCTCTTGGAGTCCTTCGGCCCTTACTCGCCTGTCCGCCGCCCCTGCGACTCGTCTCCTCCTGGCCTCGACGCCTTTCGCATGCATCTTGAATGTTGCTCTGGTCTTGTTCCTCTTCTGCCGGATGCGGCTGATGACAAGGTTGCTTCCCCTGAGGGTCGTCAGAGCCCAATCTCTGATGATGTCGAGGGCTTTGGGCTGGCTAAGCTCTTTGTTGAAGCTCCTGTCTCTCTTTCGGTTGAGCACTCGAGGCTTGAGGCATCTGTGTTTGAACATGTTGAGGTGGTTGATGTGTTGGCTGCTCCCTTGGTGCCTTTTGTTGAAGATCCCGAGGTGGCCGACTCCACCAAGCTTTGCGATTTCTTGGCCAACTTGGCTTCGAAAAAGCTGGCGCTCATGTCGCCCTTGTGTGAGCCTTTGGCGGAGATCCCTGCTCCCAGTGTCGTTGTTCCTGAAACAGCTCCTGCGGAGGACACCCAAGTTGATCCCGGGGATCCCGCCGCCGACAAGCTCAATGTCTTCTTGTCATCGATTTTTCGGCCTGCGCCTCCGCCTATCCTTGCTTCGCCGCCCTCTAGGAGAGCCCGTGCTCCTAAGGAGGTGGCCACCACGCCTTGTCGGAGTGGTCGCATCGAGAAGCAGAAGCAATCGCGGAAGGATGCTACAACTCAAGAGTTGCTCGCCCGTGTTTTGGGCGTCTTGAAAGAGAACGCTGCGTTCGATGACAACGCCCTTGCTGCCTTGATTGACAAGTTTAAGACCCCTTTGTCGCCTCGCTCCATCGCGATGCTTGGCTCCCTTGTGAAGAATGTGGAGAAGGTGAAAAAGCCCAAGGGCAACAAGGTCGGCGCCAAGAAGAAGGCGGTTGAGATTACATGATGGATGCGGTTCATGCAACCTTCGTGTCGTTTTGTCGAATAGGTAGCACTTTGTCGTTGACAAGTTGGTCGATCTTGTTGTGTGGTTGTTTTAGACTTTGGGAGTAGTCCGCATGTCGGAGGTACTCAAGTTTGTATGGTTTTCGATCCGGTTTTCCTTATAAACTGGATCTTTTTCCTCTCTTCTTAAATGAATAGCCAGAGCTCCTGCCGTTTGTTTCAAAAAAAAAAACTGAAGGCTAAGCTACATATAGCTCTTTATTTTTAAACACTCAAAATTCATATTTTAAAGTGTTAGAAAAATTAGAAACAAAATTTTATAGGTAACCAATTATGCATGCTACAAACCTGTAAAATACTATTACGAAGTACTTCATATTCTAGACTACATAAAAATGGAAAATCCTAACGAATTACATACGTTAAATGTGCACTATTTGAGAGAGAAGACGTGAGACAGAGGACGCGTGAGAGACAGAGAGAACCTGCGCGGGAGAGAACCTATGTGGGCGAGAGAGGAACCGTGAGAGAGAGAGACGGGCTGGGAGAGAGAGACGTACGGGCTGGGAGAGATGAGATCGATCTGTTTCCAGGTTTTTAGAACGTACGTTGATTGTTTCCAGATTTTTAGCAGCTACGTGATTCTTTCCTTATTTCTAGCCCTTGAACAAATCGGTGGAAGGGGGTTTCTGCAAAATAAACAAAGCTTTATCCTTATTATATGAAATAAATGCAAAAAAACAATAGGCATTATAGAAAGGAACGGAGAGAGTATCAGGCTTTGTCAAAATTGTATAGCGTTGATAAATTCCGACGAATTATAAGCATTGGCATCATCTCATCAGTGTTTTTTTTTTCTATTACGATTGGGACATACACTCACCTCGTGTTACATGAGTCAGTGCTAGCTCGGCTCGTGGATATATACCCAGGTCGTACATTTCACCTACCATCACTCCTGGCCAGAGCCCCATGCACTAGTTAACCAAAAGAGACAAAAATGGGCGCGTCATACGGAGGAAGAGCAGTTCACAGGCCATTGAAGAAGTGTCAAGATGAACGGACGGTGCTCCTTAACCCAGTACGAGAAAGACGAAAGTGGTCGCTAGCTTGCTGCCGTGTCACGAGGCAAGCTGCTCACGCCAAGTCGATCGGCCTGGTCGACTCATGCATGATTGAAAGAAATCATTTACTTTGTCCATTTTACCAAAAGTGTTTCAACTGTTACATCTAAATTTTGATAAAATTAATTATTTCTGGTGAAACGGGATATCTGGTCCACCCATTTGTGCCCCGCGTGACTTTTTATGGAAGTCGAGAAAACACACTTAAAGATAAAGAATGATGCTATGCCCACTTCGCGGGACTAAACTTCTAACGTTCACTCTCTATAATTTAGTAAAAAGAATTAAATTCAGTGGCCGGCATCATTATTCGAGAGATGGCAATCATAGAATCGTCATGGATCAGCAGGATGATGATGCTTTCCAGAAACATCGATGCATCATATTGGTTGCTTATCATATCGTATCATGGAAATGGAGCTATCGATCCATGGAGGTCTCCGGCCGTCGCGTTCGACACCTTGCGTGTGGCCGACTGGGACGTACGGACGAACGGGGTATGTGCTGCCACGTGGATCTGTCCTTTGCTTTTTAGCGTTAGCTAGTTGAGCCATACGCTTCAGTATATAGTCATCTGACATTATGCGTGCGTGTAACAACGGGCAACATGAACATCGAACAAGCCTACTTCCTCCATGCCGATTTATAAGTTCTGCATAAATCCTTAGATAGTAAATTTAAACAAATTAATATAAATTCTATAGTATAAAAAGTATATTAATAATATCCGAAGTTTCAAATAATTTATTTTCTATAATATATATAGTATAAAAAGTGCGTTGTTGCAGAGGCTAGGTGTAATTGGTATCTCTCGATATTAATATATTCCCTTTATCGAAAAAATGTAAGACTAGTAAACCAGTATACGAAGGTAGTACTTCTGATCCGCGTTTACGCATAGATTTTTTTGCCATGAATGTCTAGACTAGATGTCGACACTCTGACACTCGATCGTCAACAAACTCAACTTCTCTTCGATCGGGGCTCGACGTAATTCTTCTCCAAATAAGTTCTTCATCGTTCTTCTTTTTCAGTTTTATATATGTTGCGATAAGGGTGTTTCGCACTCGATCGGTTGCCCCATCTCTAGTTCAGTTATCAGATGTAGAGTGTTTGGCCGGTGTCCACCGAAAGCTCATTTCCCCCTGTTAGCTCTCAACTCTCTACAGTAGCTGGTCATCCACCTCCCTTGACCGGGCCGACCCGGAGCCACTCCGCCGGAATAGCCGGCCGGAGGCGGTGAAGGTGACGCGCCGGAGTAGTCTAGGTGTAGATCTTAGGTTTGCTTTGTGTGCTTGTGGCGTATGCCACCGTTTGGGCGCATGCCCCTTAGTGGAGGCGTCGGCCGGGATCTCCGCCGCCGGATCCGAGGCCATCTTAGGGCTGCTCGCTTCTTCCTCTACTCCGATGGGCTGGAGGGAGGAGACGCATCGAGCGACATCGCCTTCCCCAATAAGCTGGTGGCTGCGGGTTCCTCTTCTTCCTGGATCTCAGCACAAGTGATGCACTCCGGCCGGCCGTGGTGGCGTGGGGAGAGTGGTCCCGGTGCCGTGAGGTGTGTCTCTTCTTCTCTCCTGGCCGGCCATGGTGGCGAGGAGGAGCGAGAGGAAGGGCTCGCCGATTTTGGCTCGTGGGGAAGGATCCTGCCTTCTCGTCGGTGTGGAGGCTGTCCGAGTTCGTCGTTCCCTCTTCTTGCTCTGGTTTGCCGCGGTGGTAAGCTGAGAAGTGACGGGCACTCGGATTGGATGCTTCCTCATCGGAGCATGCCTGCTGGGTGCTATGGAGCTTCATCGTCGGAGCTCCTTCGTGCGGAACACGCGTCGCTCCTCGTCGACGGCGCGATCCTTGGCCGAAAAGGCGGCCCAACTACAACCTCCATGACGGAGGCCTTCTCTGCTTCATTCGCCGGAGCTCAACGCCTCTCCACCGACAAGTGGTTCCGTCCCCGGAGGAGGAGAGATGGCTGGCGGATGCTAAGCAACGCCGGAAGCGTCTGCTTGGGCATATCGGTGCCGTATCTCGACGGAGACGTCTGGAGATCACCGGCGTCTGGTGGCGGAGACATCCTTGGGTCTGATTGCTTTTCCTATTCTAGTTCCAGGGTGTTTTTTGTAACTTTTGAGGTCCTTTCTTCAAATCCTAGGTTTCTCAGTGCGAGTGATGTAAAAGGGCCTAGATGTAATTTGTACCCGCCACGTATGCAATGAATTCTCTCTGGGGTCTTCCGGACCCCTCTCTTGTTCAAAAAAAAAAAAAGTTATCAGATCGAGTTTGGCAGGCTAGCCGATCGATCGATCGATCAGCTTGGACAAGGTGCCGCGTCACTCTCCTCATCCGATCGATCGACGTGATATGTGTCTTGCTTGTGCTGGTAGGCGTAGCTAACCTTCCTAGCCAGCCAGCGCGACAATCTACCAGCATTGATCCATGGCCGGGAAACGTGTGATTATTGTTCAAATAAATGTAGTTCATAACTTTGGTCCGTATAAAATTTCAGAAATTTCTATAAATCTCAAAGTTCAAGTATGATAAGGCTAAGGGATTTTGGATCGGTTTGTGCTGTCGGCTTGTCGTTAGACGGTTGGTAAAGCCTCCGGTTTTTAGATAATGTGTGTCGGTGTAAGATCAGGGCAAATGATCCCGACATGGATGCTCTCTTCATCTAGTTTTTAGGTGTTGCGAGTTGCGACAACTATCATTAGTGAGGCGGCTTTGAATTGATTATTGTATTATTATTGTAAAGATCGGTTGAATAATATAAATAAACAAGGTTGTAAAACTCAATTTCGAAAACAAAGTATGGTAACCCATGTGAAATGCGGACTAAGTTGGTGCCTTGGTGGCAGCTCAATACATCATGCCAAGAAGTGGGAGCTAAGTATAATCCAAATAAAAAAGTTAGGAGGTGGTTTGAGCATCTCCAATAGATGATGGTAGGGCACCTAAACTAGATGTCCTATAATTTTTTACATCACCAAAAAGTGAGTTTTATATCACTATTTTTTACATCACCAAATAAAATATAGACTGGTTTGAGCATCTCCTCAACGGGATTCCTGGAGTTTGGATGTAATATCCCATGTTTAGAGACGATCGAGGGGTAGATTTTAGAAAGGGATGTGCATTGCATAGTAAATTCTGGGGAAATTTCGCGCTTTTAAACAAAAACTGCATCGCAGGGGGACAAGTTTCTCTCTCGACACCTTACAGGGTTAGGGTTTTGAGAGTGCGACAAACTTGTTTCTCACTTCACTAGTTTAGGGCTTTGAGATGAGAGAGGAGAGTTTGCATGATTGAATTCCAAATGATATGACATGGTTGAATTCAAACCAAGGTTGAATTTGAATTTCAAATTCAAACATTAAATAATTACTTAAATAATTCAATTGAGGAAATTCATTAAGTAAATGATCAATAATAAATAAGATGAACAATTATATTAAAGTAAAGCTCATTAGAGAAAACTTTGAGCTTTATTGATCATCACACAAATTACAATGTCATTACAATATCCATAAGTGAAATAAAAGAATAATACAACACATTACATAAATGGGCAGAATAGAAGAAAGGAAAATAAAGAAAAAATTACAATTTAATGAGCCTAGACTAAATTCTACAAGATCATCTTCATTTGATCTTGTATATGATGAACTCCAAGTCCATTTTGATCCATTCTTGATCCCTGCACATAAACACAACAAAAGAGAAGTTATGCCAAGTGGTAAAACCACTTGGCAGGTTAGAAGAATAATGAAATTGAGCAGATATGGATCAGCTCTGCCGAGCTGATCATCTCACAGCCAAGACACCAGCCAGGTACCATGAATTTGCACACACACACAGCTTGGCTGCTCACACAGCAGTGTGCATGCAGCACACCACACACACACTGCTGGTGAGTCACCAGCAGCTTGCTAGGCTGTGTTGTCGACCAGAGAAGGAGAGGGAGATCATATAAAAGCTTCTCCAACAGTGAACCTTAGTCATTTGTTCATCCATCGACAGCAGCAGTGGTAAGTTCATCAAAAACACCAAGAACACTTAGAACAGGAAAAACCACAAGCCATCAGAAATCATCCAGGGATAGTTTCACCAAGAACTGTCAACTGTGAGCAAGTACCAGATGGAGTAAAGCACCACAAGCTTGTAAGGAGGAGAAGGACAAGCAAACCAAGCATCACAGAAGCAATCCTCTACAACAACACTTAAATCTAGGAGCCGGAGTGAGGTATACCACACAAAAGCCTGAGCAAGATCATATCTTGCTCATAAATAAGCATACAATGCATCACTGAAGCACAGAAGGGTAGAATACCCTGTGTGTGTCATCATCTGGCTACAAGGCCAATTGGTGCAAGCAAATATGGGTAAAGACTCTAGGAAATCAGCCTATGGGAACATCAGTCATGCAAAACAGTGCATAACTGAAGAAATCCAGCAAAAGATGAAGTCCTAGTCTAGCCTAGCCCACACACTTAGCACCTATAGCTATTTAGGCCATCGATTAGGACAAATCATTGTCTATTTTGATTTCAACATCAAGAGCTCACCGGCAATCCAATCAATGGATCACCCGTGAAAGCATTTGGTGAGCCACAGCAAGCCTACAAGAGGGGAGCTACCCTGGGGCAGCATATAACTACTGCCAGGGTCACCTCAAACCTTAAAAACAGCCAAACCATCAAGCCAAGCACAACTATCATCACCCAGAATGGGTTCAAAGTGGAGCTAGGGTCCCCAACTAATTTGGCATCCCTCTAGCTCAATTAAACAAATTATAAGAGTCATCACTGCAAGCAGTTCATCTCATTTATCCAATAAACAAGGATAGCTTTACAGATAAATGAAAGAGATAGATCACCAGTAACTGGAACACTTACTCATGATCTAACTGATCACTGAAGCAACAGCAATTACTTGAGTCAACCACAGCACACACCAGCACAAGGCCTGGTGATACACAGTCACCAGAATAAGCCAGACAGACTTAGCCAGTAAATAAAGCAAGCATTGATCAAGCAGCTGTTGATCAATGGATCACTAGAGCTTGATAAAGCATGCTAGAACAAATTCTAGCACTATCTTGACCATATGAAATAACCAGACACATTACTTAAGGAATTACATCACAGATAATCAATCAATGACCTTATAATTGTATCCAGAAGCACATCAAAGGTTTGATGAACCACTGGATCAAGATAAACCAATAAACCACTTAGTGCTCATCCTTTAATCATACCAGTAAGCCAACAATAATGCCCAGATAAGCATGCTCATGAATTTGAGCACAAGAATTAGCCACAGAAGCATTGGCACTTGTTAATATGCAAGGTTTACACTTGGTAATCAAGCCAGGGCAGTCAAATTGAATACACTTGAGAGCCTAACAAGAGCAGTAACAAGAACAGCAGCACAGGGAGAGATTCAAGTAAGAAATGCATAGCAGTAGCAGCACAATAGCACAGCCACACAGCACAGCAGCATGAGCACAAGCTAGCAAGCCGCAGCAGCAGCGCATCGGCATGACAAGCATCTCCACATGGAGGATGAGGCCAGTGGCCGAGCCAGATGTTGGAGAGAAAAAAAAGTAGCACAGAGAGGGAGAGAAGGAGGCGAAGGAGTACTCACTGGTGGTGCGAGATGAAGGGCGCGGCCATGGCGGCCACGGCGGCACACGCCGGGGGCACAGCAGCGCCAGGCCAAGCCAAGCCACAGCAGCGCCGCAGCTACCAGCAACCACGGCGTGGCACACGGCCGCATCTCGGCGCCGGTGGACGCCGACGAACGGCGGATCTTCGCGGATCCGTGCGGCCGAGGCGCAGCTTGCGTTGGGGAAGAGTCGAGGTGGACGCGAGCGTCAAATCGACGCGGACCACCAGGTCCGCCGTCGAGAGGCGGTCCGGATCCACATCGGATCGTCGCCGATGATGGCCGGAGGCGGCCGGAGCAGGGCGACGACGGCGGAGGCGATTCAGGTGTCGCGGGAGCCCGAAAGGGGATTAGGGTTACGGGGTAGAGGACGACGAAACGACTGGGTCGGTTGGACCGAGCCCACTGGGCTGGTCCAACCTAACCAGCTCGGTCTCCTGACAAGTGGGGCCGAGGGGTATTTTGGGCATTTTCCAAAATACCCATTTAAACAAGAATTTCCAAGAATTTTCTAAAATAAAATATAACTCCAAAAAAATAAATAAAAATATGAAAATGTATCAGCATAAAATTCTCTACCTAAATAAAATATCAAAGAGAATTTTTAAAGACAAAGAACAATAAGTCTTAATTTGAGGATTTAAATAATCATTTAAATCACACATATATTTTTCAATAATAAAAATAAGTCCATTAATGCCTTTGGACTTCCAAAACACCTTGACAACATTTCAAGGTTGGATTTACCCTAAATCAAGTATCCCTAAGATGTTCTTAGTATCTAACCTCTCATAAAATAACAACGACATCGGAAGGGGGGAAACAAACCCTAAAACTGGAATCATGCATTATTGCTTCTTTAACCATTGCCCTTATCGGACAATGATGCTATTTTTCAGAACAAGAGGACAAGGGTCAGTCCATACCTTCCAACCTGCAGAACTTTGCGGTGTTCGAGCAAGTTCATCACTTGCTCATGTCATTTGAGTATTTCTATCAAATTACTTGCAAAGTATTATGGTTATCACTATTGCACAAAAATCAAAACCACTACTTTCATAACTATGAATATGACTAAGTGGTGGGCAATGGAACCATGGATTGTGTTGATATGGTGGAGGTTCCATTGCACGGGTTTATATCCATCTAGGATTAAACAACAAATGTCGCCAATGATTCTTGTGCCGTAATACCCGTGTTAACCATAAGATCCGGAGTGGGACGGAGTAGTCAAAAGTGTTTCCACCTCTCGTTCATCAACGGATGCGCTTACCGTAGCGGCTTGTGTCCGGCGGAACAACCGGAGGGTGGGGATCCCATTCTAATTCCCCACGGTAAAGCATTGCTTGCCGTAGCGGTTGTGTCTTGTGGAACAACCGGAGGGTGGGGATCCCATTCTAATTCCCCACGGTAATGCGGTCTATGATGGGTTGCAGCCACCGGCGTAGGAGTGTATGGTAAGAGCCCAAAGATCGTTGTCGTGGTCGGGGTCCACCCTGAAATTACGGGAATAATGGGACCGACGTGGACCCGTGGGTCGGCGCATGCAACAAAGGGTGGGTGTTCGAGGTAGCGGAGGAACATGATTGGCTAGACCTTATACCGGGCCTCACACCGAAGGAAGTGTGGACGGGAAAGCTGCCCGGTTGGCACCAAGGTTAAGATCTCTTATGGGTAAAGCAACACACCTCTGCAGAGTGTAAAGAATCGTGACTCGTCACTCCCTCGTTCCGGGATTGAGGAACTGCGAACGCGGCCGGAAAGGAGCTCCATGAAGTTCTAGTAAACCGGTGAAGGCCGACGGACATAGCTCTTTGAAATAAAAGCAATCTCTTGAAGAAATGTTTATCAAAACTTGCATTGGTATTAGACTTTCCGGTCTAATATCGTAGCTAGTGCATTAAACACCTCTTATCTATAATGAACTTGTTGAGTACGCTCGTACTCATACCACTCTTAAATCCCATGCTTAGATTGTCTGAACCGTCCGGAGGAGGACTACGACAACAATGAAGGAGCCGAGGTTATCGGCTATGAAGCACCTGACCTCTCAGGAGGAGTTGAAGGCGTAGACTACATCATTGTCTACGGATCCGGGGAGGCTTCCGGAGAAGAACAAGCCTAGAGAAATCTGAGGAGTAGTAATAGCCGAGCAACACAAACTCTTACCATGTAGCTGCTCGATTAAATAAATGTTTTGTTTAATGAGACAATGGTATTGTAAGTTAAGATGGGTTCACCTCGAACCCAGGAGATATCCTCTTAGGACCCAAGAGGAGCTCCGAGACGACTTGTGTATATGTATTGTAATAATATGTGAATGAGTTATGGACCTTGCTATGTTCTGTTGTACTACTCTGAGGGATATGATATTTGCGGAATGGTACTTCGCGAATGTTATATCAACGACTGGCATACTACAACATGCAGTGGTATGCAGGGTCACCACAGTTGGTATCAGAGCAAAAGCTTTGACCTTAGGTTGGAACCTAGTAAATGGGACTAAACGTTAGGAGTCAAATAGGATTAGTAAAGAATTCTCTAAAAATATGGTGTATATTCAATTGAGAATACAACAATCATATCTTTTAGTGCGATAATTCTTTATTATCTCTATTATGATGCATTATTACTAATCTCATAATCTTTCTAATTCTACAGACCAACATGGCAAGTTCACGACCGGGAAGAAACGTGAAAGTTATGGATTCAACGCCGAACGAGTACCGGGGAGGACTTGCCGATATCTTACGAGCCATGTTACTAGAATTTGGGTGCGATCCCCGTATTCCAAGAAAGAAGTACATGTTTTATGATGGTCCGGTGTTGGCCAAGTGCAGAGTAGGACTGCGACTTCCCGAATCTTTGGGAATGAGCGTAGTCATGCCAGCTGGGGAAGCAAGGACAACCAATACAGCCTACCATATAGCTGTTATGAGAGCCATAACAGACATTCGGGAGCATAAGACGAAAGCGCTTATGGGTTCCGAATTCACCCACATTCCTCATATGGAGGAAGATAATGATCCCATGCTGAACCATTTCAAATATGCCAAAAGTAAACCCGCTGAAGCAGCCAAATATATGGATAACAGCCGTAACTTCCTATCATTACTCTTTCAGTTGAATAATCATCTGATAGGAGCTATTGATACGATGCTTGAGGAGTTCACTGAACCCAAGGAGGAGAGTAGGGGCAAAGAACCTATGGAGAATGTGGTACACACACCAGCTTTATTCAGCTGGTGACTACATCAGCTTTGATCCACTTGCACGTGAACCTACACTGTTACACCCGGGAACTATCTCGGGTAGTTCCTATGGGGGATACGAAGGCGGCGAGGAATCCGGAAACAATCAGCGTTCCGAGACTCCAATCGAGAATTCCAGGGGTTGGCGTTGGGGAGATGATACGGGAACCCATAGTACTACTGAGTATTATGATGGAGAGATGAATGATGACGCAACAACCCGGAACCGTAACTATCCTAGTAATGAAGGAGTGGATGGAGGTTATCCGACACAGAGTTGAGTCGGGTATGGGTTTTGGTAATCCTTATGGTGGGGCTACAGGAGAGTACACCCGATGGGTGGATTATGATGCACTCAACGATCAGTTCATGAACACTGATTTCTCCTTAGGATCATCATCCGACTCAGATTACAAGCCAACGGGGAGACCTTATGTTCCATGGTCTATCAGGAGGACGACACGTTCGACTGGATGGAAGCCTGGAATGTATCGGGAGTGAAGACCGATTAGAAGACCACCAAGGGAGGCGTGGCTATAATACACAAGTACCACGTGTATTATAGTTTGTAATATTTGTAGAAATTTGTACATATACTTTAATAAGTGAGTTTGCATACTCACATCGACTTGAGTTATGTAATAAGACCACTTATGTATGTAAATATATGGTATATGTTTTGTATGATTTGGATTTGCTTCTTGATTTCCATTGCGTGACTAGTTCTGTGCACAAAGTTGAGCTCGGAAAACTTGCGCATGGAGTAATTATGAGTATCATCTTGTGTTGCAGAACTAGGGGGATTATGTCGGGAACGTTAGGAAACGAGACGGAAGCGCAGCGCATGGAGCGCGAAGCAAAGGAGAAGGAAGAGGCTGAGGGTGCAGCCAGAGATCAGTTTCCACCACCACCACCACCCATGACGCAGCAAAACTTTATCCAGTATATGCAACTGGCGGAAGAGAGGCAGCGTGTAACACTGGAGCTGCAGAACAAATTCCTTCAGGATCTGATGCAGCAGAATAGGGTGGAGAGACCGGAGAACCAGGGAGTCTCATTAGCAGACTTCCAAAACACCAAGCCGATATCTTTCGCATACGCGCCCGAGCCGATGGACGCGGAAGATTGGTTGATGGATACTGAGCGCAAGCTCAATACTGTTGGATGCAATGACCAAGAGAAGGTCCGATATGCTACCCATCTGCTATGTGGACCTGCCGCATCATGGTGGGACAACATTGTAGCCGTGTATCCGGCAGGAAAGGTATTTACCTGGGAGGAGTTTGCAAGGAAGTTCAGGGAATCCAATGTCCCTGAAAGTATTGTGGAACTGAAGCGTCGAGAGTTCGAGAGTCTCGAGCAGAAGGACAAGGCAATCCTGACCTATGTCAGGGAGTTTTCCAAGCTGTCTCGGTATGCGGTTGAGGAAGTTAATACCGAGGACAAGAAGAAGAAGAGATTTCTGAGGGGGTTAAGTCCCCAGTTTAAGGTGCAACTGCGGATGATGAGAGCAACGGAATTCCAAGAGCTGGTGGATGCAGCCATCACTCTTGAAGATGACTTCAAACAACTGCAAGAAGAGAAGAGGAAGAAGGCCAAGTATGAGCCGAAGAGGTTTGTTAGTAACAAGCCTAACACCAGCTTGAGTTTCAAGCCCAGATATAACAACAACAACATCAACTACTACGGCAGTAGGAAGAATCAGGCATTCCAGACTGCAAATCAAATAGTTTGCAGAAGCTGTGGATTCACGGGGCATGTTGCCAAGGACTGTAAGAAGCCAAAGATTATTTGCTTTGGTTGTCGCCAGGAGGGGCACATGCTGAAGGACTGCCCCAAGAGAAACACGGGAGGAGGTCAATCTGGAGGAGGAGGAAATCGAGGAAACACCGGAGGGAGCTGGAAGAATAAGAAGCCCTTCGGCAAGCTGAACCGTACTCGGTCCGGAGGAGGTGGTCAATTCCGACCAGAGCGGTGATAGGTACGCTCCGCATCCTCACTCATCCCGGCAAAGTACTTTTTGATACCGGTGCAACTACATCATTCATTTCTCAACAATTCATCATCAAACATGGGATTAGTTGCACTAAGTTAGATACACCCATAACCATACTTTCTCGCGGGGGAACGATAGTAGTAACCCATGCCAAACAAAAACAAGTCATTATGATCAATAAGTGCGCGTTTGACGCGGACCTGTTCATTTTACCGATGAAGGACATTGATGTCATTCTTGGTATGAATTGGTTAGAAGCTAATGGAGCATTGATCGACTGTGTAAACAAGACGGTGTCTTTGAAAAGCCCCGATGGAAGTAGAATGATCTACCAAGGAGACAAACACACACAGATTGAAGTTGAACTACAGCTGAATAGCATGAAGGAGGTGAAGATAGAAGATATACCTGTAGTAAATGAATTTCAGGATGTGTTTCCTGCGGAATAACCTGGTATGCCACCAGATAGGGAGATAGAATTCACTATCGACCTAATTCCAGGAACAGCTCCGATTGCTAAAGCACCATATAAAATGGGGCCTAAGGAATTGAAAGAACTGAAGGAGCAATTGGATGACTTGGAACAAAAGGGATTCATTCAAGAAAGTGTTTCACCATGGGGATCACCTGTGATCTTCGTGGATAAAAGAGATGGAGGAAGAAGGATGTGCGGAGACTACAGAAATCTGAACAACGTCACAATCAAGAACAAGTATCCACTCCCAAGGATACAAGATCTATTTGATCAGGTTAGAGGAGCGGGAGTCTTTTCCAAGATTGATCTAAGGTCGGGTTATCACCAGATAAAGATCAAGAAGGAGGACGTTCCGAAAACTGCCTTTGTCTCAAGGTATGGACACCATGAATACCTTGTAGTACCTTTTGGATTAACAAATGCCCCAGCAATATTCATGAACCTCATGAATAAGATCTTCATGCCATATCTAGACAAGTTTGTCATCGTATTCATCGATGATATCTTGATATATTCCAAGAATAAGGTGGAACATGCCGAACATTTGAGGTTAGTGTTGCAAACACTAAGGGAACACCAACTCTACGCCAAACTCAGCAAGTGTGAATTTTGGCTAGATCAAGTGGAATTTCTTGGTCATGTCATTAGCAAAGATGGAATCGCTGTCAACCCGAGCAAGGTAGCAGCAGTTCTAGAATGGGAAGCACCCAAGACTGTCAAGGAGATCCGAGGATTCCTAGGAATGGCAGGATACTATCGGAGATTCATTGAAGGATTCTCTAAGATAGCAGGACCTATGACGAAGTTGCTAAGGAAAAACACACCATTCGTGTGGTCAGAGGAGTGTGAGAAGAGTTTTCAAACTCTGAAAGAGAAACTCACCACAGCACCGGTGTTAGCAGTTCCGGAAGTTGGCAAGGATTACACCGTGTACTGTGACGCATCTAAACATGGATTGGGTTGCGTACTCATGCAAGACCGGAAAGTGATATCCTATGGATCGAGGCAACTCAGACCTCATGAAGTGAACTATCCAACACATGACTTGGAATTAGCAGCTGTCGTTTTTGCACTCAAAACTTGGAGACATTTTCTCTATGGAGCTAAGTGTGAGCTCTATACCGATCATAAAAGCCTCAAATATTTCTTCACTCAGAAGGAACTCAATATGAGACAGAAAAGATGGCTAGAATTGATTAAGGATTATGATCTGACAATCAATTACACACCAGGGAAGGCTAATGTTGTAGCAGATGCCCTGAGTAGAAAGAGTACCGGAGGAGTGGAACAAGAAATATCACCGGAGTTGAGGAAGGAAATAAGCCAAGCCCAAATACAACTTTGGGAGAAGGAAGCCCATGAAGGATTATCGGCGTTGCAAGTAGCCGATGAACTGAATGTTAACTTGAAGAATGAGATAATGATGGGTCAGCTGGACGATCCATTCATTGTAGAAGAGATGAGGAGAATAGATGAGGGAAGACCATCAGAATTTCACCGAGGAGAATCTGGATCTTTGTGGTTCCAGAAGAGGATTTGCGTTCCGGATATTGCTGAAATCAAGGAAGTAATACTCCGGGAAGCTCATCAAACACCATATTCTATACATCCGGGAAGTACAAAGATGTACATGGATTTAAAGGAACTATTTTGGTGGAATAACATGAAGAGGGAGATAGCACAATATGTGGCAGAATGCCATACCTGCCAGCGAGTGAAGGCTGAACACCAGAGTCCGGCAGGAAGTTACAACCTTTACCTATTCCAGAGTGGAAATGGGAAGAAATAGGGATGGATTTCATCACCGGACTACCCATGACTAATAAAAAGAAGGACATGATATGGGTAATCGTGGACCGGTTGACGAAGAGCGCCCACTTCTTAGCGGTAAACCAACAGGATAAAGGAGAGAAACTTATTGATCTTTACATCAAAGAGATCGTGAGTAAACATGGAGTGCCTAAGAAGATAGTATCGGATCGAGGATCCGTGTTCACATCAGCATTCTGGAAGCAACTTCACGAAGCTTTGGGATCCAAGTTGGATTATAGTACCGCGTATCATCCACAAACAGGTGGACAAACTGAGAGAACCAATCAGATCTTAGAAGATATGCTTAGGGCTTGTGCCCTAGACTTCGGAGGATCATGGGAGGAACACTTGCCACTAGCAGAGTTTTCATACAACAATAGTTATCAAAGCAGCATCAAGATGGCACCATTTGAAGCTCTCTATGGAAGGAAGTGTAGATCACCCATATGTTGGTATGAAGCCGGAGCAAGCAAAGAGTTCAACCCTGATTATGTCAAGGAAAAACAACAAATCATTGACATTATCGAGACAGAGCTCAAGATAGCCCAAAGTCGGCAAAAGAGTTATGCCGATCAAAAGAGGAGAACTTGGGAGCCACAAGTTGGAGACATGGTATATCTTAAGGTAAGCCCGATGAAAGGACTCCGTAGATTCGGAGTTAAAAGGAAAGTTGAGCCCTAGATTTATAGGACCTTTCAAAATACTGAGTCAGAATCGAGGTTTAGCCTTTGAGTTGGATCTACCGGGAAGGTTAGCTCAAGTTCATAATGTATTCCATGTGTCACAACTCAGAAAGTGTTTGAAGACCCCAGATGAACCAATATCACATGACGAACTCGAGTTACAACCAGACTTAACTTATATCGAGAAGCCAACCAAGATTCTCGAAGAGAGCTGGAAACAACTCAGAAACAAGGCGATCAAGTATTGCAAGATACAATGGAAGCATCATCCCGAGAGGGAAGCCACCCGGGAAAAAGAGGAAGACCCGAGGAAAACATACCCCGAGCTCGTTCGGTATCACAACCACAACTTCGGGACGAAGTTTTCTTTAAGGGGGAAAGGCTGTAATATCCCAGGTTTAGAGACGATCGAGGGGTAGATTTTAGAAAGGGATGTGCATTGCATAGTAAATTCTGGGGAAATTTCGCGCTTTTAAACAAAAACTGCATCGAAGGGGGACAAGTTTCTCTCTCGACACCTTACAGGGTTAGGGTTTCGAGAGTGCGACAAACTTGCTTCTCACTTCACTAGTTTAGGGCTTTGAGATGAGAGAGGAGAGTTTGCATGATTGAATTCCAAATGATATGACATGGTTGAATTCAAACCAAGGTTGAATTTGAATTTCAAATTCAAACATTAAATAATTACTTAAATAATTCAATTGAGGAAATTCATTAAGTAAATGATCAATAATAAATAAGATGAACAATTATATTAAAGTAAAGCTCATTAGAGAAAACTTTGAGCTTTATTGATCATCACACAAATTACAATGTCATTACAATATCCATAAGTGAAATAAAAGAATAATACAACACATTACATAAATGGGCAGTAATAGAAGAAAGGAAAATAAAGAAAAAATTACAATTTAATGAGCCTAGACTAAATTCTACAAGATCATCTTCATTTGATCTTGTATATGATGAACTCCAAGTCCATTTTGATCCATTCTTGATCCCCGCACATAAACACAACAAAAGAGAAGTTATGCCAAGTGGTAAAACCACTTGGCAAAGTTAGAAGAATAATGAAATTGAGCAGATATGGATCAACTCTGCCGAGCTGATCATCTCACAGCCAAGACACCAGCCAGGTACCATGAATTTGCACACACACACAGCTTGGTTGCTCACACAGCAGTGTGCATGCAGCACACCACACACACACTGCTGGTGAGTCACCAACAGCTTGCTAGGCTGTGTTGTCGACCAGAGAAGGAGAGGGAGATCATATAAAAGCTTCTCCAACAGTGAACCTTAGTCATTTGTTCATCCATCGACAAAGCAAAGTGGTAAGTTCATCAAGAACACCAAGAACACTTAGAACAGAAAAACCACAAGCCATCGTAAATCATCCAGGGACAAGCTTCACCAAGAACTCGTCAACCGTGAGCAAGTACCGGATGGAGTAAAGCACCACAAGCTTGTAAGGAGGAGAAGGACAAGCAAACCAAGCATCACGAAGCAATCCTCTACAACAACACTTAAATCTAGGAGCCGGAGTGAGGTATACCACACAAAAGCCTCGAGCAAGATCATATCTTGCTCATAAATAAGCATACAATGCATCATCGAAGCACGAAGGGTAGAATACCCCGTGTGTGTCATCATCCGGCTACAAGGCCAATTGGTGCAAGCAAATATGGGTAAAGACTACTAGGTAAATCAGCCTATGGGAACATCAGTCATGCAAAATCCATGCATAACTAGAGGAAATCCAGACAAGAGATGAAGTCCATAGTCTAGCCTAGCCCACACACTAAGCACCTATAGCTATTTAGGCCATCGATTATGGACAAATCACTTGTCTATATTTGATTTCAACATCAAAAGCTCACCGGCAATCCAATCAATGGATCAAGCCGATGAACAGCTATTCAGTCGAGCCACCAACACAAGCCATGCAATCACAGAGGGGAGCTACCCAGGACAAGCATATAACTACCGCCGTGGTCACCTCAAACCCTAAAAACAGCCAAACCATCAAGCCAAGCACTATACCATCATCACCCGAATTGGATTCAAAGTGGAGCTAGGGTCCCCAACTAAGTTGGCATCCCTCTAGCTCAATTACAACAAATTATAAGAGTCATCAACCGGAAGCAGCTCATCATCATTTATCCACATAAACAAGGATAACTTTACGGATAAATGAACAGAGATAGATCAACCAAAGCATCGGAACACTTACTCATGATCTAACTGGATCAACGTAAGCAACAAGCAATTGCTTGAGCCAACCACAATACACACCAAGTTAAGGCCTGTGTGATACACAACACTGTAACAAGCTGAGCAGACTATGAGCCACAGAATAAAGCAAGCATTGATCAAGAAGCCGTTGATCATATGGATCACTAGAGCTTGATAAAGCATGCTAGAACTCAATTCTAGCACTATCTTGACCATATGAAATAACCAGATACATTACTTAACGAGCAATTACATCACAGTATAATGCAATCAATGACTTTATAATTGTATCCGTAAGCACATCAAAGGTTTGATGAACCAAAGGATCACAGATAAACCAATAAACGCACATGTAAGTGCTCATCACTTTAATCATACCAGGTAAGCCAACAATAATGCCCAGATAGAGCATGCTCATGAATTTGAGCTACAAGAATTAGCCACGTAGGCATTGGCACTTGTTAATATGCAAGGTTTACACTTGGTAATCAAGCCAGTGACAGTCAAATTGAATACACTTGAGAGCCTAACAAGAGCAAGAATAAGAACAAGAAAGACATGGAGAGATTCAAGTAAGAAATGCATAGCAAGAGCAAAGACAATAGCACAGCCACACAAAGACAAAGAAGCATGAGCACAAGCTAGCAAGCCGCAGCAGCAGCGCATCGGCATGACAAGCATCTCCACATGGAGGATGAGGCCAGTGGTCGAGCCAGATGTTGGAGAGAAGAGAGTAGCACAGAGAGGGAGAGAAGGAGGCGAAGGAGTACTCACTGGTGGTGTGAGATGAAGGGCGCGGCCATGGCGGCCACGGCGGCACACGCCGGGGGCACAGCAGCGCCAGGCCAAGCCAAGCCACAGCAGCGCCGCAGCTACCAGCAACCACGGCGTGGCACACGACCGCATCTCAGCGCCAGGGACGCCGACGAACGGCGGATCTTCGCGGATCCGTGCGGCCGAGGCGCAGTTGCGTTGGGGAAGAGTCGAGGTGGACGCGAGCGTCAAATCGACGCGGACCACCAGGTCCGCCGTCGAGAGGCGGTCCAGATCCACATCGGATCGTCGCCGATGATGGCCGGAGGCGGCCGGAGCAGTGGCGACGACGGCGGAGGCGATTCGTGTGTCGCGGGAGCCCGAAAGGGGATTAGGGTTACGGGGTAGAGGACGACGAAACGACCGGGCTCGGTTGGACCGAGCCCACCGGGCTGGTCCAACCTAACCAGCCTCGGTCTCCTGACAAGTGGGGCCGAGGGGTATTTTGGGCATTTTCCAAAATACCCATTTAAACAAGAATTTCCAAGAATTTTCTAAAATAAAATATAACTCCAAAAAAATAAATAAAAATATGAAAATGTATCAGCATAAAATTCTCTACCTAAATAAAATATCAAAGAGAATTTTTAAAGACAAAGAACAATAAGTCTTAATTTGAGGATTTAAATAATCATTTAAATCACACATATATTTTTCAATAATAAAAATAAGTCCATTAATGCCTTTGGACTTCCAAAACACCTTGACAACATTTCAAGGTTGGATTTACCCTAAATCAAGTATCCCTAAGATGTTCTTAGTATCTAACCTCTCATAAAATAACAACGACATCGTAAGTGGGGAAACAAACCCTAAAACTGGAATCATGCATTATTGCTTCTTTAACCATTGCCCTTATCGGACAATGATGCTATTTTTCAGAACAAGAGGACAAGGGTCAGTCCATACCTTCCAACCGCGTAACTTTGCAGTGTTCGGGCAAGTTCATCACTTGCTCATGTCATTTGAGTATTTCTATCAAATTACTTGCAAAGTATTATGGTTATCACTATTGCACAAAAATCAAAACCACTACTTTCATAACTATGAATATGACTAAGTGGTGGGCAATGGAACCATGGATTGTGTTGATATGGTGGAGGTTCCATTGCACGGGTTTATATCCATCTAGGATTAAACAACAAATGTCGCCAAGTGATTCTTGTGCCGTAATACCCGTGTTAACCATAAGATCCGGAGTGGGACGGAGTAGTCAAAAGTGTTTCCACCTCTCGTTCATCAACGGATGCGCTTACCGTAGCAGCTTGTGTCCGGCGGAACAACCGGAGGGTGGGGATCCCATTCTAATTCCCCACGGTAAAGCATTGCTTGCCGTAGCAGCTTGTGTCTTGCGGAACAACCGGAGGGTGGGGATCCCATTCTAATTCCCCACGGTAATGCGGTCTATGATGGGTTGCAGCCACCGGCGTAGGAGTGTATGGTAAGAGCCCGAAGATCGTTGTCGTGGTCGGGGTCCACCCCGAAATTACGGGAATAATGGGACCGACGTGGACCTGTGGTCGGCGCATGCAACAAAGGGTGGGTGTTCGAGGTAGCGGAGGAACATGATTGGCTAGACCTTATACCGGGCCTCACACCGAAGGAAGTGTGGACGGGAAAGCTGCCCGGTTGGCACCAAGGTTAAGATCTCTTATGGGTAAAGCAACACACCTCTGCAGAGTGTAAAGAACCGTGACTCGTCACTCCCTCGTTCCGGGATTGAGGAACTGCGAACGCGGCCGGAAAGGAGCTCCATGAAGTTCTAGTAAACCGGTGAAGGCCGACGGACATAGCTCTTTGAAATAAAAGCAATCTCTTGAAGAAATGTTTATCAAAACTTGCATTGGTATTAGACTTTCTGGTCTAATATCGTAGCTAGTGCATTAAACACCTCTTATCTATAATGAACTTGTTGAGTACGCTCGTACTCATACCACTCTTAAATCCCATGCTTAGACTGTCTGAACCGTCTGGAGGAGGACTACGACAACAATGAAGGAGCCGAGGTTATCGGCTATGAAGCACCTGACCTCTCAGGAGGAGTTGAAGGCGTAGACTACATCATTGTCTACGGATCCGGGGAGGCTTCCTGGAGAAGAACAAGCCTAGAGAAATCTGAGGAGTAGTAATAGCCGAGCAGCACAAACTCTTACCATGTAGCTGCTCGATTAAATAAATGTTTTGTTTAATGAGACAATGGTATTGTAAGTTAAGATGGGTTCACCTCGAACCCAGGAGATATCCTCTTAGGACCCAAGAGGAGCTCCGAGACGACTTGTGTATATGTATTGTAATAATATGTGAATGAGTTATGGACCTTGCTATGTTCTATTGTACTACTCTGAGGGATATGATATTTGCGGAATGGTACTTCGCGAATGTTATATCAACGACTGGCATACTACAACATGCAGTGGTATGCAGGGTCACCACATTGGATCCGCTGCTGGAGTGGCATGTGGCAGGGAGACCCCCTTTCCCCTACCTGTTCATCAATGTGGCGGGCGTCTTGCAGCGTATGATCAGGGACGCCTGGCACGAGGTTGCCTTGGCGCACCCCATCTCTCCCACCACCCCCTGTCCGGTCCTTCAGTATGCAGACGATACCCTCATCCTTTGCAAAGCCGGCCTTGGTGCGGCTGCATGCTTTAAAAAGGTCCTCGATGTTCGACATCTGCCACCGGACTCGCCATCAATTTCCATAAGTCTTGTTTCATCCCTATGAATGTCTGCCAGGACATAGCTGCTGCCATGGCGACGGAGCTTGGATGCCCCATTTCCTCCTTCCCACAACTGTATCTTGGGCTGCCCCTCACCCCCACAAAACTTCCTTTCTCGGCCTATGCTCCTCTTATCCTCTCTTTCGACTGTTGTCTCTCCGGTTGGCGCGCGCAGTTGTTATCCTCCGGGCGTAGGCTTGTTTTGTGTAATGCAGTTTTGAATAATCTTGCTACTTACTACATGTGCTCGTTTTTGCTCCCACGGGGTGTGTTTGAAAGTATTGACAAAAGGCGTCGTGCTTTTTTCTGGACATGGAAAGACTCTTGTTCTGGTGCTCGTTGTCTAATTGCTTGGGATATAGTTTGGTTTTCTAAGCAGGAGGGCGGTTTCAGCATCAAGGATCTCCACCGGCATAACAAGTGCTTGCTGCTAAACTTCGTCCATAAACTACACCAACCAAACCCTCTACCCTAGAAAACCTGGTTTTTCTCTCATACAGGTCGTGACTTGGGGGAGTTCTCCGCTTCCCCCTCGTTCCTTGAGCGAATCGTCGCGGGGTGCCTCCCGATCTACCGCTCCATCACGCGGGTGACGGTGGTCTCTGACTGCTCCACCTCCTTCTGGCATGATAGGTGGCTGCCCGGGGAGACGTTGGCGACATGGTTCGCGGCGCTGTTCTCGCACTGCACTCGCCCACAGGCGACCGTGGCGACAGTCGTCACCCTCGGCATCGACTTGCGGCCCCGCCTGACTTCGGCAGTGGAGGCGGAGCTCTCCATCGCTCTCCGGCTTGCCCACAACATCAGGCTCCGTGATGGCCCGGACCAGCGTCGCATGGACTCTCCCACGACACCGCACTTCAGCTCCCCCCAGGCATACCGTATGCTCTCGCCGGTGCACCCGCCTGATTCTTCATCTAGTATCTCCAGGGCTCTGTGTCTTCCATAGAAGGTGAAGATATTCACCTACCTCGCCGACATCGACCGCCTGAGCTCTCGCGCCAATCTCTTCTCCAAAAGCTATACGCCGTCGAATGTGTGTGCAGCTTGCCCTTCGGTGGAGACTACTAGACACTCGTTCTTCGACTGCCAGGTCACAGCGAGGATCTGGTCCCGCTTGGATGTCCCAATCTCTGCCGGGCGCTTCTCGGTCTGGGACCTCCCGCCCCCTCCCCCTCCAGTTGGATGTGTGGCGCGCCGGCATTGCGGTGATCCTCTGGAGCATATGGAAAGCTTGCAATGATATGGTTTTCAACGCCAAAACCTCCACCCTGAGATTTGTGTTTCGGATAGCTTGGGACGACCTCTCCCTATGGCGTTGGCGGTACAAGGCTGTGGACCGAGCACCGCTTGACTTGCTCCGGTCCTTCTGTTGGAGATATGCCCAAGAGGCAATAATAAAATGGTTATTATAATATATCTTTGTGTTTATGATAATGTTTACATACCATGCTATAATTGTATTAACCGAAACATTGATACATGTGTGTTATGTCAACAACAAGCAGTGCCTAGTAAGCCTCTTGTATAACTAGCTTGTTGATTAATAGATGATCATAGTTTCATGATCATGAACATTGGATGTTATTAATAACAAGGTTATGTCATTATGTGAATGATGTAATGGACACACCCAATTAAGCGTAGCATAAGATCACGTCATTAAGTTATTTGCTATAAGCTTTCGATACATAGTTACCTAGTCCTTTCGACCATGAGATCATGTAAATCACTTATACCGGAAGGGTACTTTGATTACATCAAACGCCAATGCGTAAATGGGTGGTTATAAAGATGGGATTAAGTATCCGGAAACTATGAGTTGAGGCATATGGATCAACAGTGGGATTTGTCCATCCCGATGACGGATAGATATACTTTGGGCCCTCTCGGTGGAATGTCGTCTAATTAGCTTGCAAGCATATGAATGGTTCATAAGAGACCACATACCACAATACGAGTAAAGAGTACTTGTCAGGAGATGAGGTTGAACAAGGTATAGAGATACCGATGATCAAACCTCGGACAAGTAAAATATCGTGTGACAAAGGGAATTGGTACCGTATGTAAATGGTTCAGTCGATCACTAAAGTCATCGTTGAATATGTGGGAGCAATTATGGATCTCCAGATCCCGCTATTGGTTATTGGTCGGAGAGAGGTCTCAACCATGTCTGCATAGTTCGCGAACCGTAGGGTGACACACTTAAGGTTTGATGTCGTTCAAGTAGATATGGAATATGGAATGGAGTTCAAAGTTTTGTTCAGAGTCTCGGATGGGATCCAGGACATCACGAGGAGGTCCTGAATGGTCCGGAGAATAAGATTCATATATAGGAAGTCATATTCCAAGTTTGGAAATGACCCGGTGCATTTATGGCAGGTTCTAGAAGGTTCTAGAAAAGTCCGGAAGAAATCACTATGGAAGGCGGAGTCCCGGAGGGACTCCACCAAGCTTGGTCGGCCAACCCTAAGGGGTGGAGTCCTAGGTGTACTCCACCATAGGTGGCCGCCCACCCCACCTAAGGGAAAGGTGGGAGTCCCACCTTGGGTAGGACTCCCCCCTTGAGTAGGTTTCCCACCTATGGGAGGTTTTGTTGTTGGGGTCTTATTCGAAGACTTGGACTACAACTCTTGGGGATTTCCACCTAAATAATGAGGAGGAGAGGGAGGGGGCAGCCACACTTGGCCGCACCACCTAGGGCTGCCCATGGCCGGCGCCCTAGCCACCCCCTCTCCCAAACCCTAGCCTCTCCTCCTTCACATAATACTCCCGCAGCGCATAGGCGAAGCCCTGCCGGAGTTCTCCACCACCACCGCCACCACGCCGTCGTGCTGCCGGGATTCCGAGGAGGATCTACTACTTCCGCTGCCCGCTGGAACGGGGAGAAGGACATCGTCATCAACACCGAACGTGTGACCGAGTACGGAGGTGCTGCCCGATTGTGGCACCGTCAAGTTCTTCTACGCGCTTTTGAAAGCGGCAAGTGATCATCTTCTGCAACAACGAGATCTAATCTCGTAGGCTTTGGAAATCTTCAAGGGTTAGTCTCGTTCATCCCCTCGTTGCTACCGTCTTCTAGATTGCATCTTGGCTTGGATTGCGTTCTCGCGGTAGGAAATTTTTTGTTTTCTATGCTACGAATCCCATCAGTGATATCAGAGCCGTGTCTATGCATAGATTGGTTGCACGAGTAGAACACAATTGTTTTGTGGGCGTTGATGCTTTGTTGTCTTTAGTTCGAGTACTTTGCATCTTTGTGGCATGGTGGGATGAAGCGGCTCTGGCTAACTTTACATGACCGCGTTCATGAGACTTGCTCCACGTTCGACATGCAACTTGTATTGCATAAGTGGCTTTGCGGGTGTCTGTCTCTCCCACCATAGTGAAGATTCAATTTACTCTTTCTATTGACAACACTAGTATCGCCGTTGTGGTTCGTGTTCGTAGGTAGATTGGATCTTACTCGAAAACCCTAAACCACGTAAAATATGCAAACCAAATTAGAGACGTCTGACATAGGCATCCCAAATGGGCCTTCCGAAGATAGTACCCGGGGTTTACTGAAGGCCCATTACCCGAAGAATAAGAAGATTCGGAAGCCCAAGATATTATTAAGGAAAGCTAGAGTTGTAATAGAAAGTCTTATTTGTAATTTTACGGGATGAGTTAGAAACCTTCCCGGACTTTGTAACTTGTACAAGCACGAATCCCTCGGCTCCGCCTCCTATATAAGGGGGAGTCGAGGGACGCTAAAGATCATCGAATCATTGTTTACAAACCCTAGTTTTCATAATCGTCGAGTACTTTTCGGCTGAAACCTTCGAGATCTACTTGCCCTCTACTTCCAACTAAACCCTAGCCTACAATCCATAGGCATTGACAAGTTGATACCTTGTCAATTGGCACCGTCTGTGGGAACTAGAGGCGTAAGGATCTGATCTCGATGGCACGTTCAAGATCTTCGACATCATCAACCGCAAGCAACGCAATGGATCGAGGTAAACAGATCGCTGCTGGTTCTGTCGATTTTGTTCCTCACCCACCCTCCCGTTTGGATGCATATGCGTATCTGGCGGAGCCTATGGAGATGACGTTCGGAAGGTTTCACTTTCGCGTCGAGAAAGAAGGATCGTATCGTGTCGAAATTCCGATTTCGTCGGGATCATCGGCGGTCGATTCCAGTTTTTCAAGCTATACATCGTCAACCGAATCAGGAGAAGAAGAAACTCCGTCGTCACGCTACATCAGCATCAGGGCAAGAGAGAAACTCGCCAAGATCTTCAGCGACATGTCGTTTGAGTCATCTGCGGACTCATATATAAGCGATGGCTCAAGCAATGTCGATAGTTACGACTTCATCGACAAATCTACTACAGTGGGCAAGGTCTTCACCAATCTCAACGATGGTGTCACCAAACCCAACATAGATCTGAATACAAAATATCATCAGATTTATGTCATTGGAGAGTCAAGCAATGACCGAGAGGAAACATCCGAGGCTTTCGACGATCTGGGAAATCCATACGTCGATCCCTCCGATCTGCGACGAGGTTTGGGCAATAAATACGTCGGGCCACAGCCGCGACACAGAGTTCGACTCCCGCAAGCAGCATGGGATAGAGCCGCGAGAGCTATGGACGGCTCAGAACCAATGGCCACCACAGCCACGCCAGAGGAATTACAAGCATATCAATATAGGCTCGCACGAGCTGCAAGAGAATTGGAAAAACAGAGCGGCTGAGTTAAACAGAAGAAAGGAGGCAGCTTCGCATCCAGCGGGAGAAGGGCAGAGTTGAGTCGACAATCTAGAACTTCGGGTGATAGCCACAGGGAAGCTCGGAACAGAGCAAGATCAAGGTTACAACACATACCCGAAGCAGAAAGAGAGCACCTGGTCCAAAACCTCGACATGTCTTTTATGTCGATAGATACAAGAGGAAACATCATCCCTAAGACACCAGAGGCTGGGTATATGGCGACACATGCTTTTATCCTCGCATCTAAACCACCTCCAGGGGATCCAAGGGAAACACTTTACAACATGGCGATAGCAGGAGTTGGTGCCATGGGGACGGCGTTTGTATCAACACCTCCCGAAGGAACAGCAAGGCAAAATAGTCCACGACCTGCGGCAGTAGCAGCAGCAGCTCCTGAAGGACCAAGTGGAGCAAGAGATACGGTAGCACAAGCAAGGGTCGACAGAGCGCGACAAAGCAGAAGAGAACATCGACAGTCCCCAGAGTTAAACGACGAGGATATGTGCGGTTTGCCGTGCTTCACGAGGAGAGTGCGAAAAACTCGAGTACCTTCGGGATTCAAGTTGCCTGATAATTTCAAAAAATTCGACGGCCTTCAAGATCCAGAAGATTGGCTAGTTGATTATCTCGAGACGGTGAAACTCACAGGGAGGAACCGAGCAACAGCTATGCAAAGCATCCAGGTGCATTTGAGTGGAGCCGCACGGTCTTGGATAAAGAAACTCCCTCCAGGATCTATCGACGGTTGGGAAAGCTTCGAGGACGTGTTCGTCAAGAACTTCAGGTCCACGTGCAAAAAACCTGCGTCGTTAGAGGAGTTGAGAGCATGTCGACAAAAGCCAGACGAGCCAATGAGAAAATATATCCAAAGGTGGAACATCATCAAAAACTCGGCAGAAAATATATCTGACGAAAGAGCGATAGATGCGTTTGTCGCAGGAATCAGGCGTGGAGATTTTGTCGAGGACTTGGGAAGGACCAACCCAAAGACAGTATCCGCGTTAATGGAAATAGCAAACAGATGGGCAGATGGAGAAGATGCTGTCCACAACAAACGGCACAGGTCGCCAGAGGAGGACCGTGGTCGAAATTATCAACCGAGGCGACGATTTCCTCGGCAGTACCCGAACTATGATGCTCCAGGACAGATTTCGGTAGGTTTTCGGGCAAACACAGGAGGAAACAACAGAGATGATTATCAGAGAAGCAATGAGCAGCGAGACGATAATAGAGACGATTCTCGAAACAACATGCAAAATAGCGGGCCTAGGTTCCCGAGGCCTTTCGTGTCTCCTGAAGAGATGATGAATGGGCCGTGTCAGATGCACTTTTTCCTCGACAGCAACGGAAAAAGACAGTCAGGACATCTGCAGAAAGATTGTCGCAATTTCCAGGCAATGTTAAGGTGGGCAGAGCACGCTAACGCTCGGGCAGCACAGAGAAATCCTCGAGAACCCAGGAGCGAGATTCACTTGCCACCTCCTCCCGCGATTACAGAAGATAATCGACATCAGCTCAGAATAGCGGCAGCACCTCCACCACCACCTTACGTTGATCCTAACTCTAATGGAGCGGTGTCGATGATTCAGAAGGGAAGGCCATCCAATAGAGCTCAGAAAGTAATCTCACGACAGGTGTTCATGGCAGAAAAAATGCCTCCACCAACAGTCGAGTATCTTAATTGGTCAGGGCAAGATATTGGCTTCACCATAGCAGATCATCCGCAGCAAGTTCCTCGACCAGGGCAGTCAGCACTTATCTTACCAGCAGTTATTGCGGGATTTGATGTCTCTCGAGTGTTCATAGATGGCTGCATCAGCTTAAACCTTATGTATGCAGATACATTGAGGAAAATGAACATATCCCTAGCAAACTTGAAGCCAACAGACACGAGGTTCCATGGTATCACACCGGAAAAACCAAGTTATCCATTGGGGAAGATCAATCTCGACGTTCAGTTTGGAACCCGAGAGAATTATAGAATCGAGAAGCTGGAATTTGAAGTTGTGGATTTTCCGTCGCAGTACCACGCTCTGTTGGGACGACCAGCATATGCTAGATTTATGGCGGTACCACACTATACATACCTGTTGTGGAGGATGCCTGGACCGAAGGGACCAATCACAGTCAAAGGAAGCTTCGCCTTAGCCGATAAGTGCGATAAGGATTTTCATCGGATATCAGAAACTTTCGGGATGCAAGCTGAGTATTTGGCGTCAAGGAGCATGACTGACTACGACGTGCTGCCAGACGTTGGAAGGCCAAATAAAGAATCAACTTTCAATACCGAGAAAAATTCTATGGAGGTGCAAATTCACCCGACAGACCCGAAAAAGACGACGTCCATCGCAAACTACATGGACCTCGCATAGGAAAGCGCGCTCATCGAGTTCCTCCGTGAGAACTGGAAAATCTTCGCATGGTGTCCAGCTGACATGCCAGGAGTACCTGGGGAACTTGCCGAGCACCACCTAAACTTGGATCCACTAGCGAGACCAATCAAACAACCCTTGCGGCGTTTTTCGGAACCAAACCGCAAGGCCATGCTGTCAGAAATCGATTGACTACGAGAAGCTGGTTTTATCAAGGAGTTGCACACAGAAGCCACATGGGTAGCAAATCCTGTGTTGGTGCCGAAGAAAAACACTAAGGTCCTTCGCATGTGCGTCGACTTTACGTGTCTCAATAAACATTGTCCAAAGGATCACTTTCCCCTCCCGAGGATCGATCAAATTATCGACTCCACGGCTGGATGTGAACGTCTTTCCTTCCCGGACGCATATTCCGGTTACAACCAGATCAGATTGAAAGAAGAAGATGAAGTAAAGACAGCGTTCATCACACCTTATGGCGTGTTTTGCTACGGAACAATGCCCTTTGGTCTGAAAAACGCGGGAGCAACATATCAGAGGATGATGCAGAAGTGTTTGGCGACACAGATTGGGAAAAACGTGCAAGTATACATCGACGATGTCGTCATAACGTCAAAAAAGGGGGGCAACACTGATCGAGGATCTCAAGGAAACTTTTGACAACCTCGACAAATTCTGCCTCAAGCTGAACCCGACGAAGTGTTCTTTTGGCGTTCCAGCAGGAGAACTTCTGGGGTTTCTAGTTTCAGCAAGAGGGATTGAAGCAAATCCCGACAAAATACAGGCTATCGTAACAATGAGGAAGCCAACAAAGTTGAAAGACATACAACAGCTAACTGGGCGAGTCGCAGCTTTGAGCAGATTCGTCGCCAGGCTGGGAGAAAAAGCGTTACCATTTTACGCTCTGATAAAGCAAGGAGAGAAATTCCAGTGGAACGAAGAGGCCGACAGAGCTTTCGAGGATTTGAAGCGCACAATCTCGACACCACCAATCTTGGTGGCGCCGAAGGAAAAGGAACCTCTCCTACTGTATATTGCAGCCACGCCCCAAGTGGTTAGCACGGTGCTAGTCGTTGAAAGAGAAGAAGAAGGAAAACTCCATGGAGTGCAAATGCCAGTATATTTCATCAGTTAAGTTTTATCGCCTTCCAAACAGCGGTACCCGCAGTACCAGAAACTAGCATATGGAGTAATTGCAACGGCAAGGAAGTTGCGCCACTATTTTTCGGCACACCCGATAATAGTAGTCAACGAAGCACCTCTTTCAAATATACTCGAACAATCCGGAAACTACGGGCGTGTCTCCCTTTGGGGAATAGAACTTTCCCCTCGGGACATCACGTATGAAAAAAGAAAGGCAATCAAGTCGCAAGTTCCGCCGCATTTCATTGCGGAGTGGATGGAGCTACAAAACACGGGACCCCCGGATTTGTCGAGAACTTGGACCATGAACTTCGATGGGTCCAAGAGAGCAGAAGGAGCTGGCGCAGGAGTAGTACTTATATCACCTGAAGGCGACAAATTGAAATACGTCCTTCGGATGACGTTCCCTAACGCATCCAACAATGAAGCAGAATATGAAGCCCTCATACACGGGATGAAGATGGCGAAAGCTTGCGGTGCAACTCGACTAAAAATCTTTGGCGACTCACAATTGGTGGCTCAGCAAGTTATGAACCAATGTGACGCAGTCAATGATAGCATGATGGCATACAAGGAGGTGTACAATGAGCTTGAGAAGCTGTTTGATGGGTGTGAGGTAAATCACATCGATAGATTGAGCAATGATGAAGCCGACGTTCTCGCAAACATCGGATCGCAGTGCCTCCCAATCCCGCCAGGAGTATTTTGGGAAGAAATAGCGGAGAGATCCACGAAGCCGAAAAAGGTGCGGAAAAAAGCAAAGGAAGAAAAAACTTCGGCGCCCCTCAAAGAAACTACGGGGGATGAAGAGGACCAAGAACTTGTGATGATGGTAGAAGTTCCTTGGATGCAAGCGTATATATCATATATCCTCAGGAAAGAAATACCCGACGATCCGGTTGAGGCCAGGCGAATTATTCGACGATCCAAAGCTTTCACAGTGATCAAGGGGGAGTTATACAAGCGAATCATTTCAGGCGTTCTGAAAAGGTGTGTCACACCCGAGGAAGGAAGAATAATTCTGAAGGATGTACACGAAGGAATATGTGGCCACCACGCAAGTAGTCGAGCTATTGCAGCCAAAGTTTTTCGGGCAGGATTCTATTGGTTGACAGCAATTGAGGATGCCAAGGAAATAGTAAGAACTTGCGACGCGTGTCAAAGATTTGCTGCAAAACCTCACTCTCCAGCGGCGGAATTAACACCAATACCATTGTCGTGGCCCTTTGCCCAATGGGGACTTGATATGGTGGGCAAGTTGCACAAAGCTTCGCCAGGAGGGTATGAGTACTTGCTGGTTGCTGTCGACAAATTCACCAAGTGGGTAGAAGCGAAGCCAATAAATTCACCAGATGCAGCATCGGCAATAAAGTTTGTGAAAGGCCTGGTTTTTCGGTTTGGAGTGCCTCATAGCATTGTCACAGATAATGGTTCAAACTTCACATCCAAGGAATTCAAGGAATACTGAGCAGAAGTAGGCATTAAATTGCACTTTGCGTCAGTTGGGCACCCACAAACTAACGGACAAGTCGAGAAAGCCAATGGTATCATCTACAACAGCCTCAAAAAGCGCCTGCTAGGACCGCTTGAAAAAGCTCGACATACTTGGCCAGAGGAATTGCCAAGTGTTTTGTGGAGCATCCGAACAACACCAAATACGGCGACACAAGAAACTCCGTTTTTTCTCGTCCACGGAGCCGAAGCAGTACTACCAATTGAAATAGAGCATGATTCTCCAAGAGTAACAGAGTATGACGAAGAAACATCACAAAAAGCTCGGGAGGATGATATGGACGCACTCGACGAAGCTCGAGATGAAGTACTTTCACGAGTCACCAAATACCAGCAAGACCTCAAAAACTACCACAGTCGACGGTTAAGGCCAAGATCTTTTCAAGTTGGGGATTTGGTCTTGCGGTTAAATAAAAAAAGTACTGAGAAGCTCGAGTCACCATGGTTGGGGCCTTACGTTGTCACGGAAGTCATCGACGGAGGCGCATACAGGATCAAGGACAAGAAGACAGGGGCTCCCGAGAAAAACCCCTGGAACGTGGCGCAGCTCAGGCGGTTCTACGCCTAGAGCTGAAATATAGTCCTTCTCTGTAAAAATACAATGTACTGAAACGCCCGCGAGTTTTCAGACGCACTCTTTTCCTTTTCGGGGCACCGAGTGGGGCCGGAAAGGTTTTTAATGAGGCGGGCTCGCGGTGCTGCAATATAATAAAGATAGTGGAGATATACTTCTTATTCTTCGACACGCTCGGGGGCTCAACGCCTTCAAGTCTCAAAATACGTACAATATAGACAAACTAGACTTACCGAAATATTTCGCCTTGGTACACTAATACCTCGCCAAATATAAAAATCGGAAGCTAACAATTATAAATATAGTGTACACGTCAAAAATCTTATGCTTTGGTCCAAGAACCTCGCAACAAAAATATAGAACTTCGACACTAAGATACTCGAGGGCTTGCAATCCATCAATGAAAAAACAAAGATGTCTTATTACAACAGAAGGAAAAATCTTCGAGATGGAAAAAAAGTACAAACTCTAGCCAGAAGGCTCGGGGGCTCCAACAATATAGAGCACTTTGCAATATACAACAAATTTCTTCGGAAATAAAAAAGAAATCAAAAAAGATAGAGACACAAGGTTTTGCAATATGGTACAAATCAGTCAAAGCCTAAGATACTATCTATGGACAAGCCTCTGGTTGTTTTATGTTTAGCATAGTACCCCTTGACGAAGAATTCTGAGTCCATCCGAAGAAGCTCATCTATCATCGACTCGGCCACAGGAGTTACCATCTCATTGATTGTGTCAATATCATTTTTTCGCCGCGATTTCTTGACCAGGCAATCAGCAACAATCTTCGTCAAGTCTAATTTTGGATGACAAATATTTATCATAATCATGGCGAACCTTGCTCCAGCAGTCAATTGAGCTCGCACAAAATTATGAATGCGGGAAGCATCTCTGAATATCTCCAGCAATTCAGGAAGAGTTTTGGGAACCTCATTTCGAGGAAACAAAGTCTTGTAAACAAGGGTTAATGTTGTCGTGCAAAAATTGAGAAATTCGCGCACTTGGCAAGCACGATCTTGGAACCTGACAATTTGCTGGGTTCGTTCGAGGGTGGCCCAGAATAAACAGCCATGGTTAAGGGAAAGATTGATAAGAAGATTTGTTCTCTCGTTTACTCTTCGATCTTCGGCGGCAGCATCAAGAACCGAGCCTATTAAGCGACAAGGCAAGAAATTTGAAGGGGGCACAGCAAAATAAAGAGGAGGCATTGTGAGGTTGGAAAAACATACCTAACATATCTGTGCTAGCTTCCAACATTAGCTCGAGCATGCTATTTTCTCGGGTAGTGGCTCCCTTTGTTTCCAATACAGCAGTATCCTTGGCAGCCATAGCCTCTTTGGCTTGTTGGAGAGCAAGTTTTTCTTGTTCGGATGCTTTCCGAGATTGTTCCATCATTGCCAGAGTTTGTTTCTTCATGGATTGAAGTTGTTGTCGAAGTTCTTGCAAATCTTCCGACAAATGTTTGCTTGAAGAACCTTCGAGGGGATTATCATCGACTAGTATTTTCTTCGAGAAGGAAGACGCAGGTGAAGCATCGGCAGAGCAAGGGTTGGTCGAATAATTATCAAATATTAACTGGAAAAGAAAGTCCCAGGATCAATGATAGTACCAAGAAGAATTTCATTGATTTCTAGAAAGTTTACACGGACATTACAAAAGAAGTTCTCCAAAGGGACTAACAGGGTAATTGTTGCCAAGGCTAAAATGGCGACAACGAGCAAAAGAAATAGAGAAAGCAAAGGAAAGAAAAAGCAAAGGCATTCAACTAGACCTCCGGCCTTGATGAGCTAGGAGTTGAAGATGGCTTGATCCCGAGATAGGCCAGGATTTTCTTCGTGTTGGGCTTGGCTGCCTTGATCAACGACCTCCATTTTGATTGTTCTATCTGCTCGGTGTCGCCAACCTTCATCCAGTCAACAGTTTGTTGACTGTCAGCGACCAAGGCAATAGTGTTCTCAACAGCAACCTTCATGTTCTCCTGGCGCATCTTCAGTCCAAGATCCTCTGGTGGATTGAAGTCCTTGGCAAGGGCAAGGAAAGTCTTAGGCTCCTCTTTCTTCGGGAAGAAGTAGGGGAACAACTTCGACAATCCTGCGTCAGCATTCACCACGCCTTCGCGAATTTCTTGGCCATGAAACTCCAGATAAGACAGTGCGTCAAGCAGAGGATCATTGGTGGGATTCTCAAGGTCAAAATCTTGGCTTGTTTGACCTGCCATAGAAATTATATGTTAATTGACAGCAAGTAAAAACAAAAGAAAGCAAGTCTTAAGAAAAATAGAAGGGATCAACAAAGTTACCGAGGAAGCGACGATTTTGTGTGTTCAAGCGCTTGAGGATTCCCTTTTCACGAGTGTCCTGTGCGGCTTTGTGCTCGTTTAAAGCAGCTTCAGCATCATCAAGTTTCTTCTGCAGTTCTTCGACACTAGCAGCTTTTGCTTTGGCCTCATCAACCTCTACTTTTGCTTGGCTAGCATCAAGTTCGGCTTTCTTGCGAGCCGTTTCACTTTACTCCAATTTCTGAGCAAGAGTGTCGGCAAGCCTGTTGGCCTCTGCAAGTTTCTCTGCCAAAATAGAAAAGAACAGTCAAAATTGCGACAAAAATAGGAGCAAGAAGATTAGAAACAATGACAGCAAAAAAGTTGTTACCTTCAGTCCTGTTGGCATATTCACGGTACCCAATGAATTGGGATCCAATGCGAACAAGCTCTTTGATCATGGGCTGTCAAAGAAGAACAGAGAAAGAAAATATCGGTACGAGAAAAATATGAAGGCACAAAAAGAAGTAAACAGAGGAAATGTTGATACTAGCAGGAAAGTCAAAAACTTACATCATCTAAGAGCGAATGAGAAGAGCTACCCAATTGAGGGGCAGGCTCGATGATCGTTTCAACCCTTGTCCTTTTTGGTGAAGGAGCAAGGGGGCTTGAAGGAGGAGTGGTGGTGATGACGTTTTGTTGAGGAGGCGAGGATTCTTCTCCTTCAATTGGCGTCTCCGAAACAAGTAAAGTATGTGACGCGCTCGTCCGAGGAGCCACGTCACGAGTTGGTACTTCTTCCTCATCATCACTGCGATTAAAGATCGACAACATAAAAAGCAAGATGAGACAAAAAACTTCGACTACAGAAATAAGGGGAAATCAAGGTGACTTACGAGGCGACGAGGGATGCGAGATATGGATCATAAGTTGCCTTCTGACGTGAAGGGTCAACTTCTTCGGCTTTGGAAGTGCCGGAATCTTCGACGTCATTCCTCTTCCTTTTGCCTTTTGGAGAAACAGCGGGAGGAGGAGATAGTGCCGACGCAGTGCCTTCGAAAGATCCCGCAGATTTTCGAGAATCCACGGGTTCATTCACAAAAGACGGAGCTTCTTGATTGTCATCAGTGACAATGGCCCTTTCTTCGACTTCTCCACCTTCGGGAAGAGGAGGAAGCGAGACAAGGTTCGGATGATTCTGTGCAAAATAAAACAGGGAGAGATGTCAGAAAAGAAGTTACAAAAAAGATAGCAAAGCAACAACAAGACAATAGACAAAGATTACCTTGGGAAGTGGATTGGCGGCGCTGAATGGTGTCACACGGCAAGAAGAAGGGACAGCATCTTTTTGCTGAGAGATGAAATTTTCGGACAAGTCTTTCTAAATCCTTGACCTCCAAATTCACCGACAGCCGATCTACGTCCTTGTCGCCGGCATATTTCCAGAGAGGATATTTGCGAGCCTGAAGCGGCTGCACTCTAGTACTAAGAAAGTATGCAGTGATTTGGACACCCGATAACTCTTTGCCGCGAGTATTTTGCAACTCGTGGATACGAGCCATCAAGGTTTCTGTCGACGCCCTTTCTTCTTCGGTGGCCTCCGTGTCCCAGGAGCGGCGGCGAAATATTTTCTCGGCGCCATCAAAAGGAGGGATGTTGTCCTCCGCACATCCATGGTTCTCCTCCTGAATGTACAACCACTTCTTGCGCCATCCTTGAACTGAGTCAGGAAGCTTGACGTCGAAGTAGTCAACAGTGGGCCGAACAGAAATTACAACGCCGCCTATATTATAGGCGACATTGGGCGAGCCATTACGGCGGCAGAAGAAAATGCGCTTCCATAGCGCCCAGTTAGGCTGGACGCCAAGGAAGGCCTCGCAAAGAGTGATGAAAATGGAGATGTGAAGAATGGAGTTTGGCGTGAGGTGGTGGAGTTGCAGACCGTAGATAAAAAGCAGTCCACGGAGAAAAGGATGAATGGGGGCGGACGGACCGCGGATGAGGTGATCGACAAAACTTACCCGGTACCCCATTGGAGGGGTTGGGTAGCTCTCCTCACCGGGGAAGCACAATGCCTTGGGTTTCTTGCCGATCCCCGGCTTCTTCGAGCATGTTGATGTCTTGAGTGGAAATTTTCGATCTTTCCCACTCCGCCGCCCCAAGATCCACGGCGGCCATGGAGGATTCCGGCGTGCTGTGCCTTGTCAATCGACGCGGTGGCATCAACAATGGCGCAGGGTTTGTAGTTTGGAGGCGAGGAGCTTAGGAGGTTGTGGATCGCAGGAGGAAATTTGCAGATGAGAGAAGGAGGACGGCGCGAGCGGAAGTGCTCAAGGAGGAAGAAGACGATCTTATATAGGGGTGCGGTGAAACGACGAACCGTTGGATAAGGAAAATGTGTGGCAGATGATAGCCACGTGGCAACAAGGGTAAAAAGTAACTCAACATTGGGGAAGTTACGGTGCGTGCGCCAGAAAAAGCGGAGGACGTGTGTCCCCCACTTGCACGACGTGTCAAGATAGTGGATCAATTGGGCCCGCATGGTAGCGAGAAAAGACTTGTCGCAAATTTCTGACTAGCAATCGTGGCTATCGTCAGCAATAACGTCACCTTGGCAGAAGAAAAAATTCGACTGAACAGCTTCATAAAAGGCGACACGGAAAAATAATGCGAGCCTTTGATCAAATACAAGTTTTTGATCAAATGCTCGGGGGCTACTTTGGAAAAAAGGAAAAGATCCAGAATGACAAGATAGAAATGGCGTGAGCCTATGACCAAATACAAATATTTGTTCATAGCCTCGGGGGCTACTCCCATCGGGAGCGCTGTTCGCGCACCCGAGAAATTATAAAACTTCGGGAGCTAAAGAAGATATAGCGGCATAAGGCGTGGAGCCTACACCCAAGTACAAGTCCTTGGCTGTAGCCTCGGGGGCTAATCCCATCGGGAACGCTGCTCGCGTACCCGATGAAATTATAAAAAAGAAAGAAAGAAAGAGAAAAAGAAAGACAGAAGAGCAAAAAAGTATATTTCGAGTTATAATTAACTCTACATATACTCCCATCGGGAGGGCAATATAAGTCATTTTTGACTCGATAAAATGTGCCATTCCAATAGCCGAAAAAGCACTCGACAATATATTCTCAGAACGCCGAAGTTGCGATCAATTTCGAATGCCGCAAATTTGCGAAGGTAAGACCCCGCATCCGTTCGCTGGGCGTGGCATCGCCGAAGACTGCGCTCTGCTACTTTTATCCGTATCAACATATACGAAGAAAAATCCTAACGGACGCGTTAGGTACCCGATAAATTTTACTGGGACTCGACAGAATGGTAAGACCTTAAGCGGCACCTGTCGAAGTTTACACCAGTATCCCGAGGTCATGTCCAGGGACGTGATCTTGAAGTAGGTTTTTGCGGATTGCCACTAGAGCAGTTAACTAGTACCTGATCCGTCAGATGAACTAGCCCCAACTACCATCATCCCTGTACAATATAGATGTTTATGAGAAGAAATATAGAAAAAGTCGAAGCTGTCGAATAAAAATAAACAGTGGAGATTTTCCTTGACCCTACGATTCAAGCAAAATCTCGGGGGCTACTGACATAGGCATCCCAAATGGGCCTGCCGAAGATAGTACCCGGGGTTTATCGAAGGCCCATTACCCGAAGAATAAGAAGATTCGGAAGCCCAAGATATTATTAAGGAAAGCTAGAGTTGTAATAGAAAGTCTTATTTGTAATTTTACGGGATGAGTTAGAAACCTTCCCGGACTTTGTAACTTGTACAGCACGAATCCCTCTGCTCCGCCTCCTATATAAGGGGGAGTCGAGGGACGCAGAGATCATCGAATCATTGTTTACAAACCCTAGTTTTCATAATCGTCGAGTACTTTTCGGCTGAAACCTTCGAGATCTACTTGCCCTCTACTTCCAACTAAACCCTAGCCTACAATCCATAGGCATTGACAAGTTTATACCTTGTCAACGTCTAACTTGTTTTTGCAGGGTTTGGTGATGTGATATGGCCATGATGTGATGATGAATATGTATGAGATGATCATTATTGTATTGTAGCAACCGGCAGGAGCCTTGTGGTTGTCTTTAAATTTCATGTTGAGTAGTATTTCAAAGTAGTTGTAATAGTTGCTACATGAGGTGAACAACCATGAAGACGGCGCCATGGACCTTGACGCTACGCCGACGATGATGGAGATCATGCCCGTTGATGATGGAGATCATGTCCGTGCTTTGGAGATGAAGATCGACGGTGCAAAGAATAAAGGGCCATATCATATCACATATGAATTGCATGTGATGTTAATCCTTTATGCATCTTATTTTGCTTAGAACGCGACGGTAGCATTATAAGATGATCCCTCACATTAATATCAAGATAATAAAGTGTTCTCCCCTCGTATGCACCGTTGATATAGTTCGTCGTTTCGAAGCATCTCGTGATGATCGGATGTGATAGACTCAACGTTCACATACAACGGGTGTAAGCCATGTTGCACACGCGGAATACTTGGGTTTGCTTGACGAGCCTAGCATGTACAGACATGGCCTCGGGACAACGAAAACCGAAAGGTTGAACACGATTCATATGGATGATATGATCAACATGTTGATGTTCACCATTGAAGCTACATCGTCTCACGTGATGATCGGTTTTGGTGTAGTGGATTTGGATAGTGTACCACTTAACAACTATGAGGGATGTTGTATTAAGTGGGAGTTCATTAGTAATTAGATTAAAACATGAACTAATTATCATAAACATAGTCTGAGTAGTATTTTGAATTAATTTGTAGTATTGGCATCCGTTTTCTACCAAGCGCTAGTCTTGTTATTGAGATAGAAATACTGTTAAAATCTGACAATAAACTTTACGGACTGGTACCGTATTGTTAAAGAATCAAGAAATAATTAAGTCCTATTGCAAACTTTTAGTAAACCTCACATTGTTGATTCAAAGAACTATGGTTTCAATTAGTACCTAAAGTTATCTTGTCTCCGTGAAACTTGAAGTTCAAATCTGTTTGAAAAGTAAGGAGCTGAAAATTTAGTTTTCGGAAATAATCAAGGTATGAGATATATGTGATATCTAAGACCATATTGCAAGATGATAGAATATAATTTGGTGAGACTACATAAATTCATAAGTTTTATGGGAATGTACGAAGGTTGAAGACGCAAGGCGTCCCAATCCTCCAACTATTGGGGCACTAACGATATTCGCATATCCATGAAGTGATCGTCCTTAGTATGCACCGTTGCTAAGACTCGTAGTTTCGAATACTGAGGTATAGATTCTATGTGTGCATACAACGAGTGCAAGCCAGATTTGCACATGCGAATACTGAGGTTAAACTTTACGAGCCTAGCATGTACAGACATGGTCTCGGAAAAGTCGTCATCATATGATGGATAAAATTATGAGTGAAATTGTTCATTATATTACAAAGTTACTAATAGTGAAATCTGAAACACTTGTCATATGATGATCAACTTCAAAGTAAGAACCTCAAGGTTATTGGTATTTGAACAACAAACTTAGAAGTTATTGAAGGTGAAGTGTTTTCTGAGAATGAGGAAAGCTAAAAGAGAAACTACAAAAGATATTTTGGCAGAAAGAAAGAAAAGACTAGAAGGTCTAGCTTAGATGTATATAAATGATATACATGTTATGGATATATTATTTGTTTTGGTCACATAATAAAATTCTTGGGTATTCGTACCAGATTGGTTGGTATGAGATGTCATACAGTACAACACAATACAAGAATATGATGGCCTAAGTGACTGATAAGAAATATGGTAATAATGCACGTCTGGAACATAATAAAGTGTTATTATGTTTATCGTTGGCATTCTACCTAGCCCTTAGACTTTATAATAAAGAACTTAATAATTGTTATTTTGCTCTGGTCAAATGAAAACAATGAGTTGTTCAAATTATGACATTACTCCATGTACGATGGATAAGTTATTATAAATCTTAATGGTGAAACACACATACATAAACACTGACGCTAAAATGCCATAAGGCAAATGATTTGAATTCCACTTATTTATGGAACCGCCATTTAGGTCATGTTAGAGAGGAACGCATGAAGAAACTCCATGCAAATGGATTATTGGAGTCATTTGATTTTTGAATCATTTGGCGCTTGCAAATCTCTTCTAAAAAAGAATGACTGAAATACCGTTCATAGGCCAAGATTTGAACTGGCAACTAACTTAGTGGAAACATACATGATGATGTATATGGTTCACTGGGAATAGTTGTGTGCGGGAGATTCTTCTACTTCATGAAAACTTCCAACAATGAATTGAGTATATATATGTGGATATATTCGATAAGGAAGAAGTTTGAAACATTTGAATGGATTCAAATAAATTTCAGCATGAAGTGGAAATCATCGTAATAGAAAAGTCAAATATCTATGATTGGATCATGGTAGAAATATTTGAATTACGAGTTTTAGCGAACATCTAAGAAAGTTATGAAATTGTTCTACAACTCACATTTCTTGGAGTATCATAGTGATGATGAAGTATCCAAGAGACGTATCCAAACCTTGTTGGGTCAATGATGAGATAAAATATTGATGCCATTATATTTTTGTGGATTATGCTTTAGAGACTACCGCTTTTACACTAAATAGAGCATCATCATGATCCATTCAAATGACACCATACAAGTTATGGCATGGGTATAAACCCTAATAGTTCTTTCTTTAAATTTTGGTCTAAGAGTTTACCACCAAAATCGGATGATTGTCTTTGTTGGTTATCCCAAAGAATTGATAGAGAATTCTTTCCACTATGAAGTAAAAGACAAAAGTGTTTTGTTAATGTTACTTGCTCATTTCCAGAAATTGTTTTCTAGCGAAGTATTTGAGTGGGAGGACAATAGAACTTGATAAGGTTTATGAACTTGAGCATAATGATCAGAGTAGCGCAGCATCGGAAATTGGTTCCGGAAGCGACCACAACGATCATGGCTCCCATGACTACAAAGTGTTTTAGCCATGGAGATCGAAGTACATATTGAACCGTGTAGGTATGATTTACTTTGTGATCAAATAAATGATTTGTGGACAAAGGATTGATTTTGAACAATGATAAACCAACTATAAACAAAGAAGTTATGATGGGCCCTGACTTCGTTAAAATGACCATGCGCCATGAAATCCATGATAGATGAATACTTTTTGAAAGAAATGGATCTATAAAATTGATGGACTTGGATGGAATATCCTTAAAGAAGCTCGACTTGTCGAAAAGTTGTTTACGACAAAGTTCAAAGAGTTGACTGCGATAAGATTAGATCTTCCGTAGCAATGCTTATAGTCTATGTGGATTATTCTAGTAATCGCTACATATTTGTTTTATGAGATATGCTAGTAGGATGGCAAAATACATTACTTAACAGAAGTGTGTATTGAAGGTGTATACAAGATACAACCAAGAGTTTTGCTAGTCCATGGAATACTAGATAGGTATACGAACTTCAATTGGATGAAGTGAGTATCGCGGAGTTGGAATCTTCACCGGATGAAATAGTCAAAAGTTTTTGATTTCATTAGAAACGATGAAGATGCTTGCATTTGCAAGAAATTAAGTGGGAGCGCTGAGACATATTTATAATACTTTATGTAGATGACATATAGTTGGTTATAAATGATGTAATTATATACTTGATTAAAAGGTTTCATTGAGAATTAACTTTAATGAAAGGATATGGACTGAAACATATTTAGTGTCAAGATCTATGAAGATAGATTAAAACACATAATAAGTTTAAGTCAAAGTACATAGAATGGATATTGAAGTAAGTTCAATATAAAAATATTAAGAAGGTGTTCTTTTCATGCGTAGGTTTAACAAGACTTGAGTGTAATTGACACTCGATGAGTAAAAACACATGAGTGATTTTAGATCATGAATAATATGTACAAAATCAGATCTCCTATGCTCTAAAAAGTTAGGAGCATATACCAGAATGATTCATGTGATGATCATTGGACAAACAATAAGAATATCCCTGTGTGCTCTAGAAGAACCAAGGATACATATATATTTTTATATGGGGTAATGACAAACAAAATGCTGTAAGGTGTTGCACCGATATTTGTTTGGTCACATATAAAAATGAAATTCAAATCTCAATTAGGCTAAGTATTTAAAAGGTAGCACAATGCTAGATTTAGAAGAGTTCTAAATATTGTGACGGATTCTACAAACAAAGGCATAGTATGTCATTGTTTTGACAATGACTGAGGATGTTTAAATCGAAAAGTTCTTTGAGAACTTGGTGTAGTTCCGATAGTGTCAGAACTTTGAATCCATATTGTGTGTGACAATATTAGTGACATATTTCAGACCGCGAAATTAAGGTTCCACCAGAAGACCAAACATACTTAATGCCGACTCATTTGGAAATGAGTGATGCGTTGAGACGCAAATGAATTACAAAATACATACGTTTCTGAGCATGTCAGATCCGTTGACTAAAACCTCTCCCGTGAGCAAAACATGATAAAGCACCGGAAAGCCAAGGTGTTATATCTTTACAAATGTAAACTAGATTATTGACTCTAGTGCAAGTGGGAGACTGTTGGAGATATGCCCAAGAGGCAATAATAAAATGGTTATTATAATATATCTTTGTGTTTATGATAATGTTTACATACCATGCTATAATTGTATTAACCGAAACATTGATACATGTGTGTTATGTGAACAACAAGGAGTCCCTAGTAAGACTCTTGTATAAATAGCTTGTTGATTAATAGATTATCATAGTTTCATGATCATGAACATTGGATGTTATTAATAACAAGGTTATGTCATTACGTGAATGATGTAATGGACACACCCAATTAAGCGTAGCATAAGATCACTTCATTAAGTTATTTGTTATAAGCTTTCGATACATAGTTACCTAGTCCTTTTGACCATGAGATCATGTAAATCACTTATACCGGAAGGGTACTTTGATTACATCAAACGCCACTGCGTAAATGGGTGGTTATAAAGATGAGATTAAGTATCCGGAAAGTATGAGTTGAGGCATATGGATCAACAGTGCGATTTGTCCATCCCTATGACGGATAGATATACTCTGGGCCCTCTCGGTGGAATGTCGTCTAATTAGCTTGCAAGCATATGAATGGTTCATAAGAGACCACATACCACGATACGAGTAAAGAGTACTTGTCATGAGATGAGGTTGAACAAGGTATAGAGATACCGATGATCAAACCTCGGACAAGTAAAATATCATGTGACAAAAGGAATTGGTATTGTATGTAAATGGTTCAGTCGATCACTAAAGTCATCGTTGAATATGTGGGAGCCATTATGGATCTCCAGATGCCGCTATTGGTTATTGGTCGGAGAGAGGTCTCAACCATGTCTGCATAGTTCGCGAACCGTAGGGTGACACACTTAAGGTTTGATGTCGTTCAAGTAGATATGGAATATGGAATGGAGTTCGAAGTTTTGTTCGGAGTCTCGGATGGGATCCAGGACATCACGAGGAGGTCCGGAATGGTCCGGAGAATAAGATTCATATATAGGAAGTCATATTCCAAGTTTGGAAATGATCCGGTGCATTTATGGCAGGTTCTAGAAGGTTCTAGAAAAGTCCGGAAGAAATCACTATGGAAGGCGGAGTCCCGGAGGGACTCCACCAAGCTTGGCCGACCAACCCTAGGGGGGTGGAGTCCCAGGTGGACACCACCATAGGTGGCCGGCCACCCCACCTAAGGGAAAGGTGGGAGTCCCACCTTGGGTAGGACTCCCCCCTTGAGTAGGTTTCCCACCTATGGGAGGTTTTGTTGTTGGGGTCTTATTCGAAGACTTGGACTACAACTCTTGGGGATTTCCACCTATATAATGAGGAGGAGAGGGAGGGGGCAGCCACACTTGGCCGCACCACCTAGGGCTGCCCATGGCCGGCGCCCTAGCCACCCCCTCTCCCCAAACCCTAGCCTCTCCTCCTTCACATAATACTCCCGCAGCGCATAGGCGAAGCCCTGCCGGAGTTCTCCACCACCACCGCCACCACGCCGTCGTGCTGTCGGGATTCCGAGGAGGATCTACTACTTCCGCTGCCTGCTTGAACGGGGAGAAGGACATCGTCATCAACACCGAACGTGTGACCGAGTACGGAGGTGCTGCCCGATTGTGGCACCATCAAGATCTTCTACGCGCTTTTGAAAGCGGCAAGTGATCATCTTCTGCAACAACGAGATCTAATCTCGTAGGCTTTGGAAATCTTCAAGGGTTAGTCTCGTTCATCCCCTCGTTGCTACCGTCTTCTAGATTGCATCTTGGCTTGGATTGCGTTCTCGCGGTAGGAAATTTTTTGTTTTCTATGCTACGAATCCCATCACCTTCATCCTCTCCCGCGTTGGTGATGTGCTAGGACGATCACCCCCTTCTCCCTCCCTCCCCTGTATTTCTCCTTTTGTACATACAAACCGCCTTCTTGGTCTTTTTCGGGTAATGAAATAACAAATAGTGGGGTTCCCCTGTCATGCTCGAAAAAATATCACTAACTCAGTTTTGGGTTTACAAGATTATGTAAATAGGCAACCCTTCCTACACGACATGATGTAAAATAAGGCATCACTGCCGCACTCCGCCCATCATTGTACATATCATTTGGACACATATAGCAAACAATTGATATGAAAATATATCTCAAATAAATCTAAACAAATAGGGAATAAATAGTATTTAATTATTACATCATATCACTAATACTTCATCAAAGTATTACACGAATCAACACAAATAGAACATGACACATGAATCACATGAATCAATCTCATTGTTGGCTATTCCACTTCCACCACTCTTCCATGAGATCATTTTAAAGCTCCTCATGCACATCCGAGTCACGAATGTGATGGCAGACTTCAAGAAAATGCTCAATGCAATTTCTATCTTTGTGGTTGACCCTACTGGTCCATCAAGTTGAAGCCCCCATAGACCTCATCTTTCCCACGTTCATTCTCAATGACCATGTTATTCGTGATCGTACATGCCATCATGATGTACCAAAGATCCTTTTGATACCCTAACCGTGCCAACCCTCGGACAAACCGCTTGACGCACTTGATGCTTTGGCTCTCACCAATTGCCAAGTGATCATTGCCAAGATCTACAGGAATTCCATGTGCCAGCATGCGCAATGTGGCGGTTAGCTTTTGTCCTGGCACCCCGGCACAACTCCTCCTTTGCTCGAAGAAGCAATCATGGAGCTTGACACATTCGGCAATGTGCTTGGACAAATCAAGAGACATCCGGAACTGGCAGCGAAAGTAGCTCTCGAGATACACCGCATCCTCAATAAAATAGTTGAGCATTAGCTTGTTGTCCTCATGGATTGTCCTCCTTCGAATGTACTCCCTGCCCCAACTGGAACCGTCATGCTTCAGCCTCTTGTTCTTGTGCATCATCAGTATCATCGCACTGGTACTATCCTCCTCTATATCAAGCTCTTCAGCGAAGTCGGTATACCCGAGTAAAATCATCTACAATTAAAATAGTTTGCATTGACCGTGCAAAAACTACTTCTATGTTGCCTCAACAATCAAAAAGAACAACCAAATCAATTTTTACCTTCCTTCGAACACCTTGCGGGCGACTGCTGCGGAGTGACCGCCACGGTCGGTCCTGGTCAATTTTTCGGTGGAGGAGGCGGTCTGCAGCCCCTTCAAGGTTGTAGCAGCTATGTACGGGGTAGCGGGCGACCGACAAAAAATTTCATTGGTGAGACGGAGCTACGAGCGACTACGGGAGTCATCAGAGGTGACGCAGATGTGTGGCGGAGATAGACTCTCGCTCCCTATCAGCATGCACCGCCTTCCGATTGAGATCGATGTCGTGGCGGTCGCTGGTATTAGATGTGCCGGAGAAGACCGGCGAGAAGGCGTTGCGGTGTGTGGCGTCGATTCGTGGCCGGCCGGTAAATTTCTTGCCGGCGGCTGGTCAGTGGGAGGAGGAGGGCGAGCGGTGAGAGGCGAACCGGCTTTAGCGTGACAGTTGGTTACCCGTGCGTGCCCTGGATTTGTTTTACATCATCTGTGCCAAAATTTAGGGCTGCCCCAAAAAATTACATCAGTAAAACATTTTACATCACCTTTTGGAGAGGGTTGTTTGGCCTCCAGTGATGTACATCACTTCCCCTATTATACGGTCATCTATTGAAGATGCTCTTAGACCAACCTATAAGGTAGGTTGTTCCACCACTTGTAAGAAAGTGAGAGCATCACTAGTACTACCCCTAAACCCTCAAACCCTCAAACCATTTTAAGGGTTGAGAATGAGCATTTTTTGGCACTTTTAGAGGTTGAAAAACTGGGGCAAAGACTAGAAACCTCAAACTCAACCCTTATAACGGAAGGGTTGGGTTTGAGGGTTCTAATCTTTGCCCCAACCCCAACCCTTCAAACTGTCATATGATCGGCACTTTCTGCACATCATTTCAGTTTTTGATATGCTAGCATTTGAAGCCTTGTATAGTTCCAATAATGATTTTGTATCATGTAAATATCCTTGAAGTGAATTATGAAAATTGGCGGCTTCAGCAACATGGTAGAGCTCACCTGCGTCAAATTAAAACTCAAAATTTAAATTGGGACAAAATATGCACTAGTAGTAACACAGGGAATTCCATCGTGGGTAAATACCGGAGGAAACATCATATCCATTCATTCGTAAAATACGAAACGCCATTGCACATGTTGCTACATCCAGCATGATTTCCTCATCTTGCTGTAACCATCCCAGCGAAAGTAATATTGAATCCTATAGGAGCAACGAATCCGAGAGGGAGGAGGGAGGAGGAGGAGGCGCCGGTCACCCGGCGAGTGCTCGGGGCCGGCGTATGCGTACGCGCCGCCCGCCCGAGTATGCGGGCGGAGGAAGCGGAGGGTGGACGGCGAGGGCGGGGACGTGCGGGATGCGGCCCTCCGGCCGCGGCGGAGCCCCGGCGGCCGCGAGGCCGGCGAGGGCGTCAGTACGAGGAAGCGAGGCGGACCGGCGAGGGCGGGGCCGGCGGAATCGAGGCGGAGCCGGGCGGCGAGGGAGGCGACGAGGCCGGCGACGGAGAGGCGGGCGGGAGGGCGGAGGCGGCCGGCTCCATGGCGCGGCGGTGGCCGGCGGGGGCGGCGGCGATAGTGGCCGGCGACGGAGAGGCGGGCGGGGAGAGCGGACGCGGCCGGCTCCATGGCGCGGGGTGGCCGGCGGCGGCTGGGGCGACGGGCTGGGCGCGGGCGACAAGCGGGGCGTGAGGCTAAAACTTCCCTCCCGCGTTTTGCAACCGGCCGAAACGAGAGGAGTAGGGGTTGGGCCAGTTTTGCCTCTCCAACCCCTACTTCTACAGGTTGGAAGGGGGAGTAGGGGTTGGACTTCTAATTTTTTTAGGGGTTTAGGGATTTAGGGGTTCTAGTCTACGCCTTTTTCTCATCGAAACTGTAAAAAGCGGTTATTTTTTACAGATTTAAGGGTTTAAGGTACTACTAGTGATGCTCTGAGAAAAGTAATGGTACACGCGCTCGTTCCTCTTTCTTCACCACTCACGCACTTGGATTTCCTGGATTTAGTGTCGAGCTGAGCCTATTTTTACCGTTCGGGAAAACTATGGTTTTGATTAATATATTCGTTATGTTCGAGTTATGTTATTAAATAATATCGTCATGTTGAATATTTTGATATTAATCATAAAATTATTGTCTAATTATCCAACAATTATTGCTTGTAGGGTATGCATCAGCAACGAATCACGTGAAGTGCTATCATTCGTTCCAAATTAGTTGACGCTGCTTTATCTAGATTATGTAAACAATTTTGCGGCACTTATTTAGAGACTGGGGTAGTACATAAGAACTACAAGTATAAATGAAAATTCTAAATTTCATCTCCCCACGCAAAATTTAACCTAGGAGTAAACGTAAAATTGTGAATGTGTTGTTCCCGGCAGTGCATTTGAGTCTTTGACCACATTCTACGTAAATCCAAACATGTAGCAGCATAAAAGAAACTGACGATAAACTGACTGGCAGCCGATCTGGTTGTGCTGTGCTTGCTCCTCTCTGATCGGAGGGCACTCGGACGAGGGTGTCTCCGATTGGAAGCACTCGGCCGATGCCATGCGTGCGCGCCGATCTGGCCCCATAAAATAAACGAGCATGTTGGCACCAGGAGCAGGGTCAGATTAGCTGACGTCAGGCATGACTCACGCGACGAATATCTCTATCTGCTGACTCCTCAGTTTGGACTGTACTTGATCAGTTGCTTGACGTGACTGACTCACTCACTGACACTGAAACATTACAGTTAATCCGAACCAACGAATCATCTGCTCGGTACAGCTTCAAAAAAATTAATGGGCGGGCTCGGCTGCGGCCCAGGATCAGGTCCGTGCTTGCTGGACTCTACGCAGCCCGTCCACGCACGTTGAGCCGTTCGCTTCATAAGGCCCAGTTATCTGGGCCGCACCCTGTCCACGCGCTAATAATAGGCCTGAGCGAGCGAGGCTCGACCGCGCACAGCGCGGGGCTGCGATATGTTGTTTTGTCCCACCTCGGAAGATTGGTGAGCGGGAAGGCTGCTTAAATTAGGGTTTCTCACATACGTTCTCGCCGAGCCCGGTGGTGCGGGCTCGAATCCCTAGCTTTTGGGGGGTAGCAGTTTGGTCGGTGTGAGGTATTGCTGGGCCCCGTTTCGGGAGAGCCTGTAGCCCTTAAGGTCATTCGTGACTGGGAGCGTGGCCTCTATCCCTCCCGACTGCTTTTTTTTTCCCTAGCTTATTTTTAGGATCACCGGTGAGCTCTTGTTGAGGCAGTCGCACGACAAAACCACACCCTCCATCTTGTTCCTTAATCCCACACGTACTTCTTCATAGCTTATTCGTTTCGGGACATCCCATTTTCTTTTTAAGCTTCTTTGGTCGCTAATAATTCACACGGTATATGGACTTCTTTATAGCTCATTGCGGCACATCCCATCTTCTTTTTAAGCTTCTTTGGTCGTAATAATTCACACGGTACATAGATTTTGAACAACCGCACTCTAAGACAAACACGTGATCGTTCAACGTAAATATCCCGTTACCTTTAAGCATGGCTCACAAGGTAATTTGTATCTCTTGCACGTGATCGCACACTCCGAGCTCTTGGGTTGCTTCTTCACCGCTCTTCTTATATTAAATCTTGAGGTTTTTGTTAAACAAAAGCCAACTACTTAAAGAGGTGGATCTATCATGTAGAAGAGGAGGTTCATGAAGTTTGTAAATGAAACATTTGCTATTGCCACTCATGATAATGATGGCTAAAATGAACTTCCTTTGCCTTCTTTCCTTTCGCATGTTGCCTTCTACGACATCGCCAATGACAACAAGGAGCGAGTAGGGCGGTTCTATTACTCCACTTATCTCCAATCCGAAGATATGTTGGAGCAAAGATGAATGATCTCATGCGTGCCAACTCAGTGTGCCTCCTAACATATGATCGTTAAATTTGAAACTTTTGTTCCATATCTCATAGTAGGAAAAAGAAAGCTAACCCATGCATTAGCGGATTGCGCAACACATGCCGGTGCCCCAATAGAGCCTCGCCGATCACAATATAGGGGGGAGGCCGGGGGTGGACATGCTCTAACCGATCAGTAATTTCACGGCGTTCTACGTAAATCCAAACATGACTACTAAGGACAAGATTTTGAAGTGGATATGAATTCGACTTACACCAGGTTTAGATGTCAGGTGGAGATCACCGACGTGGAGGTGGCGGTGGAGTGCACGGACGAAGCTGACGCCGGGTTCATCTACCAAGAGGTCCGAGCGAGCTTGTAGAGGACACATGCGAGCTCATGGGAGAGAGGCGACGTTGTCTGAGCTACTTCGTGAGGTAGCCGAGGCGTGTAGGGTGCACAAATGTGGGTCTCGCAAGAGGCGAGGTTGTGTGAGCTCCTCCGTGAGGTAGCCTAGGCGGGTAAGGTGCACAAATGTGCGTCTGGTGAGTAGTGACACGTGTTTTCCGATCTTCCCACACTGACGCTCGCCTCCCGACAGTGCCGGCGGGCGGCGGCGCATAGCAATCCCGACAACACCTAGACCACCGACAAACTCGTGGCCGCATGCGGGGGATGAGATATGGAAAAGGTCAGTTTGCCTTGGCAATGACAAGCTCCGGCCATACTGCTGCATGGATTTGGCGGTAGGGTTTGTCTGAGGTTGCTAATTCTCACCAACGCTCACAGGAAGAAGGCAGAGCAACCGAGGTTTAGATCGGGGAGCTCATGACGCAGACGTGCGAGGTGGGGCGGTTGCATGCAAATTTACCATTATACTCCTAGCACGTTAATTAAAATTGCATAATTAGCTACCTAGGCGGATTGCAGGGATTTGGCGGTAGGGGTTCATCAGCGGCCGTTAGTTCTCACTGATTTTGTATTTTTACTACAGTATATTGATCGGATTGTACTTCCTTTTCTGGCTTGGTACTATCATTTTCTAGGATTCTTCACGATCGACATCATAGTGTGTATATTTATTGTCGAAACAAGCTATCCATTACTTCGTCAGGTGGCACCAGGGTCAGATTAGATGACGTCAGGCATGACTCACGCGACAAATCTCTCCATCCGCTGATCGTTACTTTGGACTGTACTTGCTCAGTTACTTGACATGACTGACTCGCTCACTGAAGCGGCGATTTGCACAAAAATAACCCAAACCCCACAGACTGATCTTCCGACGAAACTATTTCACATCTAACTCTTTTGTGTGGCGCCCCTCCCATCGGCGCCACACATGCCAGTGTGGCGCCCCTCCTGCCGACGGCACTCTCCCAGCCGACGTGGCGCCCTCGATGCCGAGCCGGTGCGCCGATTGGACGTGGCGGCATGTGTGGCGCCCTCCCAACGGCGCCACACATGCCCTTACAATTGCCCAAAACATACTGTGAGACAATTCGTCTGGGACTTAGTCGTTTTGGCGAGGCTCTATGTGTGGTGCCGACGCCACGGGCGCCACACTAGCATGTGTGGCGCCGATGCCACGGGCGGCACACAAAGAGCCTCGCCAAAACGGCTAAGGACTTATCGTCCGGAGCCCCTGGATGTTTTCGACCCAATAGTTGATATAGGTTGGCATGTGTGGCGCCGATGCCGCGGGCGCCACACAGTGCAGTGTGGCGCCACTATGAAGGACGCCACACATTGACTTGTGTTAAAAACCTGAAAAATCCTACCAAACTCCAACAGTTTTGAGTACAAGCATGGACACAACAAGTAGCAATTTCAGAACATACACGTATAACACTTCATAGCTCACATCGTAGCAAGTAGATTCAAACAACAAGTAGCATTACAGACATGGTTCGAAATGACATAGGGTTCACAACTCGATACTTATGAAGATATAGTTCACAACAACACGGAGCACATCCTAGTGTCGTCCTCGACGTGTCGTCCTCACGGGCCGCTTCGGACGGCCATCCTCTTCGTCCGCTGCCGTGGCTCTTGTTGCTTGCTCGCTCCTCCCGCTCCTCCTCCTCTGAAGATAAGGGCTCGTCGTTCCTCATCCTCCTCAAAGATGATCTCCGCGGCGGCGCCTCATCCTCCTCAATGACAACCTTCTTTCCTCGGTTGACATAATCTTCCGGAGTGTACCGGTTTGGAGGATTGCCCCTTGGCTTCAACTGGTAAGCAGACCTTGGGGCTTGCTTCTTGCCGCGACTAATGCTTTGACTCAAAATTTCGCCGTCGTCAGGAATCTTCACAAACATGAACACATGAGATTACAAAAGTTGAAATTAGTAAGAACATGTTTGACGACGAACAAAATAGTCCATACCTCCGGCTCTTCGGAAGAGGAAGATGTAGGAATTTCGGTGTCGCGGCAACCTAGCAAGTTGGCTAACCGCCGCATCTTTCGTGCGGTGTTCTGCGTCATGGAACTCATGGTTACAAAGCCACCGGAACATAATAGCGTACATTCAAAGTTGGTGATCATACCTTAATGAAATGCCGCAACGGTCCGACGGAGCTTTTCATCTCTCCCGCTCTGCTCCCACATAATCTCGCACTCCTCATCTGTTTTTGTGATCTCCGTCCGCTGTGACAAACATAGCATACACAATTTAAGCAAGCACATGGCAATCTAGATGATGTACTAGTTAGTGAGAGAATCCATTACCACGAAGTTCAGCTCGGAAGCAATAGAAGTCGATCTCCCTCTGCGAGCAAAGGTGTCGTGCTGGGTTTGCGCAACCTCATCGAACTCGATGGGGTCGTCCAAGATGTGCTCAGCATACGCGTGCTTCACTAACTCGATACGCGTGTTTTCATGAAACCACTGGAGGTAGTTGTTGAAAGCGGCCAAGTCGTGAGGCACAATCTCCAGCGGGCCAGCAGTCAGTGTCGCTTCCAAACAGTGTTGGAACGCTGCGACGTGGCCGCTATGATGGACTGGCCAATTTGTGATCTTCCTCTGCCGCTGCCTATAAAGCCTGCAAGAATCAAGAAGTTAGATTCTACCTCTTCTATCAAGAATCTTTCATCGCATGATTCCGTAAGTTTACCTATGAAGCGCCTTGTCCGTGTCTTGCCACTGAGGTGGGCACTCCTGATACAGCCCAAACTGTCTCATCACTCTGTGCGGCTGGTGGTATTCAACAAGCCACATGCATATGAGTGGGCAACCCATACGCCAGAACCGCGCCTCCTCCGTGCACTTGTGGCTGAGGTCAGGCATCCCCGCGCCAATACGGTAGTAGGTACCATATGGCTCCCATTCCACCTGCAGCATACAAATATTTCAGAATTTACAACATGCCAGTAGAATCAATGAAAACTAGGATTGCAAAAGAGTGATCGGTTACCTGCTCAGCGGTAAGAGTGTCCAACTCCGCAGTGTACTGCCTGTACATGATCTTTGGATCGCTCTTCATCTCCGAGACATTGTCCCAAAGGAATGCCCAAGTCGGCTCCCGATCAAGGTTCTTGCGGTGACCCAGCATACCACTGCATGTTGTAGTACACACGTCGTTGATATGATCTTTGTGAAGGGACTTCTTCACAAATTGCCATATCCCTCAGAGTGGTACAACAGAAACATTGCAGGTCATAACAATCCATATATTATTACAAACATTGTCTTAACAAGTTGGTATTCTCACAGGTCCTATGAGAACACCCTAAGATACTACTTAAGTACGATTACAACTTATAACCATATATAAAAGAGAGCTCAACAACTTATTTTAGGTAAGTTCTACGTTGCTCGGCTCTATGATGCTAGGGTATATCACTACTCCTCCACCTCCGTGTCATCGGGTCCGTAGACTATCCCATAGTCTACTCCTTCAACTCCGCCGGTAAGATCGGGTTCCTCGTAGACCAGCTCGTAACTTCCTTCTGGTGCTCCATCGTTGATGGTCTCCACTTCCGGATCACGCGTCTAGCAAGGGTGTCGAAAGAAAGTGAGTACGAGAGGTACTCGAGCAAGTTCTAAAAGAGTAAAAAGGTGTTTGATGCACTAGCTACGACCATTGATCGGGAAATCGCGAGTCAATGCATGTTTTGAAATCATTTCTTCAAAAGGTTGCTTTTATTATGAAAACTATGCCCGTCAGTCTTCACAGGTTGACCAGAACTTCGTGGAGTTCCTTTCCTGCCGCGTTTGCAGTTCCCTTCCCGGAACAAGGAGTGACATCCATAATTTGATATACTCTGCAGAGGTGCGTTACTTTTCCCACAAGAGATCCCACCCTTTTTGCCATCCGCAGAGACTTGCCCCCGTTCACACTTCCTTTGGTGTGAGGCCAGGTATGAAAATCCAAGCCCACACCGCCTTCTCCGCGACTGCAAACCCACCCTTTTGTCCACCCGTACACCCCCAGTAGACTTCTCCCGGTAATACGGCTTTACTCACGGTGTACTTTGGACAATCCATCATAGACCGTAGAGCTCAACATCACTAATGGATGGGGATTTAAAAGGTTATCCCAACCTACGGCAGTGCCTCCAACACCCCGCAGCTCTACCGATCCGTTGGCGTGCAGAAGGGAAAAGATACGGCTGGCTTCCCTAGAGCCATTATAGATCTCATGGTTAACGCGGTTTGTACGGCGCTAGAATCACTGGACGACATTGGTAATTAATCCTAGGTTAATATAACCCATGCAATGGAACCTCCACCATATCAACACATACCATGGTTCCATTGCCAACCACATAGTCATCTTCATAGTTGGAAAGTAACATTTTATTTGCGATGCAGGAATGATAAGTATATAGCTTTGCATTAAAGTAGTATAAAATACTCAAGTTGACATGAGCAAGGGTGAACTTGCCCGTGGATCGCGAGATAGTGCAGTTCAATGCAGTTGATGGAACCTAGACCTCGGGTTCTGTAAGAAGCATCATTGTCCGGTAAGGACAATGTTATAAAAATCCAAATAATGCAATCATGAATGTATTATTTTATGTTGAATCCCTTTACCCCAATGTGTTATTACAATTCAGGTTGAGTTAAGATTTATGCCTTTGGCAGTAAATTGCAACTTGCTTTAATGTGTAAACCACTTTAATTTTCATAAAGTAACATGATTCAAAGCAAAACTACTTTACCTTGGCGATTCATTATTTATTCCAAAAATGATTTGAAATCATAGAGTTGCCTCTATATTTTTGGAATAAAAAGAATAGAGTATTTTTCTTTGAAAAATACCTTTCTCAATAGAAATGACTTGGAATAATAGAATTTCATTTTGAAATGTTTGAAAATAAGTATTTGAACTTATTTGAGATTTTTCCTTGATTTTTAAATCCAAGGAAATAATAGTTTAAAATTCCAAGTTATTGTTTTAAATTCATCAAATTCATAAATTTGAATTTGTTTTCTTAAATTCTATTTCATATTTTATTCAGGTTAAGAATAATTTTTCATTCACTAATCCAATTTTTAATGGATTTTTAGAGTTGTATTTTATTTACTAAAAATTGTCGAAATTCTGGCCTTTTTCTTATTTGTGAAATGACCAGAATACCCCTGGCCCCTATTGGGCCAGCCCATTAACTTAAGCCCATGGGACAGCCCACTAAGGCATGACCCATAGCGGTTCGATGGCGCCGAAGCGGCCCACCTCGCTCACTTACGCGTCTCTCTCACTCGCTCGCCCTAACCCTAATCTCTGGCGACTCCCGTGGCATGGCGTTGCCGCCATGGCCGCCGCCGTGCTCCGGCCATCTCCTGGCCTCCCTACCTTCGCCACCTACCTAATCTGGACCGCCGCGAGACGATCTATCGATCTGTCTCTCCGATTGCCTCCTCTCCTGGCGAATCGCCTCCTCTCTGGATCTACTGGAGAATCGCCTCGGGCGATTGGTGGTCTCCGGCGAACTCTCGTCCTCGCCGTCGACGTGCGCGCCCCCTGAGACCGACCGGCGCGAGTGCTGCTCGCGATGCACTGTGCCGTCGTCTCCGTGCCGTGCTTGCTATGGTGTTCGTGCTCGTCGGCGTAACGCCGGCGCCTACCTCGGGTATTGCGATGCTGCTATGGCCGCGCGAGCACCTGCCTCGCCATGCCATAGCTTCGCCACCAGGCGCATGTAAGTGTTCTGCTCCTCCTCCTTCTCCTCTCCATGCATGTGCGCCTCCCAAGCTACTCGTGCTTCTTCTTCCTCTTGTTCTCATCGCTCTCCGGTGATCCCGTGATCATACGAGCCTTGCAATTGCTGCCTAAGCTACTCGTGCTTCCATTTTACGCAAGCTATAGCCATTTTACCAGTCTGCGAGTACGGCCGATGTTGCTTTGCTTGCTCGTACATGCCATTTGTTGATTGCCTACTGCTCCTAGCATGCTCTGATCTTGCTATGCTATACTGTGCTTGCTTATGAGCTTGCTATGCCATGCTGTTCATGCTTATGGGCTTGCTATGCTTACTGGCAATCTACACTTGCTTGTTGATACGTCTCCGACGTATCGATAATTTCTTATGTTTTATGCCATATTATTGATGATACCTACATGTTTTATGCACACTTTATGTCATATTCGTGCATTTTCTGGAACTAACCTATTAACAAGATGCCGAAGTGCCGGTTCTCGTTTTCTGCTGTTTTTGGTTTCGAAATCCTAGTAACGAAATATTCTCGGAATTGGACGAAACGAAGACCCGGGGCCCTATTTTTCCACGGAGCTTCCGGAAGACCGAAGAACACACGAAGTGGGGCCACGAGGTGGCCAAACTATAGGGCGGCGCGGCCCAAGCCCTCGGCCGCGCCGACCTATAGTGTGGGCCCCTCGTTAGCCCCCGACTCGCCCTTCCGCCTACTTAAAGCCTCCGTCGCGAAACCCCCGATGCGAAAAACCACGATACGGAAAACCTTACCGAGACGCCGTCGCCGCCGATCCCATCTCGGGGGATTCTCGGAGATCTCCTCCGGCACCTCGCCGGAGAGGGGATTCATCTCTCGGAGGACTCTACACCGCCATGGTCGCCTCCGGAGTGATGAGTGAGTAGTTCACCCCCGGACTATGGGTCCATAGCAGTAGCTAGATGGTTGTCTTCTCCTCATTGTGCTTCATTGTTGGATCTTGTGAGCTGCCTAACATGATCAAGATCATCTATCTCGTAATTCTATATGTTGTGTTTGTCGGGATCCGATGGATAGAGAATACCATGTCATGTTAATTATCAAGTTATTATACATGTGTTGTTTAAGATCTTGCATGCTCTCCGTTTCTAGTAGAGGCTCGGCCAAGTTTTTACTTTTAACTCCAAGAGGGAGTACTTATGCTCGATAGTGGGTTCATGCCCGCATTGACACTCGGGGAGTGACGAAACCCCTAAGGTTGTGTTGTGCTTGTTGCCACTAGGGATAAAACATTGGCGCTATGTCCGAGGATGTAGTTGTTGATTACATTACGCACCATACTTAATGCAATTGTCCGTTGCTTTGCAACTTACTACTTGGAGGGGTTCGGATGATAACCTGAAGGTGGACTTTTTAGGCATAGATGCGGTTGGATGGCGGTCTATGTACTTTGTCGTAATGCCCAATTAAATCTCACTATACTTATCATGTCATGTATGTGCATTGTTATGCCCTCTCTATTTGTCAATTGCCCGACCGTAATTTGTTCACCCAACATGCTTTTATCTTATGGGAGAGACACCTCTAGTGAACCGTGGACCCCGGTCCATTCTTTAATACTTGAAATACAAATCTGCTGCAATACTTGTTTTACTATTTTCTCTGCAAACAATCATCTTCCACACAATACGGTTAATCCTTTGTTACAGCAAGCCGGTGAGATTGACAACCTCACTCGTTTCGTTGGGGCAAAGTACTTTGGTTGTGTTGTGCAGGTTCCACGTTGGCGCCGGAATCTGCGGTGTTGCGCCGCACTACATCCCGCCGCCATCAACCTTCAACGTGCTTCTTGGCTCCTCCTGGTTCGATAAACCTTGGTTTCTTTCTGAGGGAAAACTTGCTGTTGTGCGCATCATACCTTCCTCTTGGAGTTGCCCAACGAACGTGTGAAATACACGCCATCACTTGTCTAGGTGTACTGCTGTGCATTTGTGACATCTGTGAATGCCAGTGATGTGCTTCTGTGCTTCATGTGTAAGCCAATGATCCATTGGATCAACCATTGCTTGTTGGCTAGCTTATCTGTGTGGCTTGACTTGATTCAATTGATCCATTTGATCAATTAAATGTCAGTGTTTGGTTGCTGATTAGTTCTGTGGCTAAGTGAATCATTTTCCTTGTTGATGCTGATGCTCAAGCACAACTATGCTACTGTATATATGTGTTGTTGCTTTCTTAGCTCACTGGTCTTGATCCAGTGGCTATGATGCAGTGACTTGTGCTGTATTGCCTCACAGTGTGCTACTGTCAATAAATAGCATGGATCTGTTACATATTCATGCTTGAATAAATTGATTCATGATGAGCTCGCTTATGCGGTGATGATTTAAATTACTTGCTTGTATATGAATTTGTTGTTCATGATTATTTAACAAGCAAATGAATCTGAATCCCATTCCGGATAATGATGTTACGTATTTGGCTTTACTTTAAATGGTGCTAAGTGTGATGTGACCTCGGTAGCCTTGCTACTTGCTTGGTTGCTCACTTAGTTGATTGGATCTTGTGGGCTACTCATCTTTGCTTGCATATTTGGGGATCATACTAGATATGAATGCCAATATGCTTGCCCGTGAAGAAATCTAGGGTTTTACTTGATGGTTATATGCTTAGGATTTTCTGTGTAGTCTTTACTAGCTGCTAATTATTGCAACACATCTACTGGTGCTATCTCTGCATAAGATCTTGCTATTGTGTGCCTCTGTGCATGCTTGCTAGCTTCTGTGCACCAGATCTGTATCTGGATGATTTCTATTTTAGTGGCTTTTAGACTAGCAGTGATCCTTGGTGAAAACCAAGTGATGATTTACCCTGTTGAGCATCTGCTCAATCCCATGACTATGTCATGCATGATTTATGGATTAGATCCATTGGATCTTCTCCAGGAACTTGGTATACCTTGTTCCAGCTTGCTAGAGTGAAATGTTTTGTTGTTGCAGACTTGTGGTTGATTTCACGGCCCTACCTCCGGATCCTGGTTGATCTTCTAGGTCACCATGGTTCCTGGTGGCTGAGTGGTTGTGTGTGTTGGTTCTGTTCTTGAGCAAGAACTGGATGAACTCTGGTGTTCTAGCTTCACCCTTACCTGGTGAATTTCTTATCTGGTCGACTAGTCATTGTTCTAGGGTTTGTGTTCCTTTTATATGATCCCTACTTCTATTCTGGCCATGACACACAGGCCTGGCTTGCTTTGTGACTAAGCTCCTGCATGGCCTTGCTGTGGCTTGCACATCACACATGAGCTGTGCTCTCATATGCTGAAACTTGAGCCCTCTGGTGGTGCTCAGTGTTGGTCTGCTTGATCCTATCTTGTGCTGTCCAGGCTTTGGACAAGCACAAGTGTGCGATGACGAGTGTACTCTGTCCAAACTGAATTATGTTATGTCTTCACTCTGTCCAAACTGAATTTCTAACACTTAACATTCTGGCTAGCATTTGCTTTTATGTTTTGCAGGTTTTGAAGTTGAATATGACCAGAAGATATTCTTCAAAGCATTTAGTCTAGGTTTTAGTTTAGGACAATATTGTAATTTTCCTTTTTCATTTATGTTTATTATTCATCAATTCTTGTATCAAGAATATTGTAAAGACAATGTAATTTGTGTTGTGTATCAATAAAGCTCAAGTTTTTGTTTATGAGCTTTTGAGTTATGTAATGTTTATATTCTGGATTAAATATTGTATTTAATATTCAATTTGAAATTCAAAGTCATTTGAATTCATAAGTTGTGTTTGAATTATGAATTCATTATTTATATTGCTCAATGCTTATTGTTCAATGTATTATCACTTGTCAAATGAAGTCATTCCCCAAATCAACAAGATACAAAAGAGATCATGTCGAAATTTCCCTAATTCACATTGCCTAACCCTAAGTGCAAAATGAGAGAGAACCTTGATCCCTCTTAGGTTTAGTTGCAATAAGGCGCGAAAATTTCCCCCGTTTTGCGATGAAATGCACATCCCATTTCTAAATCTACCCTTCGTTGTTCCTATGTTCTGGGTATTACAGTTCTCATGGTGATGAGGCCATGGCCTCTCTAAGAGTACCCTGGGACGCCCAACTGATAGACGGTCCCAGCTCCATACGGAAAGTAGGAGCAAGCATCCACCAATACCGCCGCTCCCAGTCCTGCTCCCAGTCCCACGACAAGCTTCGTCCAACTGTGTACATAAGACATTTGGTTAGTACTTTGTCTAGCACACTACTATAGGAAAATAGTACATAGAACAAGTCATCACCTGCCGGTAGAGGTAGGCAAGTGCCACTGTTCCCCAACTCCACCGGTGGTCCAACACCGTAAGCGCCTTCAGCCAACACCAATGGGCCAGCTTCCCCCCTCGTCGGGAAAGAGAGTCCTCGAAATCATGTACCATAAGTACACGCGGGCGTACGTCCTCCGAGTGTCCTCGTTGGCCCCGTCCGGGCATTGTCGAAAGTTAGTCCTGATCCAAGAGAAAGACGCGCCGGCGGGAACTCTCTCCTTTGGATTTGCTGGCGCCGGAGGAGCCCTGCCAATAAGCGCCTCCATCTGCTGGCGCCACCCATCCGAAGCTGTGTTCATACACAGTGGCTCGCCACGAATAGGTAGTCCAAGGATCATGGAAACATCCTGGAGAGTAGGGGCCATCTCGCCGGCCCTCAAGTGGAAGGTGTGCGTCTCCAGCCTCCACCGGTCAACAAGAGCGGTGAGTGCCGCGGCGTTCATGTTCGCCCCCCACGGCTTACAAGGGATATGAACAGGAGAAGACCGGTAGGCTGGATGAACTCCGTGTACCTCTCGTCATACGGTATATCCACTGTGCCATGGTAACGAATCTTCAAAGGGTGAAGATCCGTTGTCCTCTCCGTCATATGAACAGCCCGGTGATCCCTGTCGTACTCTTGATCCAGGAGCCACACCATCCTACATGTTTACACAAATACAACATATTATGAGCAACACATACATGAGAATATATCCAAATAAGCCATCACAAATACATCAAATACATACATATACATTCATATCTAGGGATAGAACACCATATGAGTTATTCCTTCACATACACATTCATGAAATTTGATGCCTAGGGTTCCTCCACAAATCTAGGATACATACATATCTAGGGTTCCTACACATACACATTCAACACTTACATACCCATTTCAACACATACATAGCCATTTCAAACATCTTTGGATACAATGCATACAATCTAGCAAAATTTAACATCTATGGTTCAAACACATGCATACAATTTATGGTTCCAAGAAATCTATGGTTCAAATCTATGGTTCAAACACATGCATACAAATCTATGGTTCAAACACAACCAACATTTCCAATCTAGGCAAAACGGCTAAATCGAATTAAACCGGAGCAAATCTTGGATGAATCGAAGGGGAACGAAGGGGAATACCTTGAGGATTGTATGGGGATGGATTTGGTCGGCCAGATCTGTCCAATCCGTGGAGGATTTGGTGGGGGCGGCGGAGAGGCGGCCGGCGGCGCGGTTGGAGGAGAGAAAGAGAGGAGAGAAAGAAGAGAAAGAGAGGGTCGGGCTGGGGGCGGGCGCGGGCGCCACACTTAAGTGGATGTGTGGCGCCCGTGGCATCGGCGCCACACATGCTAGTGTGGCGCCCGTGGCATCGGCGCCACAAGTAGAGGCTTGCCAAAACGGCTAAGTCCCAGACGTCCGGAGCCCCTGGATGTTTTCGACCGAAAACTTAATATAAGTTGGCATGTGTGGCGCCGTTGGGAGGGGCGTCACACATGCTGCAACGTCGGATCGGCGCACCAGCTCAGCATCGAGGGCGCCACGTCGGCTGGGAGAGTGACGCCGGCAGGAGGGGCGCCACACTGGCATGTGTGGCGCCGATGGGAGGGGCGCCACACAAAAGGGTTAGATGGGTGAAATAGTTTCGCCGGATGGTCAGTCTGTGCTTTTCTTTAAGTTTTGGGTTATTTTTGTGCAAATCGCCCACTGATGCAGAAAATCTACGGTTAAACCGAACGAAGGAATCTGCTCGGTACAGCTACAAAAATGTTCGATGAGCGAACAGGCGCGGCTGGGCCTAGAACTAGATCTGTGCTTGTTGTACTCTACGCAGGCCGTATGCGCACGCTGAGCTGTTCGCTTCCTGAGGCCCAGTTTTCTGGGCCGAATCGTGTCCACGCGAGCGAGCTATGCTTTACCGCGCAGAGCGCGGGACTTCAATAAATTGTTTTGCAAATTGTCTAGAAAAAGTCCGATCTCCGCCAAGGTTTGAAAGTCTCTCCGCATACGACACGTATTGCGTTGTGGTATCAAAATTTTAGTCGGAAGTGATTTCTCTGCTCGCCAAGTGTCGGTAGGGAAGAGAAGGTGGGGATGAGAGAGGTGAGAAAATGACAGGAAAGGGTTCAGTTTTCCCTTTATTTTTGGATTCGTTTTTTTCAAAATGAAATAACTTGAGAACCGTAAATCCAAATTACGAACCATTTTCACTTTTAAGACCCTCGTGTCGAGATTTTCAAAACTAGATCCCATGTTGATAGGTTTTGAGATACTTTTTTCGTACTTCCAATACTAATATAGTTATACTCGTGTTGTTGTGTACATACTGTATTCGTACTTTAACTGATAAGTACTTCGGAGAAATCCCTTCGAATATCATCGTCACCACCAACACTGGCTGCTACTGGAGGATGACTACGGTGAGAGAATGCGATGACGCATACATCGACCAGTGGTGGGCGGCCTTCGCCGTCGCTAATCAGCTGCAGATAGGCCGGTTCCTCGTCTTCAAGAAGGTGTCCACCTTCCAGTACAATGTGGTCATCTTCGACTACACCTGCACTGAGGTGATGACCATGTGCCGTTACCATGGCGACGCGACCATGTGTGTCGTCTTCCAAAGTCATGTCTGAAGCTCCTGGTCTGTGTGTACTTGCTGTTCCAGTCGTCTGTTGAACTATGATCGTCTATGGTCTGTCGTGAACTATGATCGTCTATGGTGTATCGTGAACTATGATCGTCCTGTGTCATGAACTATGATCGTCTTGTGTCGTGAACTATGACCGTGTTTGAACTATTATCAGTGCTAAGTTTGTCTGAACTGTGAATTGTGTTCTTACTTGTGCTATTGATCGCTGGTAACCTCACCACCGAAGGTAAGAGGTAAGCAGAAGCAGTTTCTGGGTTGCAACCAAATAACATCGGCGCCGTTCTGGGCTGCTACAAGGACTGAAAACCGACCTACCAAACGGGCAGAGCCAAATCTCCACGGGGCCGAAAAAACTCTATGCAGACCACCAAACAGCGTGACTTTTATGGCCCATGGCCCGTCTGCGACACGCAGGGGACCCTTCCCGCTGCGCCAGTGGTGTAGGAAAGTGATGCAGGCTACCAAACACGCCCTTGGTGGTCCAACTTTCCTTCGCAAAGGTCGGTCTTTATCTAGTGGTACCCATTGTTTTATCCCACCTTGAAAGATTGGTCAGCGGGGAGGCTGCTTAAATTAGGGTTTCATACGTATGTTCTTACCAAGCCTAGTGGTGTAGGCTCAAAGCGCTAGCTTTGGAGGGGGGTGTTGTACGCTGACCTGGTCGGCGCGGACCAGGCGCCGCACAGCCCCCCAAGCGGTTGTTGGGCCGGCCCAACATTCCCACTCCTTTTTTTTGCTTTTTCTTTTTTCTGTTCTATTTTTCTTTTTACGTTTTTCAAAAGCTGATTCTTTTAAGACCCGATTTTTTAATTTTTTTTCTGAAATTTAAATATTTTCAAAATTTGGACATTTTTCAGATTGGAACAATTTTCAAAATTTGAAAATTTTTCAGATTGGAACAATTTTAAAATTGGAACAAAATTTCAAAATTTATTATTTTTTTATATATGAACAATTTTCAAAATTGAACAATTTTTATACTTGAATAATTTTCGTATTTGAACAGTTTTTATACTTAAACAATTTTCAAATTTGAATTTTTCTCCAATATTTGAGATAGAACATTTTACATTTAAAAATATATTTAAATTTGAAAAATTAATTCTTAAGAATGAAAAAAGAAACAGAAAAGAAAAAGAAACAGAAATAGAAAAAGAAACAGAAACAAAAGAAAAATAAAACAAAAAACAAAAAATAACACGAACTGGGCCGACCAGGTAGGCCCATACCGCACGCGCGGGGGTGTGTGGCGCGCGGTAGCCACCGACCTGGTCGGCACATAGGATTTGCCGCTTTGGAGGGCAGCAGTTCGGTCGTTGCGAGGTATTGCTAGGTTCGGCATGTAACCCGTAAGGTTATTTGTATTCACTTTGTAGATTTGTATCTTCTCTTATTTTACTGTAGGATATGATCTTTTTCATTATGTTTAGTTTGTCTTCCATATGTTGTTTTGTATTTTTTCCTCCTCGAAATAAGCTTCCGCCTCGCTTTATAAATAAAGCAACAACCATACACGAGTTCACACATACGAAAAGCGATGAGGCAGCAGCAAAAACATGCCCAAACAAAAAAGAAAACGGTACAACTCGAGAATTGCATGGACGAAAGCCGCGTCAGTGCCATCATTAGATTAGGATTTTTTTTACTTTATTGTAGTTTGGCGGACTTTGTACAATCTCGAATGAAAACCGCTGATGAAGCCATATGCACCAGCAAACTCGGAATGATGCAGTTTTCGAAAGAGTCGTGCCTTCACCCATGGTGGCGCTCAGTAAAATCTCGGTCAATGCCGAGTTGTTGAGGATAGCTAAGTTGTTTAGGGCTAACCTAGCAGTAGCGGAACGGTGGAGGCTGCGAGACTAGTTTTTCTCTCGACATGGTATCGTTGTGACAAGGTGGATCCTGCAATCTTCGCGCATATGTCTATTACTGTCCGTTTGGCTTTTTCTTCTTCTATAAAAATAATATACTCCTTCCGATTTAAAATAATGCATATATTTTTTTAGCAATTATTTTAAACTGGGGGGAGTACGGTCTTTACATGACAATATCCTCAAAAAAAAAATTTGTGAATGCGTTGTACCCGGCTGTGCATTTAACCACTGTCTACGTATCCAAACATTCTTTTTTTTTTTGCGAGAAATCCACCAATCTATTAATAATCATCAACAGTAGTACAAATAATCCAAAAAGTAAAGAAAATTACAAATTGGTATTCGGACCACCTAGCGATGGCACGAGCCGAAGGCGCGCCGCTGTCCTCACCCCTCCATCGCCGGAGTCAGGCAAAGCTTGTCGTAGTAGAGCTTGGTGTAGTAGACAGACGGGAAGTCGTCGTGCTAAGATCCCAAAGAACCAGCGCACCAGAGCAGCAACCATCGTCAATGATAACAACCGTAGATTCTGCCGCACAAACGAAGCTGATGAATGATGATCAACAAACTGGCAGCCGATCTGGCTGTGATGTGCTTGCTCCTCTCTGCTCGGAGGGAAAGGGAGCAACACGAGGACGACGGTAGCACTCGCCCAATGCCATGCGTGCATGCCGATCTGGCTCCGTAGCAGGTGGCACCAGGACCAGGGTCAGTTTAGCTGACGTCAGGCATGACTCACGCGACGAATCTCTCCATCTGCTGACTCACTCACTGTGCAGTAAATTATAGTTAAACTTCTTTTGAGTAGAGAAAATATATGCAGTTAAACTGAAGGAAGCAATCTGCTCGAGGTACAGCTACAAAATAATTCGATGAACGAACGGGCGCGGCTGGGCCTAGGACTAGATCCGTGCTTGTTGGACTCTACGCAGCCCGTCCACGCACGTTAAGCTGTTCGCTTCCTTAGGCCCGGTTATCTGGGCCGCAACCCATCCACGCGCTACTGAGCGAGCGAGCCTTTGCACGGGGCTGCAATGCGTTGTTTAATTTGTCCCACCTCGGAAGATAGGTAAGCGGGGAGGCTGCTTAAATTAGGGTTTCCCATTTACGTTCTTGCCGAGCCTGGTGGTGCGGGCTCAAATCCCTAGCTTTGGGGGGTAGCAGTTCGGTCGGTGTGAGGTATTGCTGGGTCCAACCTGTAACCCGTAAGGTCATTCATGTTTGGGAGCGTGACCTCTATCCCTCCGAGCTGCTTTTTGAATCTTCTTCTATGTTGCCTTGTTCTGACACCCTCCATCTTATTTCTCATCGCGCCCTTCTTTTTTGCCCGCTCCTTGTGTCGCTAAGGATCTCTAGGAGTGAGCAATTTTTGAACGGTGTCATGCTAAGATAACCATGTGGTCATTCTTTGTATAGATTTCACATTTATTGAAAGCATTTTCTTCTAATGTAACTTGTAATTGAGATTCCTCGGCCCGCTTAGGTTAGCTTCTTCATCACCCATTTTATATAACTAGCACAAATACCTGCGCGTTGCTGCGGAAGTGTAAAAATTATCGACTTAAAACATGAAAAATACATAGGCGGCCAAGCACGCGCTAGCCCCGCATATCTCTCGCTCCTCTTGGCTTCCAACACCGCCAGCCGCTCCCTGTCGTCGCTTTGCCTGTCTTGGCCGTCACCACGCCTCGACGTTGTCGGCCTTGGTTGTTTCGGCACGCCTCCCTCTCTCATGCACGTGCTCGACCACCTCCGGCCGTTTACATCGACCGACAATGTGCAGCTCTCGCCACAATTTATGCACACTACTATAGAGTTCGATTATTTATAAACGTCATATTGTATAACATCAGAAGTTCGATTATTTATTGGAACGATGATGGATTGCCCTGGATTTGTGATCTTGTGTGCTCTAATAGCAAAGATAATTCATGCTGAACAGATTGACGTGCGGCGCTAGGAGTTTATCATGTTAAATTGGGTGACGTACGTGTGGCCCAGGTCGATGGCTCGTTGGCCAGAATGGATCTCACACACCCAATGATACAAATGATTCTCGAAAGAAAAAAAAGCGACACCTATATATCACAATAACACAAACGATCGAACGTGCTGGTCAACTGGGCTGTCCTATACAAGGGCCAGCCCGCACTACAGAATGAAGTCTCTTCTTCAAACTGATCGAATCGTTCTTCCCTAAAAAACTGATCGATCGTTCTTATATGACCGAACAGTTTTCACGACTACACGGTGGCATTAGTTGTAAATTCGTCTAAAAAGTATGGCACAATATAAAACGGATGAAAAATTTAGGGAGAAACCTTACGGACAGAGATTTGGTGCACATGAGCTCCAGTGATCCCTTTTTAGAAAAATAATTAAAATCATATTTTTAAGTTTTAGAAAAATTTGAAAATAAATCATGATGTAGTCAGTATTGTATCCCACAAACGTTTAAATTTTCAACTGAAAATAATGTGTATTTCGGGCTGCACAAAAATAACAAATATGTGGATCTGAGTATAGTGATTCAAATTAAAAAAAAAATCAGAATTTGTTATTTTTGTGGAGCTCAGAAAACAAAACATTTGCAATTGAGATTTTACACGTTAGTGGAATACATCATTGGCTACTTTTAGAATTTTACTACATAATTTTTTGAAATATATAAATATAATTTTCGAATTTTTTAATACACTGAGATCACTGGTGCCCATGATCCAAAAGAGCTTTTCGGAAACCTTACTTCCTTTATCAGTAGACTAGCAAAAATGCCCGCGCGTTGCATCGGAAGAGTGAGAAGACCTACATCGGAGGGCACACAAATAATTTTGTCAGTACAACCACCATGTGGTTAACCCGTCCATGAGGCATCGGTTTGACAGTAGGTGCGGCGATACGACTTGGTGGTTTTGGCTTGATGATTATTATAGAAAATATGCTCATGCCCGTTGCGATGGGAGATATATTTTTAAATATCCATAGATTTCTATTAAATAAACTTCCTTGATGGTGGCGCAATTACTGTCAAGAAGTAAGATTGATTTAAAAAATATATATATACACATAATGGATCACATAATATACTGGAACACTGCATACATGGTATAAAATTGCAATAGGAGTTCCACTTCCAATACAAGAGAATAAATCATTAAGAAATTCCATAAGAGGTTCTCAATTTAGGGGTGGCAACAAAGTAGAGGACATAGTATTTAGGGGCGTGCTCCCGACCACATTGCTAGTCGGCTGCGGTGTTTGATAGCCACTAACGCTAATGAGGCTGCTCAGAAGGCGATGCAACTCATATTTCGTGTCCCCATCTGGCCATCCCTATACCTGAGAAGTTCGGCTTCTGCACGGAAGAGCTACCTTGTCATGCGATGGCAGGGAATCGAGGTTGTTGTCATCGGCCGATGCTCCTCTGGATAGGCAGCTAGAAGTGATGACGATATTTGTGCAAGATTCTATTCCTCTCGCACAACGATGGCGGCAATGGTCACGGAGGGCGGCATTGAAAAGGGAATCCACTTGAGTCGCCATGTAGGATTAAATCATAGACGTGCAAAGTTTAATGTTCATAGTTTAAATATGATGTATACGTTTTTCTTAACACAAGCTGCTAGCCTGCATTTTGTAGGGGTTGCCGTAGCATCCATGGTTGTCTTTCTTTCATTTTCTCTTCTATAGGCACACAAAAAACGTATTAGAACAGTCGGCCTTGACTTTGGGATTGGAAGCACGACCCGTCTGACCATTGTCCAAGATAGATCGTAACCAAGTCGCTGACAAAGCCCTCCAAGCCCAACGTGACAACATCCTTGCACTTTTTTTTTTTGAGGAAAGAAGAACGTGTTCAAACGGGATTACAAAAGCGAAGAACGAACGCGCCCACACCCTAGAAGCAACCCGAAGGCCACCTGTCCAAGACAAAGAGCGAAAAGAACCCTCTGAAAGCAGAAAATAACACAGAAGTCTCTGCAGGTCCTGTAGCTCATCCACCGCACTGCTCGCCGCGCCGAACACCAACGCCGCCAAAACGTTGTTGGAGAAAAAGGCGAGCCTGCCACGGACCCAAGAGCAGCCGGGGCTCGTTAGCAGCCAAGGCTGCGTTGCGATACCGCAAGAGTCATCCGACGCAGCCGCCGGAATGGAAGTCGGCCGACCGAACATCGGCGGGAAACATCCCCGAGCCACCGCTGCCTCGCCGTCACGCGTCTCTAGCCGAAGCCGGAGAGAAGAAGCGAAGGCGCTCTCCGTCAACCACCAACCTTGTCGAAGCGGGCGAGCACCGGGCTGCCTCCACGGCGGCGAGGCTCTGGCCTGGCGGCGGCGACTCCGATGACAACCACCGGAACTCCACCGCACCACCCCCAGACTCTCCGCAGCAAGGCCAGAGCCCTCCTTACCGTGGCGAAGAGAGAGACAGGGGACAAAAGCTCCATGCGCCGGTCGCCGTCCTCGCCGCGTCGACCACGCCCCGAGCACACACAGCCAGCAGCTCGCCGACTCCACCACAGGCATCGCCGGGAAGGGGAACGAGCTCTGGCATATTTATTCCACAGCGCCGCCGCCACCGCCTCCTTGACCGCGCCGCCGGGGAGACCTACCCTACTATCTACAAGCCTCGAGCACAGATCGAAGGTCCCACCACTCTCCCGTCGCCGCGGCGACCGGAGAGGGAGGAGACCGACGATCCGTCCGTCGGCAGAGCAAGGGATCTTGGCCTCCTTCCTTTCGCCTCTACAGTCGCCCGGGGGAGAAGAGAGAGGAAAGCTTTCTCAACATCCTTGCACTGGTCCTCCAGTTATTTAATTTTAGGCAACAACCCACCCTTCTTTGCACTGGACCGTCTTCTTTCGGGCAATTCGGCCAGGCAGCAGCCCACAAATCCTACAAATCCTTTCGGATTAATTATGGCAACCAGACAATTCTAGGATCTTTTTCCTAGAAGCTCTCCTTCATATATCCCAAGCGACGACTTAATTTTTCTTGGCGACTTGTTAATGACAAGGGTACTAACGTATATAGGGTGTGTTTGGTTGGTGCCCTCACTAACCCTACCAAATATTTAACAAGAGTTGGCTGCCAATATTTTGGTTAAGAAATCATTGGCCCACGTTTGGCCAATATTTGGCAAGAATCTGTGAGTGCAAGGGCTAGACATCCATAGGCAGCCAAAATATTGGCTACAAACCAAACAATGAGCAATACTTGATGGGCAGCCAATTTTTTGCCGTGGCTACTTGGGGAACCATACCAAACACACCCATAAACCGGCCAGACATTCTGTAACGAGGTGGGACTAATCTATCACGTACGGTTCGCTGTTCTCGTTGTATCGCTTGTTTCCCTGGCCTGTGATCGCTAGAGGGTGCATTGGTGCCTTTTCTGCCGGTAAATTGGGCCGTTCAATACATGTGCCGACTCAGTACGGAATAAGACCCATGGCAGTGCGAGCTAAGCCCAGAGAACGAGTAAGCTAGCGTTTTCCCGATCTGAACAGAGCGAGCGTTTTTTCGCGAACTGTGTATCATCTAAGCGGTGGCAATGAATGTAATTTCAACCAAAAATCAGGAGCAATTTCAAAACTTCAAAACGGACGAAAAATTGGGGAGAAACCTTACTTCCTTTATTAGTAGGTAAAGATATAGAATATAGAGTTTTTTTGCTAGAAGTATAGAACTGGCGCACTAGCCAACTCACCCATTTAGTCCGATGTGACATGGAAAGAAGCTACACAATATATTTATTTGAACAAAATTTAATTACCATTCAAAAAGGTGGATCCGCTATGCAGAAGAGGACGTCTTTTTTTTACATGTGAGGATGAGGACGTTTATGGAACTTGTAGGTGCAACATTCCTTTGTCTCCTTCCTATTCTTAGGGTGCCTTATTCGACATTGCCGTTGAACGAGTAAGGCGGTTGGCAATGAGTGTCTCCTGTATAACTTTCCCCAACCTAAAGACATGTTAGAGCGAAGAAGCCTGGTCCCACGCCCTGCCAACCTCAGGGCGCCTCACTATAGACTATGATCCAACATTGATGCTTTTGTGCCACATCCCGCAACAAGCTAATTTTCCGTGATGTATGAAAAGTTCTACGAAGTTGCTTAAAGTTTGTGGCAAATCTCAAAGGACACCACTAGGAATCCTCCGGAGGCACAGAACTTTCCAGCCTCCGATTTCATAGGCCGACACGTGTAGGAAATATCTCATTAGAGAGGGAGTGACTCACCTGCAATATGCAGATGATACGATGATGTCGATTGAGCCGACAGATCTGGGGATCGTGAACCTCAAGTTTCTTCTGCTCTGCTTTGAGAACATGCTAGGGCTGAAGATTAACTTCGATAAGAGCGAGGGTATGGTGACAGGGGTGAAAGCGCAACGCTCAGGCGCATACGACGACAGTGTCGGTGGGTGTCGTGACCCTCTTGAGGGTGTCGTTGTGGTTGCCCCTTGCGCTAGGGCTTTGGGTGAAAACTCAATGACACTCAGTGTCATCATTCTCTTGGGGTCTTCATCATGGAGCTCATTTACCTTTAAGTCGTGTCTCGTTGTCATCGGTGGGAAATCTCAGATCCTATCTTAAAGTCCCTCCGACTCTAGCGTAGTGTAGCCTCGGCGGCCTTCTATCTTTTATATGTGACTTAATTGTCATTGTTCTTGATCTTTGCTGTCTGCTGGCAAGATCGGCGCTCTACGGCCTAGAGCGAGAGGGCAGGTGGTCCTCTCCAACGACAGCTTGGTGTGTCTGGTGCGACGATATCCTTTGGTCTCCAAAGAGACGTTGTGTCTCCTCTAGTCGATCGTGTCTTAGGTACTTCTTGTGGGGGTGTGGCTACTCTTGTTGTTGTTTCTTTATGCTTGATCTGATTTTTTAGAGGGTATCCTCATTGATTCGGCCGCGTGGTTTAATTTACAAAGCGGGAAATTGCTTCAAGCTTTGCGCTGAATCTCAAATGGCCATGTTTGTCCTTCTTGGTTTGAGGATATAACAACACGGTCCATCATGGTTCCTTTTATGTTGCGAACATATGTTTTTATTTTTCTTTGTATTTTTCTATTTATTCGATTGATCGTGTTGATTTACTCGCTCCATCCTATCAAATTCTAGGGCACTTGAGGACGTCACAATTTTTTTTTTGCTAGCAAACAAGGAAGAGCTAACCATTACGCCACAGGAAAATGGATGGTAAACCTTTTATACAGGCCGGCCGATACCTTAGTGCACTACTGTGTGTGTCTCGTCACATTGAAAGTCAGCGATGAGAAAGGTTCCTTATCACAGAGGCAATGATGCAATGATCATCCATGTCGCACCAGAGTGTGTGCCTGGCCCCATAAGCAAGCAGGAGTGCCGCGTTCACTCCTGGATGCGGCAAAGTGATCGGCAGTCGATCAGAAAAAAGGGGCGTGTGCACCGGCAGGCGGCAGTTGGGCACTGAAGAACACCGACTGTCACTGAAGAAAGGGCAAAGTTGAGCACTTGCCTTGGTTCCCTAAATCCCTAATTAAACAATCTTCGAGTAGCTACTTTTTTTTTAAACACAGTACAAATGTAGACGTTCATATACACCGTTTTAGTTTTTGCCTCAAGCTACTACGATATAATTGTATTCAGAATCTCCACTGATCACTAGGACACAACATTCTACTCACTGGTACATAATCGGGTAATTTATCGTCTATATGACGTGACTCGGCGGAGAGCAGTGCGTCCGCAAAGGGAGGATTTCCACTCTGGATGAACTAATTAATGGCGGCACAAGTGCTCGACCGGTTTAATTATCTACCGGGCGGTTGAGTGAACCAAATAATCGTAAAGGGAAATGGAAGTGGATATTTCTCACAGTGAGTGGTAGTGGAGATGGCGATGGCGATGGCTGGGTGGTGCACGCATGGTGCTTCAATTTCTTGGGTTCCTGCTGGTCGCAGTGGTCTCCTTGCAGTTGCATGGAGATCCTAGTGATCATTGGTGGGATTACAGAGATGTGACATTGGCATCATGAGTTAGCTGCTAATTTCCTTCACTGCAGCCTATATGAACAAATATTTTACGTTTCGTTTCTAGTTGGTGGCAGCGTGAATTGCTGAGGCGAGCATCATATACAACTGTGAGCAAGAGAATCTGAGATGTTTTATGATGTACTTTTTCTTGTTCGTTTTTGTTCAGCAGTTCAGCGCGAAACCCGAATCACGAGTGTCTACCTATGTAGAGATTCCAAGACAATGAAAAGTGTGCTATTTCCCATATGATGTGGAAAATCGCTAGATTAAAAGCTGCATGATCCGAACATCAAGATATGTGCAACAGTGCAAGCGCATAAGATAATTAATTTTTTGATTGGACGCATAAATAAAAAAGAGTGAATTCTATTTTTTTTACCCTGTAGTTCTCCAACTGTGACACATATTGCCCCATTTAGTGGAGCTCCTCCCAGAGTATTCCTTTTAGGAGACTTTAAACATGGTTTCGCTCTAATTTAACATTTTGCTTGTAATTGTTCGATATGATAGGCATGATACGTCGATGTGAAGCGACAAAATATGGGAGGGCATCATGGATGATTGTGTATAAACTTCTTTAATCCATATGTTCCATTTCTGACTATCATCTTGTTATTTTTGGACCCCGGTCATCACCTAACACGTTGCCCAATGAACACACATCAGCAAAACAAGGGTCCAGAGCTTTTAAAATGGGTAATCTACACAAATTTTCACTTGGCAGGATAATTAGTATCACAAAGGCATAACTAGAGGGTAAAAAGTGAAATTCACTCAATAAAAAATGCCCGACTTTATCAATTAATAAAATAGCGTACCTATGAGTAAAATAGAGAGAGAGAGATATCCATGAAAAGGCTAAAAGTTATAGCAAGACTCTCCAAAGTGATTGATCGTCGTCTCTAACACCTAAGTCGAATGAGCTCCAAGCCTACAATCACTAGTTCTTCAATTCTTAAAATTATAATTTTAAACATCTTTAAAAAACTAGTTCTTGTAATAAACATGGCCAGCAAAATCTGCGATATAAACTAGGTACTCCAAAGTTGTGATCTCTAGCATTACCTTTTGCATCTCAGCTTTTCTTTGTGCTTCCGCGAAAAAACTACAGAATGCCATTGCATAAACATGCTTGACTAACCTCAAAGGTTTTCAATACCATAAAAAATACCCACATGAATCACATATCCAAGTAGATGAGAATCTTAAATTGTCGAACAGATTGTGCTCTAGGACACACCTCTTGCAAGGCAGGCTATGGAAGTGGGGAAGAAGATCATGATCAACAATGAATGAAACAGGAGCAACCATTGCCCAAGACAAGCTCGACCCTACGAATACCATCGAGATCACCAAGCTAAGGCGATGAAGTGGACAACAAACCATATGATCTGGACTCATTGATCTGTTGATTCAAATTTCAAAACACAACATACTCCGTGACGTTCGTCACATTGACCACGTGAAGATGCTTGACTAACCTCAAAGGTTCCGTAAAATATGTCTCCACCACTGGGACGCTGTTGCCAGGTATACAAAAACATTAATAGGAAAAAACACGATATACAACACTCCTAATGATAACCCATAGTTCTCTTGTCTGCCAATGCTAAAATGTCGACAGAGGCGACAAATGTAGAATACAAGAACATACTCCTCTTTTAAGGTCACACAAATAGTAGACCTTACACATTAAATTAGGATTGTGTTTTCACCCAATCAGTATTGCAAGTTTCTGAATTGATTGATTGTTAAGAGAATATAACCTGATTGATGCTTATATGGATATATTTTCTGAGCAAGACCTTAACGGGAAAAACACGATACAACACTCTAAATGATGGCCCATGGTTCTCTTGTATGCCAATGCTAAAAGGTCGACATAGGCGAGAATTGTAGACTAAAAGAACATACTCCTCTTTTAAGGTCACATTAGATTAGGATTGCGTTTTTAGTCAATTATTATTGCAATTTTCTGAATTGATTGAGGGTTAAGATAATATAACCTGATTGATGCTTATATGGATTTATTTTCTGAGCAAGACCTTAGGCGCAAGAAAATATGAAATTAAATGTTGGGTTGTCAGCCTGTCACCAACTTGAATGACCAGTGTCTTCGGATGAGGTGTGGCTGTTCCGGCCCAGTAAGGCCCAGCAGGTTCTATGTACAGCAGTTCACTTACGCCTTCTCATTTTCTTTGATACTGACTGTTCTTCCACGCCAGCTCAAAGATCTCAGTTTTGGCACAAGACACGTAGTTTACGCGTATGGTACCGCCATAAACCTTCTCCGTGAAGATGCACGTGGCAAAAATAGCTGCCTATATTGTCACGCCCGCCAGCCTGTGTACGTACGTAAGAACGTACGAGAACCCAATTCGTAAGTTCCTTTCAAGTGAGTGACTAAGTGAGTGAAGCGACTGAGTGTCAGTAAGACATTTAGGATTGCCGACACGCTAGCCAATTACTCTGATCCTCATCGGCTTGGAACTGAATCCATATCCAAAACATCATCTTATTTCTCCTATAAATGATGCTAGAGTACCCGGCCAACCAGGCCATCCAAAGGGGCAAATCCATCGTGATCGTCCATTGGCTGAAAATACTGTAGCTTTCCACCCCGCGTCAATGATAGCCGTTGGATTCGGTAATTTTTTGTTTACCCGCCGCAGCTTGTTTACAGTCTATGACGTGTGGGCCTGTTTTCTTGTGGGACCGGTGATAAGAGGCAGCAGCTAGGACTCGTCTGCGTCCCTCGTTTCAGTTGTTGCTCCGTGGAAAGCGGTGAAAACCCTACGTTCGGATCGGTCTCTCCTCCCCCAATCCCCGCCTCTCTCTCTTCCCCATCCTCTCTTCCTACGGGAGCCCCCGGAGGTGGCGGCGGCCAGATTGGAAGGGGCCGGACCTCACCGCTCCCAGGCGACGGTCACGGCCGGTCGCGGGTGTCGCCGCGCGATGAGGAGGTGGGCGGCTCCTCCACACCAACGAAAGGGGGAAACCGAGCGGTGGCGGCGGCTGGCGGCGCTCGCCCTCGATTTCGTCCGAGCGTCCAGCGGCGGCGGAAGGGAGCAGAAGAGGCGCGCTGGCAGAAGGCAGTAATCGAGCGGCGGCGGCGGCTAGACCGCGCGCGCCCTCGATTTCTTCCTCGGCACTCCTGGAGTGGAGATGCTCTCTTCCATAGTCGGTCGCCTCGCCGAGCCTAGGCTGCACACCCTCGGTCGACTCCCGGTGTCGCGCGCTTGTCCGCCGCGCCCCAAGCCTCGCTCAAGCCTCCAGGTATCCATTCCCTTCTTCTAGGCTTCAATCTCACGAGGCAGCCAACCAGATCGATTGGAGCAGCGACCCGATTGATTGGAGCAGCCACCGGAACGATTTTTTAGTTTTGATGGTGCCACAGCCGAAGCAATCAGCCGACATGCTGATCTGTTACTGAAAAAAATGACTTGGGTAGTATGGTGTGTTTTTCATGTTGAGGAGACTGGACTGGCAGGCCGAAGAGGCAGGCTGCGGTGGTGCTCCATGCGGTTTCGTGTCAGGCCATTCAGGCCTAGCCGAATATGGAGATGAAAACAATTGCTCCAATTGATGTCTGAAACAGATTTTTTAAATACCTTACTCCAAGGCACAAATTTCTATCGATGTAGTCTGTATTTGAGACACTCATTTACACACAAGTTCAGTGTCTGATTGCTCTAAAATAATCATGCTATCTGTTTACTATATACTAATACAATGATCTACATTATATTTGCAGCCTTGATGTTGATGAAGTTAAAAAGATAATTTATATTGATGTGCTGCTTGGTGCTTCCAGGTGAGATGTGCTTCTACATTTATAATAGTTGGTGAGTTTTTTTTTTGTGATATTATGTGCTTGACAGTCATGCCATTTGTGAATTTGCATGTGAGGCTGAAGTTGGAGAGGATGCAGTTATAAATGGATAAAAATAGGGCACATGGCTTTTATCCAGACATTCAACAACCTCCAGGTAATGTTCTACTTTAACTTGCTGCATTTGGGGCACTAATAGCTGCAGATTGCTGATTATAAGTATGCTCGATCAATATGCACCCAGTTTGGGCAGAAGTCATGGTGTTAATGTCCTAAGAAATAACCGAATTATACTTTGTTTCGTTGTCCCTTTCTTTTTCTTTTGATAGAGCACGTCATTGCATTTGAACACTTTAAGCCATTGAGAATTCGAGTAGAGTTGATACTAGGTGCAAATGGTGTCTATTTCAGTCCTATAAAAAAGGCAACGATTGGATGGGCTTTGAGAACGAGAGGCGAGGCTAGATGGAGCTTTGAGGGCCTCCAGTTTGATTCTGGCTTGCCATATCTATTTCTCTACAGCAAGTACCACTTATATGTAATTTTTTTATCGTTGCGCATATCGGTGCTTTCCTTTTCTCTATTTCCAATAATTAAGTTCAGTGTCTGATTGTACTTTCCTACGAATTCTAGAAGATTGTTGCGAATTGGTTGTGAAAGCTAAACTGCTAGGTCATCGACTCATCCTATATTTGAACTACTGAAACTGAATTTCCCTCATTGGTTTATATTGATTTTTTTAGTAAATAGGAGCAAATTCTATAACTTGAATGCAAATATCAATGTTCAGCCAATAATCTAGAGTTTGATGTATCATTTAATTTTAAAAGTTAACTTTTGACTTATATAGCAGAGATTGGGATGACGACGATGATCAACCCAACTCTGCTTTAGTTTAGCCCTTAAATCTGCTTGGAAAGAATATATATGTGCTCCCTTTTATTAGTCATTAATTATATGGAGTTGTTAGCTATTGGTGCTCCCAATATATTAAGAGAGGAGCAATATTAGTGCCCCTTGTGAAATGAGTAGATTTGTATTCATGTTTACCTTTGCCAGCTTCCAGCTTCAGTATATTTGTTCCTACAGCCAAGTAAGATGATTTGTTTATCCCTTAAATAGTTTTGTAGAGAATATATGTGTCAACTATTAGTGCTGCTAATTAAGTAAATTTGTATTTATGCTTACCTTCGGCAGATTCAGTATATTTGTTTCTGCAGCCAAGGAAGATGGTTTGTTTTAGGATGTTTTACCATTCTTCTCGCTTAGTAGTTTATTGTGGTTCTCTGTACTATTAAGAGAATTGTAGTGACGTGCTTATGATATGATAAGATTAGTATTTATGTTTATCTTTGGCAGATCCAATATTTATGTTGATTTTTTCATGTTTTGCGGACATGAGAGCTTCTTGGCCAAAGTATTCAGTCTGGAGCGCATGTTGCGTCAGGATTTGAGCTGGGTTCGTGTGCAGCTATAAGACTAAAGTAGAACCAATATTTTATCCGTGCTACTCTCGCTGACATTAGCTTGGTGGTTTTCTATGTCCCATTTGGTGTTAGCTTTCTTAATGCCCTAATGTTTCCATAGATGAAAGCTAGGATTAAAATTGACGCCTGCCCTATGTTACTGCCCTGCGCTATTGCTTCTAGGAGATTTGTATCTTCTCTAATGCCATGTTTCTGCAGTTCCGTCTGCATTTAAGCCCCGCTACTGATCCATGGTAATCCTACAGTAAATCTGCATCGCTTTTTTTGCCTCTGCAACATACAACTCTCCATGTGATATGTGGCTATAGTTTAGATCACCAGGAAATTCTCCATTCGTAGCACCTCTTCATAAATTGTACTACGACGACAGGGGCAAGAGCCCAACCACTCGCTGCATGATTACGGTCTTAAGAAGCTTTTTGGGTTTCTCTTCTTATATTCAACAACTCTAGGATAATAAGAAGCTTGTTTATAGATCGGCGCCCAACCAATTTAAGACAACAAAAATAAATGTTTGCATATAGCGTTAGACCAACTTCCAAAAATAAAGATTTAAAAGCAGCAAAACTTTCCATAGAGATTATATGGTGGGGTATGCAATCCCATGCTATGCGATGACTCAGGTTGGATGTGAAGTAGAGAAGAGGGAGATTCAAGGAGAGGCGTATTTAGGATCAAGTGGAGCAGAGATTCTGACCTTGTCACTGTTTTCAAGATCGTAGCTTGAAAATGGGATTAAATAGTAGCTGTAAGTAACCATTTTTTTGCGATAGATCTGTAGGATGATATATCTCTCTCTTTCTCTCTCTTTGGTATGGTGAATAATTAAAGGTAAATTTTGATAAGTTTGTGCACAGTGTATAGCCTTAGTTAGTCATATAGGGTTCAGATGTGCACCAAGGTCATTTCCCTTTCCCATTACATAATTACCCTAGGTGTTCTGCTAATTATACCAATAGTTAGAGACAATAATTGAGGGTTAGTCTACTTTGTATGCCTTTTATCAGAAAGAAATCATGGCATAACTTGGGACTTAATATGCATACTGAAAATCACTATATCATCTCTTTTTACTGATATGTTCCATATAGTGTTCCTAAATTCTGTGCTGCCTGCTCAAGAAATTAGTCGCGTTCTTCTCCTCCTTGCGATATGGTCATATTCTTCTATTTTTCATTTACAGAACCTAAACTAGATGTTTTCACTTGTTGCTCGCTCAAGAAATTTGTTACTCAAACAGGTGGTCCAGGTGTTTGAGCAGGCTGATGAATCTGGAGCGAAACGATGTCAAGATGTTTTCATTTTTGCAGCATCAAGTTATGCTCCCTTGATATCAAACCAAAGTACACATGTGAATGGTTTTCACCTAGAACCCATTTCTTCACCTAGAACCCATTTCCATTGATATCAAGTAAGTCAAGTTGAAAGAAACGTAGTCTAGAGTAAAATAGTTAGGCAAGTTGAAAATAGAATTTATTAAATTCTTAAGTTTTGTTGTGGCCAATTTCTTGATTCTCATAATCTCCTTTTGTGGATTAATGGTTTTGGTTTAGATAGAAGAGCTCAGAAGGTTTATTAACTTTTTCCTAATAATATACATTGGTTTTTCAGAAATAACAATCGTGCAATTATATTTTTATGATGGTACTCCATTTTGTAATTACGATATCAGGTGTGAAATTGATAACCTTTAAGGGAGCAAGCTTCTTTTGCAAGCACTTTTTGATTTTGATGTTTTCCCTGGATGTCTGGTTCATAGAGTTAGTGCAGGTTGTACTCACCATAGTCTATCAGCAACTCCCTTTATCCCCTCTCTTTATTTCTGTATTGTTAAATTAATCTCGATTAGGCATGTTAGCTGTTATCTAAATGTTGATTTTGATATTATGCGGCTTGGGCCAACCTACTGATGATGTTTACATAAATATTAATGCAGTATTCTGTCCAAGAGTTATTCTTTCTTTCACATCTGTTTGTCTGGCCATCAGGTTCATTGTCACGTGCTATATTATCATAGGTCATCGTCTTCTGCATGATTGACTATAACCAGTTCTGGTCGCTTGCTCAGGTAAGACTAAACAATCTGCAAGGAGCCTCTTTTTTCACAAAAAAAAAGTTAGCAGAAGTATGGTTACTACGCAATTGTGTACATTTTTCGAGTTTGATTATTAGTGTTATTCTGAATGGGCTGCTGAAGACGCGCGGTGCATCCTTTACCTTTACATGTTTCTGATAATGTGCCATTTTAACTCCTTTTCTTTACATACAAATTCATCTGAGAGCTGCTCAAACTTGGAGCTGCTTCTTTCTTAATCTGATGAAAAGCTTCATAGTCAAGTTACATGCAAATTTAAGATCTGTACCAATCTAGCAAGAAATTATCTCTGGTACATACGGTTCGTTAAAAATGAGCCTGAAACATATATATCAACCCTTGTTCTGAATCATGTGTTTCAGTTAACAGTAGCAGTGCATCAGTTTGCTTAATTGTGTAAGTGTACTACCATTTTCTAGCCCATCACAGTGTAGCAAGTGAACTACCATTTTCTAGCCCATCACAGTGTAGTTTTTGTCTCTGGCGTTCAACAGAACTAGAAATGAGATGGTCTGCTCAAAATGCTGATTCGTAGCATTAGATAGGAAACATCAGTGCGTCATTAAATTAATATTGATTATATGTCTTTAAAGTTTTAATGACAGTAAGTTCAATTGCCAAGTCCAGTAAATTAGACCCACTTAGGTTTGCTAGAGTCCTTATAAATATTCTCTAATTTATTGCTGCCAGGAGTAGTGGCCAGTACCATCCAGCCATTGTTCTGATGAAGACCACATACCAGCTCCACGTTTGGCAAAGATTCCTTGCAAGATGATGTTTAGTATCATGCTAGAGGACCTGGGTCTTCAAGATGTAAGATACAACTGCCATACAATGCTAAAGTTTTCTCACCACATGCTCTCTCTTGTATGTTCAATTTGGGGATATAGGTGGAGTTCGAGTGTAAAAGATGGAGGCGAATTGGCCGAGGTAGGTTTATATACGGGTGGCGGTTCAGTTCATTTAGCATGGAATGAATTTCTATTCCATCGAATATCCGCAATTTTTTCTTTGCTTACGATGTTTGCCATTATTGCCATTGTTCTATTGGAACTTTATTATTGTGGTCCTCAATTTTTCATTAGGCTGAAAACCTAAATTATTTACCCATACACATTTGTTCTTTGCTTTTTAGTGATGATCATGTTGTATTCTTATTGAAGAAGATAACACTACTTCATATGTACTTATGGAATGTGTTGTTGGCACCCAAAAAATACATGATATTGCCTTGTATGTTATACACATTCATTTCTCTTTGCTACGAACAAATGGGTAGGTGTACAAAATGTTACTTTCATGTTATACATTTGTTATCTTTATATAGTTGCTTCAAAGTTTTATTTTCCTTAAAAAAGACTGCTTATACAGACTTAAGGACTCTCACAGACCTGCTGAATTCTTAGACAACTTAAAAAAAATCAGCCGAGCAAAACTTATGGTTACAGATTTGTGCGCCGGGATTTGGTGGCTGGATGAGGAAGAGGTGAGTGGAGGGTCTGAGCGCACCCCACGCCTCTGCTCGTCTTCTTCACTTCTATCCATGACTTCCCCGGCGGTGGCGTGGCGCCTGGTCTGCACACCGAACCACTCCTCTCCCCTTGCCAACAACTGAGTTGCCGGAGAAACCAGAGCAAGAGGTGGAGCTTACCAGGTGCTGCGGCCTGATGGACCATGGATGAGCGAGGTTGCGACCTCCACGCCCTTCCAGTGCACGAACATGTCCCAGGAGCTGGACCAACGTGTTCGGCAGCGAGCGTAGTCAGTCTTGAGACTAAGGTGAGTTTCCCATCCATCTTTCTTCACATTTTGCTTCCTGTCTCAAATAGATTTCCGAAGCATATTTTTGTGAGGTCGCGAGGTGTGAATAGGTCCTCAAGGTTTCCTGAAGCATATATTTGTGCATGATCTGTGGCATCTAACAAAGGTATTGGAGAGCTGAGGCGGGATCCAAAGATACCATGGCCTCTATTTTCTTAGCCTTTGGTGGATTATGCATGAGTATTATACTAATCTCTGAATCCATTTACTGTGCAAGGTATTGATTTGGATCAATATTTTGATTGAAAGATATTTTTGCGCAAACAGTTAACTGATATTACACTTATTTGATGTAGGGTAATTATTTGTTTCTTTTATCGTGCAGGGTAATTATTTTGATTGAAATATGTTTTTGTGCAAATGGCAGATGCCCAATTGATATTATGTGTATTTGAAAGCCATAAGGAATATAGTGGTGAAGGAGTTGACACCGTCGAATGCGTCGGTTACTATCCAGCCATGTATATTCCTCTCTGCTGGTGCAAGTTCATTTTATACCAGGAAATTTATATGAGAGTCCCTGCACATCCATTCTCATTAAGAAAATAATATTTACTCTCTACTATGTATGAGCTACTATTTACAGCACTTTTATTACCAAAAATATTTAGCAATGTACACCAAATGCATACCACTCAGCATGCCATCGTATTTGTTGCTTTTAGGAATGTGAGGCGGGGAGTGGCGCTCCGCATACTAGCGCGTGCATCTAATAGCATGTACTATGAGGTGATCTTACAATAGCTTCTTCACAAGTTGGTGTTGGGAATGGTGTATCTTACAATGCTAATGTACATGAATTTGTTATAAATTTATCGCTCAAGCCTGAGACAGGTTATTTTTCGAGGCTAGGTAGACGAGCTCCTGCGTTTATTTTGCTACTGCAGCGGAATAAGATGCATAATATCTTAACAAGATCAGATCGCTTTTGCTGCGGATGACAATGTCGTATTTGGGGCATCAAGCATGTTAAACCCAAACTGGTCATCTGACCGATCAATGGAGTAATGTTAGTTGTAAGACGAATCACTAAGACATAGAAGATACTTTTGTACAGAGCGCCTTGGTTCCCTGACACCCTTATTATGTAATTTTGTGCTACGGACTACTCCTGTTTAGTGGAAATCCATGCTATCACACTTGATCTACGTACAATGTATCAGCTACCCGATTGTACTTTATTTTGTTTTGGGTTTTCAACTGCATGTATGATTCATACCAGTTACTTTAGCTCACCGGCGGACGAGGGCCGCGACTCGGGGTTAGGAAAAAGTCAAGGAGAATATAGCATCCAGTTCCATATCCTTACTTTTACAATACATGCATGATTACAGTTATCAAAACTAAGGTCTAAATCAGTATTATTACATCAAATGAATTGAATAGTAGAATATTCTTGAAAGGCATTTTCCATCCATGTAGAATATTCTTGAAAGGCATTTCCCATTCCACCCCGAAAAAATGTAGAATAATACGAAAGAAAGGTATTTACCATCTATGTAGATGAAGTACCACAATCAGTTTATAATGTTTAAGACTAATTATTGAACATTTGTTCTTGCCATTTGTTCTCGAACATTTTTCTTTTGCTTTTGCCATTTGTTCTGAATATTATTGTCCTATTTTTGCCTGTGCGCCGGGGCGCACCGGGTCATCTAGTATGTCATAAAGAAACGTGCGCATATGCTGATATACTTACAGCGAAGAGAGGGCTTGTAATACATTTTACGTGCAACATGTGCCATGTGTCCCGTCTGAAACCGTCAGCAGACTGCAGACGCACTGCTGTCTCTGCCGACGATGATGGTGCATTCTTGCGCCATTCATCTTCTTGGAGACGTAGCTGCAAGACCTCTTCTTTGGTTCCTTAAGCTCTGCTAGATGGCCGGCCTGTCGTTGAGTTCCCCCTTGTGTTGCATTTCTTGGCGTGGTGGAGGTTTATTGGCGTGGACACGGTCGCGATCGCTCCGGTTCAACAAAAAACAAGACTCCCTCTTCATGGATCAAAGAGTGCTTCGGCTTACTTTTCTGTGTTGTCTTTTGTTGTGGTGTGCGGTGTGCGCTTGGCGCGTGTGTGTTGTAACTCTTGGTGTAACTCCTAGCTGGTCGATGGCTTCGTTAATTCAAAGCCGGGCTCATTTCGAGCCTTCCGTCTAAAAAGGTGGAGTGGTAAATGGTACGGATAATTTTCGTGTCTTAAATTTGATCCGCGTTTGTTTTAAAGTATGTGGTATGTAATTATAAATTTGACAGATACTGATAAGGGGTGCCCCGATTTTCTCAGTAAGCAACGGTGGTGATGATGATCACGGGGCGAACACAGCGGAGATAACTTGATGAAGTGGATGATAACTTGTATGACGCAATGAGATCTCTCGATTGGTCCCTATCGCCAATGCAACAGCTCTCAACCCTGCAAGATATTCGCAACTCCACACACTTGCGCACGTAGCCGCCGACCACAAAGCGGTAAGTTGCAATCTTCTAATTCCCAATGAAATAACAGATCACACAAGACTTTCAGATCTACACCAAATCAAACAATATGGTGTAGGGGATTCAATAGTTTTGAAGAGCAAACAACTAAGAACTAGGGTTTATCTTAAACGTGGTCTAAAGCAACTATGGGGGCGTCTTGGGCACTTATATAGGCGTCCGGGACGACCTCAGGTCGAAAAAGTACGAAAATAACCGACCCAGAATAGATCTGGTCGAGACAGACTCGGACACGGCCGGTCTGGGGGCCGGTCGACCGGGCCTGGGACCGGGCTGGCCGGTTCAAACCGGGCCAGGGACCGGGTGCTGACCGGGCGCGGGAAGTGTCGCGCAGTAACCCGCCCGGTTGGCATCAGCAGGACATCCGGTGGCGCCGGGTGGGATCCATCGTGCCGCCCGGTTGGACCGTGCCAGGGACCGGGCGCGCCGGCGTGGCGGCCGGTCTGACCGGGTGCTGGGTCGGCCTGGACTTTGGCTTCTCCTCTCGCGTATGCCTCCCGCTCCTCCCTCGCGCGTCCATGAGATATCTTCATGTCCAGCTCCATGTCCAGCTTCACGTCCATCTTCACGTCCAGCTGCTCCTCTTCTCCTCGTGCGATGTTTGTCTCCTCTTCATATCTGATTATACATAAGTAATAGGATTTAGGCAGTATAAAGTTCTCACCAATCAAAGTATCGTTTAGGAACAAGTTCACCTGTTGTTTAAGTAGCTTCGCACGAGCCCTTGTAATAGGTCCAATCCGAACTTCATTGGACTTGAGATTCACATCAACTTCATCTTCATTTGGTAATGACGGAGGTAGTAGTGTGGTAGGGATGTCCTCGTCATCTCCCCCCCCCTTCAAAAGGCGTCGACCTCGACGCTCCAAGATCTTCTCCATCATATGGTGTCAAAACAGCAACATTGAAAGAATTACTGACACCAAACTCATCAAGTGGAAGATGTATCGAGTATGCATTATCATTGATCTTGTCAAGCACTTTGTAAGGACCAGCACCACGAGGAAGCAACTTGGACTTCCGCAGCTTCGGGAACCTATCCTTGCGAAAATGTACCCAGACCATATCACCAGGCTTGAACAACATCTCCTTGCGCTTCTTGTTCATCCTTGCAGCATTGCTCTTGCCTTTCTTCTATATCAACTCTTTAGTCTTCATATGTATCTTCCGTACAAAATCTGCCCTCTTTGATGCCTCCATATTGACTCTCTCATGTATGGGCAAAGGCAACAAGTCAAGTGGAGTAATGGGTTTGAAACCATACACCACCTCAAAAGGACACAGCTCCGTGGTAGAATGTACCGCCCTGTTGTAAGCAAACTCCACATGCGGCAAACACTCTTCCCACTCCTTCAAGTTCTTCTTGATCATGGATCTCAACAGTTGTGACAAGGTCCGATTCACCACCTTAGTTTGACCATCAGTTTGGGGATGACAAGTAGTACTGAAAAGTAGCTTTGTCCCCAGCTTTCCCCAAAGTGTCTTCCAGAAGTAGCTCATGAACTTCACATCACGATCAGAAACAATAGTCTTCGGGACTCCATGTAGTCGTACAATCTCCCTGAAAAACAGGTTAGCAATATGCGACGCATCGTCGCTTTTGTGGCAGGCAATAAAATGTGAAATTTTAGAAAATCTGTCCACTACCACAAATATAGAATCATGGCCTCTTTTAGTACGCGGAAAACCCAACACAAAATCCATACTTATATCTTCCCATGGTGTAGTAGGTGCCGGTAAAGGAGTATACAAACCGTGAGACTTCAGCTTGGACTTGGACTTGTTGCAAGTAATGCACCTCTTCACATACCTGTCCACATCCCGCCTCATCTTTGGCCAATAAAAGTGATCATCGAGCATGAGTAGCTTCTTCTCAAGCCCAAAGTGACCTATCAAATCTCCAGCATGTGATTCCTGCAATAAGAGCAAACGCACAGACGATTCTGGAACACATAGTTTGTTAGCTCGAAACAAGAACCCATCATTATGTGATATTTTTCCCATGCTTTACCAATAGCACACAAGCGATATGGTTTAGCAAAATCATGATCAGTAGCATATAAATCACATAGTACTTCTAATCCAGGAATTTTAACATCAAGTTGAGTTAATAGCATATTCTTCCTAGATAGAGCATCATCAACAATATTATCTTTTCCCTTCTTATGCTTAATAATGTATGGAAAAAATTCAATGAACTCAACCCACTTAGCAAGACGCTTATGCAAAGTAGACTGAGCTTTCAGGTATTTTAAAGATTCATGATCAGAATGTATGATAAATTCTTTTGGCCACAAGTAATGTTGTCAAACCTCAAGAACTCTAATTAAAGCACACAATTTTGTTTATCATATATAGGATAGTTAAACTTAGCACCAGAAAGTTTCTCAGAAAAATATGTAATTGGGCGACCCTCTTGCATCAACACACCACCAATTCCAATACCACTAGCATCACATTCAATCTCAAATTGCTTATTGAAATCAGGAAGTGCAAGCAACGGTGCAGAAGTTAACAATCTTTTTAGTTCATCAAAAGCATGATCTTGGGCTGTGCCCCACTCAAATATAACACCCTTTTTAGTTAAGTCATTCAGTGGTGCAGCAATAGTACTAAAGTTGGGTACAAATCTTCTATAAAACCCAGCTAGACCATGAAAACTTTCGTACTTGACTCACATTCATGGGAGTAGGCCAATTTTGAATAGCTTCAATTTTAGACACATCTACTTCTACTCCATGCTGAGAGACAACATAACCCAGAAATATGACCTTATCTTTGCAAAATGTGCACTTCTCAAGATTACCATAGAGTTTATTATCACGCAACACTTGCAAAACATGTCGAATATGCATAGTATGATCAGATTCATTGCGGCTGTAGATTAATATGTCATCAAAGTACACAACCACAAACTTGCCAATAAAATCACGCAAAACATGGTTTATCAGTCTCATGAAAGTGCTAGGTGCATTAGTCAAACCAAAAGGCATTACTAATCACTCATATAAACCAAATTTTGTTTTAAAGGCTGTTTTCCAATCATCCCCTTCTTTCATCCTAATTTGATGATAACCACTACGCAAATCAATTTTAGAGAAAACAACAGCACCACTCAATTTATCTAGCATATCCTCTAAACGGGGAATAGGATGACGATATCAAATAGTAATGTTGTTTATCGCTCTACAATCTATGCATATACGCCATGTACCATCTTTTTTAGGAACTAGAATAACAGGAACAACACAAGAACTAAGGCTTATGCGGATATAACCTTTGTCGAGTAGCGCTTGTACTTGCTTCTGTATCTCCTTTGTTTCTTCGGGGTTTGTTCTATATGGTGCCCTATTGGGCAGCGAAGCTCCGGGGATCAAGTCGATTTGATGCTCAATACCTCGCAATGGTGGTAGTCCTGCGGGTACCTCCTCCGGAAACACGTCACCGAATTCCTGCAAAACATTAGAAACACCAAGAGGAAGAGGGGTCATGTCGTTAGAAACCAAAACGTACCCCTGTACAAGAGCACAAGAGGCATGGCTGTAGGATCCTCACTAAATTCTCTCATGCCGTCTTTGGTGGCTAATGAGACTAAGGAATTCACTCTCTCACTTTTCGTTATATCACTCACGACATTACAATTCTCTCGCCTATCTAAAGGAGCATCCTCCAAGTGTACTCCAACTTTCTGACGAGATTCATTGATAATTTTTTGTGGTGACATAGGCTGTAAATTGATTTTCTTGCCCTTGAACTCCAAGTGATATGTATTGGCACGACCATTGTGTTGCACATAACGGTCATAGAGCCAAGGCCGACCCAATAGTAGGTGACACACCGTCATAGGAACCACATCAAAATCAATGGAATCCTTATACGATCCAATCGTAAATTCAACACGCACCATGTGGTTTACCTTCATCTCACCATTGTCGCTCAACCACTGAATATAGTATGGATGCGGGTGCGGTATAGATACTTCAACTTTAGCTTGGTACACAACTCATTGCTTGCTAAATTGCGGCAACTCCCGCCATCAATAATGACCTTGCAAGCCTTGTCAGGACCAACTAAAGCCTTTGTTTGAAATAAATTGCAGCGCTGAGTAGATGCACTAGGAAACACATTAAGAGCACGCTGAGACACAACAATAGCACCATCACTGTCATAGTGATCATCTTCTGGAGCATTTGGATCAACATTATCTCCAGTCTTATACTCATTATCCTCATTAATAATCATGACCTTGCGGTTAGGACAATCCCTCTTAAAGTGACCCTTGCCACCACATGTATGGCAATTCATATCGCGGTTGCGCGTAGTATACATGCTAGAACCACTCGTACTTGCAGCAGATTCGGACTTCTTTGTGTTTGACACATTGGATACCGGCTTGCTAGGCGGAGCAGAATAAGGTGCGGAGCGCGTAGATGGCGCCGGCGCCGTAGATGGGGGTGATACGTCTCCGACGTATCGATAATTTCTTATGTTCCATGCCACATTATTGATGATATCTACATGTTTTATGCATACTTTATGTCATATTTATGCGTTTTCCGGAACTAACCTATTGACGAGATGCCGAAGGGCCGGTTCTCGTTTTCTGCTGTTTTTGGTTCCAGAAATCCTAGTAAGGAAATATTCTCGGAATCGGACGAAATCAAGGCCCAGCATCCTATTTTTCCACGAAGCTTCTAGAACACCCGAGAGAGTCCAGAGGGGGGCCACAGGCCCACCACACATGACCCTGGCGCGGCCAAGGGGGGGCCCGCGCCCCCCTGCTGTGTCGTCGCCTCGTTGACCTTCTGACGCCGCCTCTTCGCCTATATAAAGGTCCCTGACCTAAAACTTCGAGACGAAAAAGCCACGGTACGAGAAACCTTCCAGAGCCGCCGCCATCGCGAAGCCAAGATCCGGGGGACAGGAGTCTCGTTCCGGCACGCCGCCGGGACGGGAAGTGCCCCGGAAGGCTTCTCCATCGACACCACTTGCCATCTTCATCAACGCTGCTGTCTCCCATGAGGAGGGAGTAGTTCCCCATCGAGGCTCGGGGCTGTACCGGTAGCTATGTGGTTCATCTCTCTCCTATGTACTTCAATACAATAATCTCATGAGCTGCCTTACATGATTGAGATTCATATGATGATGCTTGTAATCTAGATGTCATTATGCTAGTCAAGTGGATTTTACTTATGTTATCTCCGGAGACTCCTTGTCCCACGTGTGTAAAGGTGACAGTACATGTGTGCACCGTGTGGGTCTCTTAGGCTATATTTCACAGAATACTTATTCACTGTTATGAAGAGCATAGTGAAGTGCTTATTTATATCCCTTTATGATTGCAATGTGTTTTGTATCACAATTTATCTGTGTGCTACTCTAGTGATGTTATTAAAGTAGTTTATTCCTCCTGCACGGTGTAATGGTGACAGTGTGTGCATCGTGTAGTACTTGGCGTAGGCTATGATTGTGATCTCTTGTAGATTATGAAGTTAACTATTTCTATGATGGTATTGATGTGATCTATGCCTCCTTTCGTAGTGTGAAGGTGACAGTGTGCATGCTATGTTAGTACTTGGTTTAGTTGTGTTGATCTGTCATGCACTCTAAGGTTATTTAAATATGAACATTGAATATTGTGGAGCTTGTTAACTCCGGCATTGAGGGTTCGTGTAATCCTACACAGTTAGTGGTGTTCATCATCCAACAAGAAAGTGTAGAGTCTAGCATCTATCTATTTATTCTGTTATGTGATCAATGTTGAGAGTGTCCACTAGTGAAAGTATGATCCCTAGGCCTTGTTCCTAAATACTGCTACCGCTGCTTGTTTCATTGTTTTTCTGCATCCTGTACTTCTGCAATATTACCACCATCAACCGCACGCCAGACAAGCACTTTTACGGCGCCGTTACTACTTGCTCATATATATTCATACCACTTGTATTTCACTATCTCTTCGCCGAACTAGTGCACCTATTAGGTGTGTTGGGGACACAAGAGACTTCTTGCTTTGTGGTTGCGGGGTTGCATGAGAGGGATATCTTTGACCTCTTCCTCCCCGAGTTCGATAAACCTTGGGTGATCCACTTAAGAGAAACTTGCTGTCTTGTTCTACAAACCTCTGCTCTTGGAGGCCCAACACCTGTCTACGAGAATAGAAGCACCCGTAGACATCAAGCACTTTTACGGCGCCGTTGCCGGGAGGAAAGGTAAAAGGCTCTCATACTCCGGTCCCGGGTAAAGTACTTTTACGGCGCCGTTGTGTGTGTGCTCGAAGCTATTTCCTTTAGATCCTGCAATTGCATCTTTTTGTTTCTTGTTTACACTAGTTTGGCATAATGGACAACAATGAGCTTCTTATTCTATTTCCTGATTTAAAACATGGATTGTTTGATGCGAAAATTAAAAAACCTATGGAATCTTATTTGCATGCTGGTAGTAATATTAGTATGAACGCTTTGAACACCATTGTTGATAATGATATAGAAAGTTCTAAGCTTGGGGAAACTGGTTTTGATGAGCATGATCTTTTTAGTCCCCAAGCATTGAGGAGAAAATTTACTTTGATGATACTTTGCCTCCTATATTTGATGATGATAATGATATTGGTCTTTTAGTACCGCTTTGTTATGGAGGATAAATTTGATTATGATTACAATATGCCTCCTATATTTGATGATGAGAATAATAATGATAGCTACTTTGTTGAATTTGCTCCCACTATTACTAATAAAATTGATTATGCTTATGTGGAGAGTAATAATTTTATGCATGAGACTCATGATAAGAATGCTTTATGTGATAGTTATATTGTTGAGTTTGCTCATGATGCTACTGAAAGTTATTACGAGAGAGGAAAATATGGTTGTAGAAATTTTCATGTTACTAAAACACCTCTCTATATGCTGAAATTTTTGAAGTTACACTTGTTTTATCTTTCTATGCTTGTTACTTTGATCCTCATGAGCTTGTTTATTTACAAGATTCCTTTTCATAGGAAGCATGTTAGGCTTAAATGTGTTTTGAATTTGCCTCTTGATGCTCTCTTTTGTTTCAAATACTATTTCTTGCGAGTGCATCATTAAAACTGCTGAGCCCATCTTAATGGCTATAAAGAAAGAACTTCTTGGGAGATAACCCATGTGTTTATTTTGCTACAGTACTTTTATTTTGTATTTGAGTCTTGGAAGTTGTTACTACTGTAGCAACCTCTCCTTATCTTATTTTATTGCATTTGTTGTGCCAAGTAAAGTCTTTGATAGTAAAGTCAATACTAGATTTGGATTACTGCGCAGAAACAGATTTCTTGCTGTCACGAATCTGGGCCTAATTCTCTGTAGGTAACTCAGAAAATTATGCCAATTTACGTGAGTGATGCTCAGATATGTACGCAACTTTCATTCAATTTGAGCATTTTCATCTGAGCAAGTCTGGTGCCTCAATAAAATTCGTCTTTACGGACTGTTCTGTTTTGACAGATTCTGCCTTTTATTTCGCATTGCTTCTTTCGCTGTGTTGGGTGGATTTCTTTGTTCCATTACCTTCCAGTAGCTTTGGGCAATGTCCAGAAGTGTTAAGAATGATTGTGTCACCTCTGAACATGTAAATTTTTGATTATGCACTAACCCTCTAATGAGTTTGTTTCGAGTTTGGTGTGGAGGAAGTTTTCAAGGGTCAAGAGAGGAGGATGATATACTATGATCAAGAAGAGTGAAAGCTCTAAGCTTGGGGATGCCCCGGTGGTTCACCCCTGCATATTTCAAGAAGACTCAAGCATCTAAGCTTGGGGATGCCCAAGGCATCCCCTTCTTCATCGACAAATTATCAGGTTCCTTCTCTTGAAACTATATTTTTATTCGGTCACATCTTATGCGCTTTACTTGGAGCGTCTGTGTGCTTTTATTTTTGTTTGTGTTTGAATAAATTCATGCTTGTGTGGGAGAGAGACACGCTCCGCTGGTTCATATGAACACATGTGTTCTTAGCTTTTAATGTTCATGGCGAAGGTTGCAACTGCTTCGTTAATTGTTATATGGTTGGAAACGGGAAATGCTACATGTAGTAATTGGTATGATGTCTTGAATAACTTGGTACTTGGCAATTGTTGTTCTCATATAGATCATGTTTAAGCTCTTGCATCATGTACTTTGTACCCATTAATGAAGAACTACATAGAGCTTGTTAAAATTTGGTTTGCATGATTGGTCTCTAGAGTCTAGATATTTTCTGGTTAAGGTGTTTGAACAACAAGGAGACAATATAAAGTCTTATAATGCTTACAATATGTTCATATGTGAGTCTTGCTGCACCTTTTATACTTGAGTTTGCTTCAAACAACCTTGCTATCCTAGCCTTGTATTGAGAGGAATTCTTCTCGTGCATCCAAATCCTTGAGCCAATAACTATGCCATTTGTGTCCACCATACCTACCTACTACATGGTATTTCTCCGCCATTCCAAAGTAAATTGCTTGAGTGCTACCTTTAAAATTTCTATCCTTTACCTTTGCAATATATAGCTCATGGGACAAATAGCTTAAAAACTATTGTGGTATTGAATATGTACTTATGCACTTTATCTCTTATTAAGTTGCTTGTTGTGCGATAACCATGCTTACGGGGACGCCATCAACTACTCTTTGTTGAATATCATGTGAGTTGCTATGCATGTCCGTCTTGTCCGAAGTAAGGGAGATCTACCACTTTAATGGTTAGAGCATGCATATTGTTAGAGAAGAACATTGGGCCGCTAACTAAAGCCATGAATCATGGTGGAAGTTTCAGTTTTGGACATATATCCTCAATCTCATATGAGAACACTAATTGTTGCTACATGCTTATGCATTAAAGAGGAGTCCATTATCTGTTGTCCATGTTGTCCCGGTATGGATGTCTAAGTTGAGAATAATCAAAAGCGAGAAATCCAAAATGCGAGCTTTCTCCTTAGACCTTTGTACGAGCGGCATGGAGGTACCCCTTTGTGACACTTGGTTAAAACATGTGTATTGCGATGATCCCGGTAGTCCAAGCTAATTAGGACAAGGTGCGGGCACTATTAGTATACTATGCATGAGGCTTGCAACTTGTAAGATATAATTTACATGATACATATGCTTTATTACTACCGTTGACAAAATTGTTTCTTGTTTTCAAAATAAAAGCTCTAGCACAAATATAGCAATCGATGCTTTCCTCTTTGAATGACCTTTCTTTTACTTTTATGTTGAGTCAGTTCACCTATTTCTCTCCACCTCAAGAAGCAAACACTTGTGTGAACTGTGCATTGATTCCTACATACTTGCATATTGCACTTGTTATATTACTCTATGTTGACAATATCCATGAGATATACATGTTATAAGTTGAAGGCAACCGCTGAAACTTAATCTTCTTTTGTGTTGCTTCAATGCCTTTACTATGAATTTATTGCTTTATGAGTTAACTCTTATGCAAGACTTATTGATGCTTGTCTTGAAGTGCTATTCATGAAAAGTCTTTGCTTTATGATTCAGTTGTTTACTCATGTCATTACCATTGTTTTGATCGCTGCATTCATCTCATATGCTTACAATAGTATGATCAAGGTTATGATGGCATGTCACTCCAGAAATTATCTTTGTTATCGTTTACCTGCTCGGGACGAGCAGGAACTAAGCTTGGGGATGCTGATACGTCTCCGACGTATCGATAATTTCTTATGTTCCATGCCACATTATTGATGATATCTACATGTTTTATGAATACTTTATGTCATATTTATGCGTTTTCCGGAACTAACCTATTGACGAGATGCCGAAGGGCCAGTTCTCGTTTTCTGCTGTTTTTGGTTCCAGAAATCCTAGTAAGGAAATATTCTCGGAATCGGACGAAATCAAGGCCCAGCATCCTATTTTTCCACGAAGCTTCCAGAACACCCGAGAGAGGCCAGAGGGGGGCCACATGCCCACCACACATGACCCTGGCGCGGCCAAGGGGGGGCCCGCGCCCCCTGCTGTGTCGTCGCCTCGTTGACCTTCTGACGCCGCCTCTTCGCCTATATAAAGGTCCCTGACCTAAAACTTCGAGACGAAAAAGCCACGGTACGAGAAACCTTCCAGAGCCGCCGCCATCGCGAAGCCAAGATCCGGGGGACAGGAGTCTCCGTTCCGGCACGCCGCCGGGACGGGGAAGTGCCCCCGGAAGGCTTCTCCATCGACACCACCGCCATCTTCATCAACGCTGCTGTCTCCCATGAGGAGGGAGTAGTTCTCCATCGAGGCTCGGGGCTGTACCGGTAGCTATGTGGTTCATCTCTCTCCTATGTACTTCAATACAATGATCTCATGAGCTGCCTTACATGATTGAGATTCATATGATGATGCTTGTAATCTAGATGTCATTATGCTAGTCAAGTGGATTTTACTTATGTGATCTCCGGAGACTCCTTGTCCCACGTGTGTAAAGGTGACGAGTGTGTGCACCGTGTGGGTCTCTTAGGCTATATTTCACAGAATACTTATTCACTGTTATGAAGAGCATAGTGAAGTGCTTATTTATATCCCTTTATGATTGCAATGTGTTTTGTATCACAATTTATCTGTGTGCTACTCTAGTGATGTTATTAAAGTAGTTTATTCCTCCTGCACAGTGTAATTGTGACAGTGTGTGCATCGTGTAGTACTTGGCGTAGGCTATGATTGTGATCTCTTGTAGATTATGAAGTTAACTATTTCTATGATGGTATTGATGTGATCTATGCCTCCTTTAGTAGTGTGAAGGTGATAGTGTGCATGCTATGTTAGTACTTGGTTTAGTTGTGTTGATCTGTCATGCACTCTAAGGTTATTTAAATATGAACATTGAATATTGTGGAGCTTGTTAACTCCGGCATTGAGGGTTCGTGTAATCCTACACGGTTAGTGGTGTTCATCATCCAACAAGAGAGTGTAGAGTCTAGCATCTATCTATTTATTCTGTTATGTGATCAATGTTGAGAGTGTCCACTAGTGAAAGTATGATCCCTAGGCCTTGTTCCTAAATATCGCTACCGTTGCTTGTTTACTTGTTTTATCGCATCTCGTACTTCCTGCAATATTACCACCATCAACCGCACGCCAGCAAGCACTTTTCTGGCGCCGTTACTACTACTCATATATATTCATACCACTTGTATTTCACTATCTCTTCGCCGAACTAGTGCACCTATTAGGTGTGTTGGGGACACAAGAGACTTCTTGCTTTGTGGTTGCAGGGTTGCATGAGAGGGATATCTTTGACCTATTCCTCCCTGAGTTCGATAAACCTTGGGTGATCCACTTAAGGGAAACTTGCTGCTGTTCTACAAACCTCTGCTCTTGGAGGCCCAACACTGTCTACAAGAATAGAAGCACCCGTAGACATCAGGGGGCGCCCGAGGCGTGAAGCGCCCAGCTCCCGTAGCACGACCTTTAACCTTAGCTTCATCAGCCAACTGTGATTCAGCTTCTCTTGCATGATGTAGCAACTCATTCATATTGGTGTAACTGTAATGACGAACAATGCCTTTGATATCATACTTCAAACCATTGAGAAAACGATTCATTGTCATCTCAAGTGACTCACGGACACGGCCACGCTGCATAAGCATCTCCATCTCCATGTAGTATTCATCAACAGTCTTCACACCTTGTCTCAATAGGGTCAACTTATCAAATATATTTCGCAAATAATTAGTGGGAACAAAACGATCGTTCATCGCCGCCTTCATAGCACGCCATCTGATAATAGGCGGTTCATTATCTTCTTCGCGATCACGAACCAATCCATCCCACCAACGCAATGCATAGCCATCAAACTCGGAAGAAGCAAGCTTGATCTTCCTATCTTCAGTGTAATTATGTAAGCGCCATAACTTCTCAATTTTCAGCTCCCAAGTGAGGTAGTCTTCAACATCAGCACCTCCTTCAAACTTGGGTATGGAGAACTTACCCAAGCCATCTTCTTCCTCAAACCCACGACCTGGACGTCGGAGTTCAGCAAACCCACGACCGCGGTTACCACGTCCAGCACCACGATTAGCATTAGGTGCTTCATCTTCTGCTTCATCTTCCTCTTCCTGCTGCTGTTGTTGAGTGAGATTACCAACAGCTAGTTGCAAATCTTGAAGACTGCGCTGGATATCCGTCATTTGATCTCTCATTGTGGTGATGGTCGCAGAAGTAGCATCCAGTTTCCGGGAGATCCCTTGGACCGTTCCCCTAAGCTCATCATCCTGAGTGCGGAATTCACGTCGCATCTCATTACGAAGAGCCTCATACTCCCTCCATGTCATCAAATCCGCAAAGTTCTTGTTCTCCTGGTTAACAATTTTCTCATCACTAGCAGACATGGTTAGTAGGTTAGTGCACTAAATAAAAATATATGGCGGTACTCTCACAACTCACTGAAAACTAATAAGAAAAGGAAATCTTACCGCTCCAAGGTGAATTAGTATTGCTTACCACTTGTAGTGACAACTAGTGCACGGATGTAGCGAAGCGAATATCAAGGATATAAGAACAAATCACACGGCAAAGCAGGATATATGTGGGGCTGTAGGTGGGCTACCTATTTGCACCAATAACAAGCTCTAGCGCTGACCATAGACAACCAATGATACTCACACAAGGAGATAAATGTGGCAATGCAACTATATGCAGGAAAGGTTGCAATGCACTCGAGAGACGCTAGCAAAGCTCAACAGGACATGCACAAGATTGCTCAACTACGGATGCAGTTAAAGAAAACTTAGGCCTTCACTTGATTCTTCTAGCACTTCACTTTTCTTTTTGGATTTTCTTTTTATCACACGCAGCTATGTAGCTCTTTTTGCTTCTTTTCATTTTTTTTTTGATTTTATGACTCAACTCCTTGATAACACGGCCAACAGATTATGCAAAGCACCAAAACCCTAATGAGCAGCCTGTCGAGCGGTAAAACTAGTCTCTTCTGGGGAAGTTCCTAGTCACTTATATCGAAAGGGTGTGGCTATGGTTTAGACAAACACACTGTATGCTATGTGGACTCGGAGCAACAAAAAAAAACTGAAACTAGATGATAGTGGAGACTCAAACCCTAACAATACTAGATGGAAGAAAAAGATACGTAAAAACAACTACGAAAAACAACTAAAACTCGAAATTAGTGCAATCTAAAGCTATGGCAAACCCTAACCCTAACTTGTTATGGCTTTTTCTGGATAGGAAAGACTCACAACTCAACTATGGGTTGGATTGTGGATGGCTTACCGAGGAAACAATGAAATCTGATACCAAGATGATAAGGGGTGGCCCGATCTTCTCAGTAAGCAACGGTGGTGATGATGATCACGAGGCCAACACAGCGGAGATAACTTGATGAAGTGGATGATAACTTGTATGACGCAACGAGATCTCTCGATTTGTCCCTGTCGCCAATGCAACAGCTCTCAACCCTGCAAGATATTCACAACTCCACACACTTTGCGCACGTAGCCGCCGACCACGAAGTGGTAAGTTGCAACCTTCTAATTCCCAATGGAACAACAGATCACACAAGACTTTCAGATCTACACCAAATCAAACAATATGGTGTAGGGGATTCAATAGTTTTGCAGAGCAAACAACTAAGAACTAGGGTTTATCTTAAACGTGGTCTAAAGCAACTATGGAGGCGTTCTGGGCACTTATATAGGTGTCCGGGACGACCTCAGGTCGAAAAAGTACGAAAATAACCGACCCATAATAGATCTGGTCGAGACAGACTCGGACACGGCCGGTCGGGGGGCCGGTCGACCGGGCCTGGGACCGGGCTGGCCGGTTCAAACCGGGCCAGGGACCGGGTGCTGACCAGGCGCGGAAAGTGTCGCGCAGTAACCCGCCCGGTTGGCATCAGCAGGACGTCCGGTTGGCGCCGGGTGGGATCCGGCGTGCCGCCCGGTTGGACCGGGCCAGAGACCAGGCGCGCCGGCGTGGCGGCCGGTCTGACCGAGTGCTGGGCCGGCCTGGACTTTGGCTTCTCCTCTCGCGCATGCCTCCCGCTCCTCCCTCGCGCGTCCATGAGATATCTTCATGTCCAGCTCCATATCCAGCTTCACGTCCATCTTCACGTCCAGCTGCTCCTCTCCTCGTGCGATGCTTGTCTCCTCTTCATACCTGATTATACATAAGTAATAGGACTTAGGCGGTATAAAGTTCTCATCAATCAAAGTATCGTTTAGGATCAAGTTCACCTGTTGTTTAAGTAGCTTCGCACGAACCCTTGTAATAGGTCCAATCCGAACTTCATTGTACTTGAGTTTCACAGCAACTTCATCTTCATTTGGTAATGACGGAGGTAGTAGTGTGGTAGGGATGTCCTCATCAGATACGGATGTGAACACATATGCTTGTGCCGATATTGGAGGATACGGTGCCAGATATGGTATAGCTATTATCTCACGGATAAGTATTATTTGCCGTTTTCAGCGGATTATCCTACCATCTAAATTAGGACAATTTAATTAAATTAGCCTCTAAGAACTTGGTTTCTTCTGGAAATCGAGGGGGACCCTTTAATAAAAAAACCCTAACTAGTAACCATATGACTGTGTTGATATACATAATATATAACCCTAGCGATCACATCGTCGTAAATCATCCAATGCTTGTACGTGCATTCCTAGTCTTCTTGTTCCTACTGCCCAATGCCACCCACCCTGCACAAGTGTCTTTTTCATGCGACGCACCTCTCCTTTTGATTCGGCTGGTGATTGTCATGTGTACTGCTATTAAGTACTACTATCTTCACATTGGTGAAATTTTAAACAATTTGCCACTCTGGATAATCTATTATTCCTTTTATTCGGAAGGGTGAAAATTTGTGTTGTTTCGCGTGTTTATTCAACAATATTTTTCATTTTCGGTAGAAATCCGCTCCATGTCAGATCCAAATCTGCAGTCCAATATAATCCACATTCGAATCTGCATCCTGTTATTATCCGCTCCGCTCCGAACTCATCAAAATAATATGATAATGCATATAAAGAGAGCGTTATCTGATCCAATTCGACCAATTTACATCATCCTAGGCGTAGGTAGGCTGCTACATCGGTGAACCCGATTCTTGGTATGATGTGCCCTGCAATGCGGTTACCCAAAGTAGTTTTGCCGTCTGTCGCATCGCATGCCGCATCAACTCGATCGTCCTTTCCCTGCTTTGACAGTGTGATACGATGCACTGCGACGTCTCAGCCTAACACGTACGTTTTTCGATCGAATCCACGGCGGCGAGGCCGGCCGGTCACTGGACGTCGGTCATGGCTCCGATGAATTTGAGCCAGAAGTTGGCAGCTTCCAACTGCGACACGTACGAAGCATGGCAGCTTCCAACCGTACGTACGACGGATGTCACGGATCATCAGTTTGAATGACGGATCATCAGTTTGAATTATTCGCGTACGTTACTGTGGCCGGTCTCGCTCTGCCAATCTTTTCAACGTTGCCAACCCCGCGGGCGCCGGCCATGTCCTCAATGTCCATCAGCTTCAGCTCAGGTGCACAATGTCACTCATGGTGTCATGGCCCAAGCATAGCCACGGACCACTATATAAGCTGTGTACCACAGGCCATAATGGACGGCACAGCAGGAAACCACATAACCAGCACTGCTGATAGATCGATCGTGGGCTCGTGGCCACACCATTAATCCCTCCATCGAGCCAGCGCCGTCGCCATCCCACATTTATCGCCGTCCGGCCGATCGTGGCGACCGCATAAGTACCACACCAGCGCCGGGTAGTTAGCTAGGGAGCGAGCGAAAAAAATCATGGCTTCTCCTACCTCAGTCCACTGGCTGAGCCTGGTGGGGAGCGTCTGGCTGCAGACCATCAACGGCCCCAACTCCGACTTCCCCGTCTACTCGTCGCAGCTCAAGGACGTCAAGGGCATCTCCCAGGTGCAGCTCAACTTCCTGGCCTTCGCCTCCGACGCCGGGAAGCTCCTCGGCTGGCTGGCCGGGGTGGCCGCGCTCTACGTCCCTCTCTGGGCGGTCGCCCTCGTCGGCGCCGCCTTCGGGCTCGTCGGCTACGGCGTGCAATTCCTGTTCCTGGAGAGCCCCCGCCTGGCCTACTGGCACCTGTTCTCGCTCACCGCCCTCGCCGGCAACGGCATCTGCTGGATCAACACCGTCTGCTACCTCCTCTGCATCAACAACTTCCCCTCCGACAGCCGCGTCGCCGTCAGCCTCGCCACCAGCTACCTCGGCCTCAGCGCCAAGTTCTACACCACCATGTCCGACACGCTCCCGGACCTCGGCTACTCCAGCGCCAAGAAGTACCTCCTCCTCAATGCCGTCGTGCCCATGCTCGTCACACTCCTCGTCGTGCCGTCGCTCCGGGTGGTGAAGCCCGGGAGCGGTAAGAGAACCGACGTCGGGTTCCTGGCCATGTTCGCCATCACCCTCGCCACGGGCGCCTGCGCCGTCGTGGGCAGCATCGGCTCCAAGTCCCTCGGGCTCTCGTCCAAAGAGCACATGATTAGCCTCTACGTGATGCTCGCCGTCCCGCTGCTCATCCCCGTGGTGCTCAGGGTCCGGGAGAGCATGGCCAAGATACGGGAGGCGGCCATGTGGGAGAACAGAGTGCACGACCTCTGCTCCGACGAGTCGGTGGTGGAGATGGAGGTGGATGTCCCAAGCAAGGAGGACGAGGTGGTGGAGAAGGAGCAGGGCGTCGAGCTCGAACATGGAGAAGGTCAGGGAGAAGAAGTCGGTGGCCTCCGGTTGCTACGGAGGTTCGACTTCTGGCTGTACTTCTTCAGCTACATGTTCAGTGGCACGCTGGGTCTGGTCTTCCTCAACAACCTGGGGCAGATCGCCGAGTCCCGCAGGCTCAGCGACCCGTCCACTCTGGTCTCCCTCTCGTCCTCCTTCGGATTCTTCGGACGACTCCTTCCCGCCTTCTTGGACTACTACACTGCAAAGTAAGCCTCACTCTCTTCATCACTCTAACCGTTTGAATACTTGTTTTTTTAGTTGGTCCTCGTAACTAACTATAACATGTTTTGACTTGAGCAGGAGCGGCTACTCCATATCGAGGACTGCCTCCATGGCGGCGCTGATGGCCCCGATGGCCGGCGCCTTCTTCCTGATGCTGCACCCGCTGGACATGCTCCTGTACACAAGCACGGCGGTGATCGGGACGTGCACGGGCGCCATCACCTCCGTGGCGGTGTCGGCGACGAGCGAGCTCTTCGGCACCAAGAACTTCGGCGTCAACCACAACGTGCTGGTGGCCAACATCCCCGTGGGATCGCTCTGCTTCGGCTACCTCGCCGGCCTCCTCTACCAGCGGGAGGCGGGCGGGTCAGGCAACCGCTGCATCGGCGCCGCCTGCTACCGGGACACCTTCCTCCTCTGGGGCCTCACCTGCGCCGTCGGGACGGGGCTGTGCACCGCCCTGTACGCGCGCTGCGCCAAGAGGACCCACGGCGATAAGAAGGGACCAAAAGTTTCTGGCGCAGGATCGACTGTAGTATAGGTGCCACATGGTCGATGATCAAGTGAGAATAAGAGAAAAAATATCTATAGTTTAGGTGATGTAGCATTTTCTGGTTTGCTTTTTTTTTTTTCTTAGAGAGATTTATTTTGTTAGTTTCCTGACTGAACTTTTCTGTGATCCCCTGGAGGATCGGAGGATCTGCGGAGCTCGACGCATGTAAAATGAACAGAGCACATACATACATATATTATATATATCCCACATAACACTGGATGCTGAGATTCACAGTTTGTTTGAGCGAAATTAATGGGCATTTCACTGTTAATTTTGCAGCTTTCGATACAGTTCTGCAAGATATTTGTGATGAACAGATCGGATTTACAAATAGCGCACTCCTACCACGCAGAGGAGCAGTCTATGTGCTTTGACTATGCATTTTCAGACGAAAGTTTGTACACTTTTCTATCCATCCAGCAGTATGACCATATCAGGAAGACCTTGACCATATTTAGCTGTCTTTTAACACCATATTTGGTGTGCGTGGTGGAATCTGCTGGGGTCGATGCTGTTTGTTAGCACATCCCTGGCAACATTTTGTTGTTATCATCAAGAGTAGTACTACTCGTTCTCCTTTATTGCATCTCCAACAGTATTGTTATGTATTGGATTGCTAAACTGGGAATAGCAAGTGTACAGAAAGAAGGTTTAGCATTAAAAAAAATCAAGCTTTGCAAGTATTCCTTTTTTTAGAACTCAAGCAATCCTATATATGGATTGGTAAACTAGCATGCAAAAAAAAAAAATTACACATATGGACAGTATGTTAGTGGTTTTTTTTTTTTGTCTTTTTTCTTTTCTTTTCTCCATTCGTCTTCCACACCACTTCCCCACTCGCAGCAATGGGCGAAGGTCGGGCATCCGGCAAAAATAGGCTGACCAGGAGACTTGCGGGTGTGTGGTCGGAGCACGGAGCTTGTCGGTTTGGAGACCACCACCGCTAGTCCACAGCGCAGGAGCATGGTGGCGACATAGAGGGAGACGGCGGGTGGCTGTGGGAAGGTTGGCGATGGCGTGGGCTAGATAGATCCCACGCCGGCGGTGGTCAATCGTGCTTATTGTGCACGGCGATGGCATTCTCCGATGCAGGCGGTGCAGAAGGTGGTGGGGTGCGTGAAGCTTGGCGGTGGTGTGGGAGTTGGCGGAGGAGGTGGGCGGCGCCGACACAGTGAGTTATTAGACGTGTGGGGGCCGGGAATTATATGGAGGTGGTAGTTGCCTCCGCCCGCTCATTTTTAGGGTTTTCTTGAGAGTTTGTTTTGATTGGCATATATGCTAATTCGAGGGGAAGTTTTAGAAAACTTACTAAAAAACTGCCGGGCCACCTTTTAGCACTACTCTTTAAGATTTTTTTGCCTCATTTGTTAAGAAACAGTATTTGTCAAGATACCCTTAGCTAGGTTGGATACTATTTTTTTGTTTCTACGTCTCGCATTGCACTATGTAGTCTTCAGGTTTCTGAAGCAGTTCAATGTGCATAATGTCACTGTCACGGAAAAAGTTTACTCGGCCTACATAGTGATACTCTGCCATGGCTTAACAAAAGACAAGGATGCCTACTTGTGTTGTGGTCCATGAAAGAGACGCCACTGAGAAAATATGAGACGTTAAAGGAGGGTAGAACGCGATGAGCCACATATACATTTTTTTTAATGAAGACTGTTTCAACCACTGGATGGTTACGCCATGAATGGACAAACTTGTTGATGCGTGGTTACGCATGGCCCATGCATTAAGATCCAGCGAAAGAAAACGTTCTTTCGGTACACATTCGAGTACGTTAATTACATCCGTCGCTGGCGGTTTTGGACTCTAAGACCGGATAGATACTTTGCATCAATCTACGTGTTTCTGAGCTCATTGACTGGAGACATTCTTTTGAACCAAGAGTAAATATTAGGAAAAAATCAACAAAATCATGGATATTTAGTCGATGTGGAAATCCTAGCGTAAGAGGAAACGATGATCCCGCTAAGATCTCGGGTGCTTGTAATATAGCCTGGAAAATCCCCATGCGTGGTACTTATCTAGGGTATACTAGTAGAATACTATTCTATACGTATTTTTAAACACTCGACCCTTAATTTGAACTTGTAAAGATGTTAAGATTGCGCAGCGGTGGGAGATGAGGAACCACCGCTCCCACGCTCCCCTGGATGCCCTCCTCGCCGCCGGCCATTCCTCGCTCCTCCGCCGCCTCCTTCCCCTTCCAGACCCTCCAAAGTGCGGCGGAGGGTGAGGATGTCTTCCCCAAGCAGGTCGTGCAGGGGATCGACCTCTCGAGGCCCCGCTCAGCCCCGCGAGGATCCTCGGCAGGCAAGCGCTCTGGAGCTGGATCTACATGACAAACTAGTCCGCCGCTTCTACCTCCTCTACCTCCTCCAAGCCTCGCCGGAGGAGCGCGCCGCCATGTGCGAGCCCATTAGGTGGCGTCCTGAACTCCCTTGAGATCTGCCGAGGCAGATCCGGTACCTGGAGGCGAGGGTCGCAGCGGGAGAGCGTGGGGACGTGATTCCGCCGCCCTGAGCCTCCCAGCCGCGAAGCGCCGCCCCGCCCTGCATCTCGTCCAGGCGTGGAGGAACGAGGTGGAGCGCCATGCTCTGTTCACCGGTGGGATCGAACCCGGTGCGGATTCCCAGGCGAGCCCGTACACTGTTTGCTCGCGGTCGGCGAGCAAACGGGGTCGATCCGCTACCCCACCTTCACCGGGCAACAGAGCCTCCTCGGTTTCTACTCCTCCATCTCTCCGAAGCTCCCCCATCGCTCCCAGTCGCTCTCCGTCGATGGCAAAATTGCTCAGACCGCTCCCTCGCGCCGCTCACCGTCTGACCCTGGCTTTCACAGATCATGGAGGTGCGAATGCGACAGGCGGTAGCAAGGCTCCGTCCTCCTTTGGTTTCATCAGCAGCTCTGAACCTCTGCTCAACATCTCCTCCTCCGTCTCAATGGATTTGGGAAGGATCAGGCCCTCGGATTTCCAGGAAGGCGAGACGAGACCTGCGGCCAATAATCAGGTACATTGGTTCATTTATTCGTTCTTCTCTGATGCTGGGACGGATTGTGGGATTGGAGCGCAGGAGATTCAAGTGCAAGCTTCGGTCCATCGTAGAGTGCTCATCAGGCCCAAGCACACTACATCCGCTTCTTCGGCCTCAGCCATTGTTGCAATTGGAGGCAAGCATAGTTGGGCTCCTTTCAAAGTCGGCTCCATCATCATCAACGACTGCAACGGAGGGGCTCCATTGCAGCGGCAACATTGATTGCGATTGAGGAGGGCTCGACCAATATAGGGAGGAAAATTGCAGAAGGTGTGGATGCAGAAAACGCAGTAGAGAGGCTTTGACAGATGATCAGTCCTGTTCTAGCTGCGCGGGAAATAACGGCAAGACTTTTGGTGTGGGGGAGGAGAGGAAGCTCACGTGTAAAGGTGCTAAAGTCGACAGCGACGCAGATAAGTCTTGGGGTTTTTTCTTTGGGTAGATTTTAGATTCTGAAGACTGCTCCACGACTAGGGTTTCCCCTTCCACCTCCTAGGTGCCGCCTCTGTCCTTCCTCGTCTGCATCAAGAGAGAGATTGTCCTGAAGAACTGCTTCCCCATTTTTGCTAATGATGACTGTTCTCAACCAGCACTGCAGGTTTGTCTAAGTGCTCCTCCCTGGAATTCTTTGCCAAATCTCCCCTTCTCTCAAGTTGTAGAGATCTGCAACATGTCGGAGAAGGGTAGAGGCCATGGAAAAAGTAGGGGAGGTGGTAACAGAGGAGGACCTTGGCAACAGCAACAACCTCCACAGCAGATGCCACCACCTTCCTACAACTATGGGTTCTAGCCTCAGATGGTTCCCCCTCCTCAAGGTTTTGTTGGTGGTTTTCCTCCTTACTAATGCCACGCCAAAGAGCAAGTTGTTCAGCTGGCTGGCGGCGCAGAGAAGGATATGGACTTCGGACAGGCGTGCCAAATTTTGACTTCAGCAGAACTCATCGACATGCTTTGTGTGCGACCAGGAGGAGGACACGGCAGACCACATCATCCTCCAGTGTGTGGTGGCTAGGGAAACTTGGCACTAGTGCGGACGTGCCCTAGGTCTGAACTTCCAGGTGCCCACGACCAACATCACTGTGGTGGATTGGTGGGTTACGGAGAGACAAAAGATACTTTGATGGTCTTGTCTGCACGACGGCGTATACCCTCTGGAAGAATAGGAATGCTTGGTGTTTCGATAACCCTAGCCACCAGCTCTCGGTTAGGACCATGAGACAGTTGATCTTGGAGGAGTGTAGCTACATGTCGACTAGGTTTAGGGTAGCTGATGGAGTCGGAGTCCTAGATAATGGGTGAGTAGAGTAGCCTTTTGTTTCCTGGAGTTGCTGGCACCCTCTGTTCGCAGTAGGAGCCTCTCTTGTACATATCATTCTGCTTTCTATAAAATTATGGTACGCGTTCGCGTACTCTCGAAAAAAAAATTTCCTCCCCAGTGGCAGCAGTTTGGTGGTGGGTTTCCTCCTCAACAGGTATACCCCAACCAATACCCTGCGCCATGGTAGTAGCCTGGTATGCCCCTGTTCCTTGGCCACAACAACAGCAGGAGCAGGTCCCTCAGAAGTAGGTCAAGGACAGTCAGCATAGTAAGGCTCAGAAGTAGTAACAAAAGGATAAAGAGGTTGTCAAAACTGCAGGATTTGATGGAAAATCTCAAGATGGAGGGTCTGTTGCCTCTAATGGTTCTGGTTCTTCAGCTACTGGGAAGGTGGAACAATATGCTGAAGTTATCTGCTATAATGGAGGTGAACCTGGGCACCATAAAACTGCTTGTTCTCTGCCCAAGTCCTGTTTCATTTGTGGCTCACTGGAGCATGAGGTAGATGCTTGCCCAGTCAAACAACAACCTCAGCAGCTAGCCAAGTTTGTTGGGAGTGCTGCCTCTGGACTGGGTTTGTACCACATTGAATTACCCTTCCAGACTACTGCTAACCCTACTCCTGCCCATCACAACATAGCTCTGGTGTATATTGACCAGGGATAAGTGTCTAAGGAGGAGCTCTACCAGGGTTTGGCAAAAATCTACAGAACCAACTGGCCATGGCATATTAGGATGCTTGATGAGTGGAACTATCTTGTAAAGTTCCCTCCACACCTTAATGTTGAAGAGATAGCTGGCTACCCAAGTTCTGGTCTACCTAAAGAGAATGTGTTTGTTAAGGTTCATGTTTGGAGTGGTGTGATGGACTACTATGTTGATCTAGAGGAGGTTTGGCTTCAAATCAGAGGGCTAAACCAGGAATGTCGAAAATGGCCCATCCTCAGGCAATTTGTGACAACTTTTGGCATAATGGTTTATGTGGATTGGTATGGTATGTTCAAAACTTTTTATGAAATTGTCAGGGTAAGATCAAGTGCAGAGACCACAGTAGAATCCCTGCCTCTAGAATCTTTGAAGTCCAAGGTGTTCTCTTCCAGATAAGATTTGCTGTGGAAGGTCCAGCAAGTGTGGTGAATCTTGAAGGTGGAAACAACATTCACCCATCTCACCCTGATCCTGATAACAATGATGAGGATCAAGAATTGGAGGATGGAGCTCAAAAACAAAATGATGTTATGGTCATTGGAAACCTTTCTGCTCCCACTGCAGGTCAATCTTCTACTGGAGGCTCCCGCACTAACCTTGGTGCTCCCCCTGCTGACAAGCAAAAAAGCTCATCCGCCATGTCTGATAAAGTTCATGAGGTAGCTCAGTTCTACCTGAGTCAAAAGAATGATGTCTCTCCTGGGCCTAGCAAACTTAGCCCCATTCCTGACACAATGGCTACAAGTGACACGGTGCTTGACTAGATCAATCAAACAACCCAAATTGACAACAATTACATCAATTTACTTCAAGACATGGAGCTTGATACGTCCAAAACGTATCTACTTTCCCGAACACTTTTGCTATTGTTTTGCCTCTAATTTGTGTATTTTGGATGCAACTAACACGGACTAACGCTGTTTTCAGCAGAACTGATTCAGTGTCTCGTTTTTGTGCAGAAATCCAACTTTCGGGAAAAACCTCGGGATTTTGACGAAAGGGCCTATTTTCCCGGAATGCGACGGAGCCGAGAAGGACAAGTAAGGTGGAGGCCCGAGGGCCCCACACCATAGGGCGGCGCGGCCCGGGGGGGCCCGCGCGGCCATGTGGTGTGGCCCCCTCGGCTGGCCTCCGACGCCCCCTTTCGGACTACTTATTCGCCTCGACCTAAAAACGCACGGAGAGAAGTCGAAGTCGCCAGAAACCCTCCAGAACGCCGCCACATCGTGAAACTCCGTCGCGGGAGCCAGAAGTCTCCGTTCTGGCACTCCGCCGGGACGGGGAATTGGAGGAGATCATCACCGCCATCACCGCCAACGCCTCTCCATCAACCAGCAATGTTTCCCCCATCCATGTGTGAGTAATTCCCCCGCTGTAGGCCGAAGGGGATGGTAGGGATTGGATGAGATTGGTCATGTAATAGCATAAGATTGTTAGGGCATAGTGCCTAGTGTCACGTAGATGGTACTTTTATGATATTGTTGCAACTTGTTATGCTTAATGCTTGTCACTAGGGCCCGAGTGCCATGATCTCAGATCTGAACATGTTATTATTTCATCATGATATTCGTTGTTTATGATCTTACCCGCAAGTTGTATACACATGTCGTCGTCCGAAACCAATGGCCCCGAAGTGACGAAATCGGGACAACCGGAGGGAATGGCGATGACGTGAGGATCACATGTGTTCACGGAGTGTTAATGCTTTGCTCCGGTACTCTATTAAAAGGAGTACCTTAATATCCGAGTAGTTTCCCTTGAGGCCTGGCTGCCACCGGTTGGTAGGACAAAAGATGTTGTGCAAGTTTCTCATTGCGAGCACGTACGACTATAATTGGAACACATGCCTATTGATTGATTAGTACTTGGACACCGTTTTATTATTATCCGCAAATGCCCTGCTATGATTGTTACATGAGTTTCTCTCATCCATGCAACGCCCGTCATCCGTCCCCGTGCCTACGGTATTTTAATCCTGCTTGTTTACTAAAATCACTACTTGCTGTCTTTGTTACTCTGCTAGCTGTTATTTTACTACGCTACTTGCTATAAAAATGTTACTATCGATAAACTCTTGCGAGCAAGTCCGTTTCCAGTGCGGCTGAATTGACAACTCCGCTTGTTAAGGCTTTCAAGTATTCTTTGTCTCCCCTTGTGTCGAATCAATAAATTGGGTAATACTTCCCTCGAAGACTGTTGCGATCCCCTATACTTGTGGGTCATCAAGACTATTTTACCGGCGCCGTTGCCGGGAGCATAGCTTTATTTGGAAGTTCACTTGGATTGATATTGTTCGCTGCAAATTCTCCATCATGGGTAAACCTCGCGATACTAAGGTCGCCATATTACCATCCACTACAAGAAAAGGTACAACTGCGAGTACCTCTGCTGCTCTTGATTCACCATCTGTGATTGATAAACTTGTTTCACCGCCACATGCTTCAAATGCTTTGGTACTTACGCTGAATCTGAAAACTCTCATAATACTGATAATATGTCTGCTGTGCTTGATGATAGTGGTTCATTGGGAACTTTTCTAGATGCTAAAATTGCTAGGTCTAGACAAATTGAAAATACTTGAAACTCCTGATGTTACTACACTGTTAATTCACCTGAACTTGAATACTCTAGTGATGATCTTGATGAAGATTATGTGGAACTTGATGATGATTTTATTGAAAAATGCAATGCTACTACCGATGCAAGAAAAATTAAAAAGTTGCTTGCAGAACATACTATTAGATATAAGCTGTCTCCTGATCCTAAATTTGCCACATCTCCTATAAACATTAAGGATAAAGATTATGATTTTTCTCTTGATCTATCTCATATAGCTATTGTTGAGAAAACACCCTTTTGTGGTACTTGAAAAAGAAAGTGCTTGTTGAACACATGACTGAGTTATCTACTTTGAGTAGCTTGTTTTCGATGATGTTAAGAAGCGTACTTACTTTGTTGCTAAAATCTTTCCATTCTCATTAAAGGATGACGCTAAAACTTGGTATAATAGTTTGCCACCTAGTTCTATTAAAAGTCCATAAGAATTGCTTGCTTGTTTTCTTCCGGAAATACTTTCCTGCTAGTGCTCAACATGTTGCTTTGCGAGAGAGTTTATAATTTTGATCAAGGAGATGAAGAGAAATTGCTCGAGGCTTGGGCGAGATTTTGCTCTCTTATTAGAGCTCGCCGACCATGATTTAGAAAAGCATGATTTACTTGATATATTTTATAGTGGACTAACCATTGAGTCTAGGGCATACCTGGATAGTTGTGCTGGTTGTGTTTTCGGGAAAAGAACTCCGGACGACGTCGAAGAATTATTGGCTAAAATAGGCCGGAATTATGATGATTGGACTACGCTCGAACCAACTCCAACGCCAATAGTGAAGAAGAGGGGTTTAATTAAATTGAATGATGAAGATATGAGGGAAGCCAAGAAGTCTCTCAAGGAGAAAGGTATTAAATGCGAAGATGTGAAGAATCTACCTCCCATAGAAGATATATGTGAGATAATTCCCCCTTCATCCATGGTTGAGGTAAACTCCCTTCAACGCTTTACTAGGGAAGATATTCCGTATTCAAAACCTCTGCGCAATGCTTAGATGAGTTTGATAATTATATTGTTAAGCAAGAAAATTTTAATATGAGAGTAGAGAATCATCTAATGGAAAATTCTCAAGCTATTAGTCAATTGCATGATATTGTGGAGAGAACCTCCAATGATGTTAAGATGCTTGTTAAACATTTTCATATGATTCAAACTCAAATTGATCAACTCACTAAAGTGCAAAATGACTTGCTAGGAAATAATTCTAAAGAAAAACATGCTTATGAAGTAACAACTAGAGGTGGTGTCTCTACCCGGGATCCTCTATATCTCGAAGGGCATCCCAAAAGAATTGAACAAGATTCTCAACGCATTGAACCTAGAGCTCCATCTAAGAAAAAGAAAAAGAAACATAAGAATGTTGTAGAATCCTCCGAACTCTGCTAATGATCCTAATAGTATTTCTATTTCGATGCTGAAGCTGAAAGTGGTAATGAACATGATAAATATAATGATAAGAATGATACTCCGATAAAGAAGAGGTTGAAAAAGAACACGAAAAGCATGCTAAAAATAAAAAGTATACTAAAGAAGATTTTATTGCTGAGAAACATGGTAATGAAAGAGAACCTTGGGTGCAAAAGCAAATGCCTTTTCCTGCTAAGAAACTAAAATCAAAGGAAGAAGAACACTATAATAAATTCTGTGATTGGATGAAACCTTTATTCTTGCAAATCCCTTTGGCTGATGCTATTAAATTGCCTCCTTATTCAAAGTATATGAAAGATATTGTTACTAACAAAAGGAAAATCCCCAATGAGGAAATTTCCACTATGCTTGCTAATTACTCTTTCAATGGCAAAGTTCCAAAGAAGTTGGGCGACCCGGTATACCTACTATTCCTTGTTCTATTTAGAATAATTATGTTAAAAGCTGCTCTATGTGACTTGGGCGCCGGTGTTAGTGTTATGCCTTTTTCTCTTTATAAGAGACTTTACTTAGATAAGTTGATACCTACTGATATATCTTTGCAAATGGCTGATAAATCTACTTGCTATTCCTGTTGGTATATGTGAGGATGTTCCTGTTCAAGTTACTAATAACTGCTTGATATTAGCTGATTTTGTTGTGTTGGAAATGCACGAAGATGATAATATGTCTATTATTCTTGGGAGACCTTTTCTTAACACCGCAGGGGCTATTATTGATTGCAATAAAGGAAAGGTTACCTTCAATGTTGATGATAAGGAACACACCGTCTATTTCCCCAAGAGGATTGAAAAGGCGTGCGGAGTTAATACTATCTCTCATGTGAGAACTATCAAAGTGGGAACCATCGATTGTCCTATATATGAGCCTAAATAAGAATATCAAACTCTTGTGATTGGATCCATATCAATACAATTCAAGGTAACATGATTGATTTGAGGTTTATTTCTTCATATGCTATGTAAAATTTATTTGGTGGCAAGACTTGATCAACCTTGTTAACAAATACCTTTTATATGCATAGAGGAGGTAAACAACATCTCTTTCTTCCTCCACTTGTTTTAGTTGCTGTAGCATTTTTAATTTGCAAAGTTTCTTAGTTGATTTGATATTTCAAAAATTTTCCTGGCCAGTAATAATAAACTTAATACCCAGAAAATGTGCATTTTTCAAAGTTTTCAAAAATTCGCGAAAATTACACCGTTGGTCCTATTTTTCGCCGAGGCACCTGGGAGCACCAGAGGATGACCTGTGGGGCACCACAGGCCGGCGCGGCCAAGGAGGTGGGCGCGCCACCATGTGGTGTGGGCCCCTCCTTGCCCCACTACATCATCTCTTTCTCCCAGCATCTTCTCTCTCCCGAAAAAACTCGAACCAACTTTCTCTCACTCGCGTTTTTGCTCAAGAGCTCAGGATTTTTCGATCTCTTTGCTCAGCCCAGATTTCTGTTTGAAATTTGGCACATTTGCTCTCCGGTATGTGACTCCTTCGATTATCCAAATAGAATTTTGTTTGGTTGAGTATATCTTGAATATTTTGCTGCTGTAGGTAACATGTTTAGTAAGCTTGCATGCTTGTTCTAAGTGGTAAAAATTAGTTTTGATGCATGATTAGTACTCTAGCAAGTTCCTATAATAGTTCCCCTCAATTATATGTCACCAAATCAAGTTTTATATTGTTTGTTAAAAATTTCAGAAAATGGAAGGAGGTAGGTACCAACTCAACCAACATGAGTTGGAGGTGCCACAGGTCATGAGAGTTCACCGGGAAGAAGGAGTATATCCCACTTACTATCCGTGTGCGGATTTCATGAGAAGTGCAGGGATTTTGCAGGACGTCCAAAATTTAATCTCTCGTGCAGGATTGGATGATTTTGTTGATGGGGAACCATGCCAATATGTGAAGCTGACTATTGATTTTTGTGCAGCAATCAAAGTGCCGCAATGGGGATCATGCGAGAAGATAAAGGGATCGCCGCAAGAGCTCTTGGACCTCTTCAAGATGATTTGTCATGGAAGGAGTTTCTCAGAGGATGATGGTAAAATCAGTAGTATTCATTTCCCAGCTATTCATTACTTCGCCTATTTCATTACCAAGTGCGTTCTAGCAAGAAAGAATGGAGGTAAAATAACTATCCCAGATCTAGCCTTTCTAGCTGCTGCATTACAAGGTAATAAGACTTATAACTTGGGAGCTTTGATAGCCAACAGACTTGCCACTAACCGTGAGAAGGGAGGAATTTGTGGGGGTCTCATCGCCTCTCGTTTATTAGCTATGCATAATGTGAGACCTCACGGTCTTGATATTCCGCTCCCTATGGAGAAACTTGACATAGCTTCCATGATTAAGCATGAATTTCTTTCTAATTCGTCTAATTTAGGGAACCTGTCTTATAGAATAACATTTTACAAGAAATCTTGGACAAGGACTAAGAAAGTTGAAAAATTAGTAGGATTGCCTGCACCTTCTCTGTTTAACCTTGATTCCGGGGAGGATTGGTCAGTCACGGAAAGTGCGGTTAATGCATACATCGAGGGAGGAAGCCATCGTGCACGAGACAACACGGATGAGGTCGAGGAACACCTCGACTCGTCATCCGATGCAGCAAGCTCTTCGCATCCACAAGCTGGGTATGAGGAACCCCCACGCTTTTCTTCTGCATCGGCACCTTATTATGACTACTCCACATATGATCCACCGGCGTGGAACCCAGGCCCTCGATGGGGTTGAACTCCACTTAGGCCAAAAGCCTAAGCTTGGGGGAGGTATACCGGCATCACTCATTCTTTGCATATTATGATTGCTGGATACTTGTATATACTTGTTTAGTTTGTTTGAGTGGTTTTCTAATGAGAGGAAGATGATATTTGGGGAAGTGCTGCCTGAAAACAGATTCTGGGCTGTTACCGTAAAATTTCGTGCGCCCAGCCAGAACAGTATTTTGCGAAGCCAATTTTTGTGCATGTTCCCCAGGTTGTTATCTAACTTTCACTAGTTGAACACTTTTTGAACTGAGCAACGTAAGATTTTTGTAAAAATCGATTTCTGTACTGCTGTCAGGTTTTGGCAGATTTCTGCCATCTCGCTTTTCTGTGTTTCTTTTAGTTTACTATTTCTTGTTTCCACTTTGTTTCTTTCCCAAAACACAAAAATACCAAAAATATTTCTGTTGTTTCTCTTCACCATTTGTTTATCTTGGTTTCTTGCATTTGTTTCACTTTATTTGCTATTGCTAGTTTGCTGTAAGAAAACCCAAAAAGATTTTGCTTTGTTTGCTTGTTTCCTTTTGTTCTTGTTCTCAAATTCGAAAACACCAAAAATATTTGCTGTTCTTCTTTGGTTTGTAAAGTTCTTTATGAGTTCAATGGTCTTCGGTGGCTGGAGCGTGGTTTTCATTTCATATTATCCAAGCTACACAAGTGAAAAGGCAATAATGACGATCTACGAGAATCTGATTGTGGTGAGAGGCTGGTATGAACTCTATTTGTTTTCATTTTTGTACATATACTCATCCATGTGAGCATGCTTAGTTGGTTCATGTGAGGTATATGTTATTTAAGAAAGTCTAGTAGTTCATGATCTCTCATGATTAGCTCCAATTTATTAATATGAGTAGCATGTCATGGATGTTTGCTTGCATTGTTTTATTCATAAGTAAGTATGGCATTGTGGTATCCTCCTCTCGAATAGTTCATTTATATTGACTTGGCACATGCTCACGCATGCATATGACTGAACAAAAGTCAATTAAGCCTCAATGATTTACATTGCTTCGAGTTCTTGTATCACTTTTATGCCTCGGTTAATTTATTTTGCCGCAAGCATGATTATGACGATTCTTGCTCTCTTGATTTGTCGCTCCCTAGTCTTTTTGCTAGCCTTCACTTGTACTGAGCGGGAACGCTGCTCGTGCCTCCAAACACATGAAAACCAAGTTATTCCAGAGTGTCCACCATAAATACCTATGCATGGCATTTCAAACCATTCCAAGTAAATTCTCATGCGCTACCTTTAAAATCTTCAAAATGCTTCTTAATTTGTGTTAATGTTTCATAGCTCATGAGGAAGTATGTGGTGTTTAGCTTTCAACCTTGTCATTTACTTTTGACGGACTCTCATATGGAATAGTGGCACATCCGCTTATCCAATAATTTTGCAAAAAGAGCTGGCAATGGGATTCCCAGTCCCGAATTAATTAACTTAAATAGACACTCCTCCATGGTTTGTGATTGTTGGACGGCACCGAAGGATTCGGTTAGCCATGGCTTGTGTAAGCAAAGGTTGGGGGGAGTGTCATCATCATAATAAAACTAAACTAAAAAGGCACTCCTTCATGGTATGTGATTGTTGGCGGGCACCCGAGGATTCGGTTAGCCATGGTTTGTGTAAGAAAGGTTGGAAGGAGTGCCACATAAAAATGCAAATAATTCATGGGAGCCGCTCTTGAAAGTCCGGTTGGCGAGGTAGTTGGTGAACCCATTACCATTCGTTGACAACAACAAACACCTCTCAAAATAATTTTACTCCTGTTTTACAAATGAAAAGCTCTAGCGCATGTTAATCCCTGCTTCCCTCTGCGAAGGGTCAATCTTTTACTTTTATGTTGTGTCTCCATTATTTCTTTGAGCACTTTCTTGAGAGCACTAGCTTGTCATTCTTAGTATAATATGCTTGTCTCAAAATATGATTGATTGTGGTATAACTTTGATGCTTTTATCTTCGACAATCACTACTTCTAGTCTTTCTATGAACTCCGAGAGGTGCCCGGGCATTTATGTTTTGCCAATCAAATACGGGCAAGCGAGATACCACTTTATCATACTCTCTTATGAACATTGCAATCCTGCTTATATACATGATTCATGATGCTTATTATTAATTGTTGGTACCTCTTCATGATTGACATAGCTGTTAGATGATCTTATTTGCATGTATCTTATTATGAACTGCTTAAGTACTAGCCATATCATGAGAATATATACATCATATGAACAAATGTGTTCGTGAAAGTTCTTTTATCGCTCAGTTGTTAACTGAATTTCTTGAGGACAAGCAATAAGCTAAGCTTGGGGGGAGTTGATACGTCCAAAACATATCTACTTTCCCGAACACTTTTGCTATTGTTTTGCCTCTAATTTGTGTATTTTGGATGCAACTAACACGGACTAACGCTGTTTTCAGCAGAACTGTTCTGGTGTCTCGTTTTTGTGCAGAAATCCAACTTTCGGGAAAAACCTCGGGATTTTGACGAAAGGGCCTATTTTCCCAGAATACTGACGGAGCCAGAAGGACAAGTAAGGTGGAGGCCCGAGGGCCCCACACCATAGGGCGGCGCGGCCCAGGGGGGCCCGCGCGGCCATGTGGTGTGGCCCCCTCGGCTGGCCTCCGACGCCCCCTTTCGGACTACTTATTCGCCTCGACCTAAAAACGCACGGAGAGAAGTCGAAGTCGCCAGAAACCCTCCAGAACGCCGCCACATCGCGAAACTCCGTCGCGGGAGCCAGAAGTCTCCGTTCTGGCACTCCGCCGGGACGGGGAATTGGAGGAGATCATCACCGCCATCACCGCCAACGCCTCTCCATCAACCAGCAATGTTTCCCCCATCCATGTGTGAGTAATTCCCCCGCTGTAGGCCGAAGGGGATGGTAGGGATTGGATGAGATTGGTCATGTAATAGCATAAGATTGTTAGGGCATAGTGCCTAGTGTCCGTAGATGGTACTTTTATGATATTGTTGCAACTTGTTATGCTTAATGCTTGTCACAAGGGCCCGAGTGCCATGATCTCAGATCTGAACATGTATTATTTCATCATGATATTCGTTGTTTATGATCTTACCTGCAAGTTGTATACACATGTCGCTGTCCGGAACCAATGGCCCCGAAGTGACGAAATCGGGACAACCGGAGGGAATGGCGAGTGACGTGAGGATCACATGTGTTCACGGAGTGTTAATGCTTTGCTCCGGTACTCTATTAAAAGGAGTACCTTAATATCCAGATAGTTTCCCTTGAGGCCCGGCTGCCACCGGCTGGTAGGACAAAAGATGTTGTGCAAGTTTCTCATTGCGAGCACGTACGACTATAATTGGAACACATGCCTATTGATTGATTAGTACTTGGACACCGTTTTATTATTATCCGCAAATGCCCTGCTATGATTGTTACATGAGTTTCTCTCATCCATGCAACGCCCGTCATCCGTCCCCGTGCCTACAATATTTTAATCCTGCTGTTTACTAAAATCACTACTGCTGTCTTTGTTACTCTGCTGCTGTTATTTTACTACTGCTACTTGCTATAAAGCTGTTACTATCGATAAACTCTTGCGAGCAAGTCTGTTTCCAGTGCGGCTGAATTGACAACTCCGTTGTTAAGGCTTTCAAGTATTCTTTGTCTCCCCTTGTGTCGAATCAATAAATTGGGTAATACTTCCCTCGAAGACTGTTGCGATCCCCTATACTTGTGGGTCATCAGAGCTCTGTCGGGAAGAAGATGTCTTCTATGATAGTCAGATACAAGACCTGTCTCAGATGGAGCTTGCTGTTCAATTGGAACCTGTGCCTCTTTCCAAGCAAGTCAAGAAATGGGGTCATGTGGCTGGCACAAGGCAAAGTTCCAGGCTATCTCACAATGAAGGGAAGACTGTCATGCAGCTAGCTCAAGAGCTTGCTCAGAAGAAATCCCTGGAGAAGGTTGTGCCAGCTAGCTCAGAAGTTACCGCTACATCTAACTCCAATCCTTTGTAGGTTATTTCCCCTTATAGGTTTATTGATATACTGTTGGTATTGATATATCTTTAGTAAATAGTGATAAAAAATCCCCTGTTGTAGATAACTGCATTACTACAAAACCTACCATTTCTACTCACCCCTGAAGGGTGCCAGTTATGATGATGATTTCCCTGATGCTTGATACGTCCAAAACGTATCTACTTTCCCGAACACTTTTGCTATTGTTTTGCCTCTAATTTGTGTATTTTGGATACAACTAACACGGACTAACGCTGTTTTCGGCGAGAATTGCTACGGTGTCTCGTTTTTGTGCAGAAATCCAACTTTCGGGAAAATCCCCGGAATTTATGTCGAAGGTCTTATTTTTCCAGAAGAATTACGGAGCCAGAAGGGCAAGCCAGGTGGAGGCCCGAGGCCCCCACATACTAGGCCGGCGCGGCCCAGGAGGGGGGCGCGCCGCCCTACTGTGTGGCCCCCTCGGCTGGCCTCTGACGCCCCTCTCTGGACTACTTAAGGGTTTCGATCTAAAAACGCGAGAGGAGAAATCGAGGTCGCCAGAAACCATCCAGTACGCCGCCACCGTCGCGAAACTCCGTCTCGGGACCGAAACTCCGTTCCGGCACTCCGCGGGACGGGGAATTGGAGGAGATCATCGCCATCATCACCACCGACGCCTCTCCATCAACCAGCCATGTTTCCCCCATCCATGTGTGAGTAATTCCCCCACTTGTAGGCTGAAGGGGATGGTAGGGATTGGATGAGATTGGTCATGTAATAGCATAAGATTGTTAGGGCATAGTGCCTAGTGTCCGTAATTGGTACTTTTATGATATTGTTGCAACTTGTTATGCTTAATGCTTGTCACTAGGGCCCGAGTGCCATGATCTCAGATCTGAACATGTTATCAATTCATGATGATATTCATTGCTTTATGATCTTACCTGCAAGTTGTATACACGTATTGTTGTCCGGAACCCGAGGCCCCAAAGTGATAGAAATTGGGACAACCGGAGGGGAAGGCAGTGATGTGAGGATCACATGTGTTCACGGAGTGTTAATGCTTTGCTCCGGTGCTCTATTAAAAGGAGTACCTTAATTTCTAGTAGATTCCCTAGAGGCCCGGCTGCCACCGGCTGGTAGGACAAAAGATGTTGTGCAAGTTTCTCATTGCGAGCACGTACGACTAAAGATGGTATACTAAAGAAGATTTTATTGCTAAGAAACATGGTAATGAAAGAGAACATTGGGTTCAAAAGCAGATGCCTTTTCCTGCTAAGAAACTAAAATCAAAGGAAGAAGAACACTACTCCCTCCGATCCATATTAATTGACTTTAATATGGATGTATCTAGAACTAAAATGTGTCTAGATACATTCATATTAGAGTCAATTAATATGAATCGGAGGGAGTATAACAAATTCTGTTATTGGATGAAACCTTTATTCCTGGAAATACCTTTGACTGATGCTATTAAATTGCCTCTTTATTCAAAGTATATGAAAGATATTGTCTCTAACAAAAGGAAAATTCCTAATGAGGAGATTTCCACTATGCTTGCTAATTACTCTTTCAATGGCAAAGTTCCAAAGAAGCTTGGCGACCCAGGTATACCAACTATTCCTTGTTCTATCAAGAATAATTATGTTAGAACTGCTCTATGTGATTTGGGAGCAGGCGTTAGTGTTATGCCTTTCTCTCTTTATAAGAGACTTTATTTAGATAAGTTGATACCGACTGATATATCTTTGCAAATGGCTGATAAATCTACTGCTATTCCTGTTGGTATATGTGAGGACGTTCCTGTTCAAGTTACTAATAACTACTTGATATTAACTGATTTTGTTGTGTTGGAAATGCCTGAAGATGATAATATGTCTATTATTCTTGGGAGACCTTTTCTTAACACCGTCGGGGCTGTTATTGATTGCAATAAAGGAAAAGTTACTTTCAATGTCGATGACAAGGAGCATACCATTTATTTTCCCAAGAGGATTGAGAAAGCATGTGGAGTTAATACAAGTTCTAATGTGAGAACTATCAAAGTGGGAACTATTGATTGTCCTATATATGAGCCTAAGCAAGGATATCAAAATATTATGATTGGATCCATATCAATACAATCCAAGGTAACATGATTGATTTGAGGTTTATTTCTTCTTATGCTATGTAAAATTTATTTGTTGGCAAGACTTGATCAACCTTGTTAACAAATTCATTTTATATGCATAGAGGAACTAAACAACATCTCTTTCTTCCTCCACTTGTTTTACTTGCTGTAGCATTTTTGTTTTGCAAAGTTCTTTAGTTAATTAGAGATTTCAAAAATCTTGTTTTGCCCAGTGATAATAAATTTAATACCTAGAAATGTGCGTTTTTCAAAGTTTTCAAAAATTCACAAAAATTATACCGTTGGTCTTATTTTTCGAAGAAGCACCCGGGAGCACCTGGGGATGACCAGTGGGGCACCCAAGGGTGGCACCCCACAGGCCGGCGCGGCCAGCAAGGGGGGCGCGCCACCCTGTTGTGTGGGGCCCTCCTTGCCCCACTACTTCATCTCTTTCTCCCATCTCATTCTCTCTCCCGAAAAAACTCGCACCAGCTTTCTCTCACTCGCGTTTCTGCTCAAGAGCTCAAGATTTCTCGATCTCTTTGCTCAGCCCAGATTACTGTCCGAAATTTGGCACATTTGCTCTCCCAGTATGTGACTCCTTCGATTATCCAAGTAGAATTTTGTTTGGTTGAGTATATCTTGAATATTTTGCTGCTGTAGGTAACATGTTTAGTGAGCTTGCATGCTTGTTCTAAGTTGTAGAAACTAGTTTTGATGCATGATTAGTACTCTAGCAAGTTCCTATAGTAGTTTCCCTCAATTATGTGTCACCAAATCAAATTTTATAATGGTTGTTGAAAAATTTCAGAAAAGGAAGATGGATAATTGTAACTTTGGAGAAGTGTTTGAAAGAGAGACGACAAGCACGGGGAGGCCTTCTAGGACCGCCACCCGATTCGAGCAATCCTATAATGAGGACGTCATCGCACCGAGCTTCGAACCCGAAGAGGACAATGGAGTCCCTAACGCTTCATCTTTCCCATGTTATAACTTTTTGAGTAATGCAGGGTTGTTGGATGATTTCTTGACCCTCGTCGGTAAGGAGGGCTTAACCACCTACATGGGAGATGAGAGGGAGCAATACCACATGCTCACTAAAATCTTTGTGGAGAGCTTTAAGTTCAACAATAAGCACACCCGACAGTTGCATTCAAGATCTATGGTAATCCTATTACTATGAAGTTGGAGGATTTTTGTACTGCATTGGATATTGCCCCTGTAGGTACAGCAAAGAAGATCGAGGACAACCCCAAGGCTTTGCTGGAGCTCTATCGAGAAATCACCAATGATGATTGCCGCACCATTCAGCGTGGCAAGATAAGTGATACGTCTCCAACGTACCTATAATTTCTGATGCTCCATGCTTGTTTTATGACAATACTTACATGTTTTGCTCGCACTTTATAATGTTTTTATGCGTTTTCCGGAACTAACCTATTAACAAGATGCCGAAGTGCCGGTTCATGTTTCTGTTGTTTTTGGTTCCGAAAGGCTGTTCGGGCAATATTCTCGGAATTGGACGAAATCAACGCCAAACATCTTATTTTTCCCGGAAGACCCCAGAACACCGAAGGAGAGTCGGAGGAGAGCCAGGGGGGCCCCACACGCCAGGGCGGCGCGGCCAAGGGGTGGGGCGCGCCCCCTACTGTGTGGGCCCCCCAGAAACCCTTTTGCGCCGCCTCTTCGCCTATAAGACCCCTCGCGACCTAAATCTTCGATACCAATTGACGAAACTCCAGAAAGACTCCAGGGGCGCCGCCACCATCGCGAAACTCCGTTTCGGGGGACAGAAGTCTCTGTTCCGGCACCCTGCCGGGACGGGGAAGTGCCCCCGGAAGCCATCTCCATCAACGCCACTGCCTCCATCATGCTCCGTGAGTAGTTCCCCCATGGACTACGACTTCTAGCTGTAGCTAGTTGGTACTCTCTCCCCATGTACTTCAATACAATGATCTCATGAGCTGCCTTACATGATTGAGATTCATCTGATGTAATCGGTGTTGTGTTTGTTGGGATCCGATGGATTGTTACATTATGATTAGTCTATCTATAAAGTTTGTGAAGTTATTGTTGCTGCAATCTTGTTATGTTTAATGCTTGTTACTAGGGCCCGAGTGGCATGATCTTAGATTTAAGCTCTATACTTATTGCTTAGATTGTATCTACAAGTTGTTTGCACATATTGCTGTCCGGAACCCGAGACCCCAAAGTGACAGAAATTGGGACAACCGGAGGGGAGGGCTGTGATATGAGGATCACATGTTTTCACCAAGTGTTAATGCTTTGCTCCGGTGCTCTATTAAAAGGAGTACCTTAATTGCCGATAGATTCCCTTGAGGCCCGGCTGCCACCGGTCTGGTTGGACAAAAGATGTTGTACAAGTTTCTCATTGCGAGCACGTATGACTATATATGGAAAACATGCCTACATGATTAATAATCTTGATGTTCTGTCTTAATGCTATTTCAATCCTATCAATTGCCCAACTGTAATTTGTTCACCCAACACTTGTTATTGGAGAGTTACCACTAGTGTAGATAGCTGGGAACCCCGGTCCATCTTTCACCATCTTATACTCGTTTCTACATGACATTGGAAGTAGTATCAACTATTTTCTGGTGCCATTGCCTCTGTGTTACTTTTCACTCGCTGCTGTGTTATTCTTATTCTTGTTGCTCTCATATCACTTGTTGCTTTCACATCACCCCTGTTACTAGTGCTTTTCCAGGTGCAACTGAATTGACAACTCGGTTGTTAAGGCTTATAAGTATTCTTTACCTCCCCTTGTGTCGAATCAATAAATTTGGGTTTTACTTCCCTCGAAGACTGTTGCGATCCCCTATACTTGTGGGTTATCAATAAGAAACATTCAACTCCCTGCCATTAAGTATTTTGCTTATTACATTGCTACTAGCATTCTTGGTAGGGAGAACACTAGTAATATTTCTAGCTATCATCTTGCTTTCTTAATTGCTGCACTCACTGGAGACACACCTTATCATCTTGGTGCTCTTGTTGCTCGCCGCTTGTCTAACAAGGGGCCTATTTTTGGAGGAATTATTGCATCGCGCATTTTAGCATATCTAGATTTTCCTCTTGACCCTACTGATGTGAAATTAACTCCTATAAGGCTTGATATTGCTGCTATGAAGAGTCATCAATTTATTACATCTGACTCTAGTTTAGATAATATGGTCTATAGAATGTTGTTTGCTGACGGGGATGAGAGGGAAATCCTTTTGCCGCAGCCAGATTTGTTCAGTGTTGAGAAGAAACCGGCCATGGTCGCGCTCTAAGGAGGAGGTGGATGAGCAACTAAAGATACAGGGCTTCCACCAGCAGCATGACTCCGAGGACGCCGAGCCCTCCTACGACTACACCGTCACGTATCCGGGTGCTTCTTCCAGCACATACCCGGAACAGGATCCATCTTCGTCGTACTACGGAGGTGCTACTTCATGGGCACCATGGGATTGATCTCCACTTAGGCCAAAAGCCTAAGCTTGGGGGGAGGTATACCGGCATCACTCATTCTTTGCATATTATGGTTGCTGGATACTTGTATATACTTGTTTAGTTTCTTGAAGTGGTTTTCTAATAAGAGGGAGATGATATTTGGGGAAGTGCTGATTTAAAACAGATTCTGGGCTGATACCAAAAAAATTCTCAAAAACAGCCAGAACGTTATTTTACGAAGCCAATTTTCGAGCTGAGCAGCGGAAGAATTTCTTAAAAATCGATTACTGTACTGCTGTCAAGTTTGACGAATTTCTGCTGCTTTGTGTTTATGTGACTCTTTTAGTTTTCATTCTCTTGTTTTTGCTTTGTTTCTTTCCTAAAACACAAAAAGACCAAAAATATTTCTGTTGTTTCTCTTTACCATTTGTTTATTTTGGTTTCTTGTTTTTATTTTGTTTTATTTGCTATCGTTGGTTTGCTATAAGAAAATCCAAAAAGATTTTGCTTTGTTTGCTTGTTTCCTTTTGTTCTTGTTTCTAATTCGAAAACACCAAAAATATTTGCTGTTCTTCTTTGGTTTTGTAAAGTTCATTATGAGTTCAATGGTCTTCGGTGGCTGGAGCATGGTTCTCATTCCATATTATTCAAGCTACACAAGTGAAAGGCAATAATGACGATCTACGACAATTCGACTGTGGTGAGAGGCTGTTATGAACTCTATTTGTTTTCATTTTTGTACATATACTCATCCATGTGAGCATGCTTAGTTGGTTCATGTGAGGTATATGTCATTTAAGAAAGTCTAGTAGTTCATGATCTCTCATGTTTAGCTCCAATTTATTAATATGAGTAGCATATCATAAATATTTGCTTGCATTGCTTTATTCATAGATAGGTATGACATTGTGGTATCCTCCTCTGAATAATTATCTTGAATCAACTTGGCACATGCTCACGGATGCATATGACTGAACAAAAGTCAATTAAGCCTCGATGATTTACTTTACCTCAGAGTTCTTGTATCACTTTTATGCCTCCGTTAATTTATTTTGTCACAAGCATGATTATGACAGTTACTGCTCTCTTGATTGTCGCTTCCCAGTCTATTGCTAGCCTTCACTTGTACTGAGCGGGAACGCTGCTCATGCTTCCAAACCCCTGAAAACTAAGTTATTCCAGAGTGTCCACCATAAATACCTATACATGGCATTTCAAACCATTCCAAGTAAATTCTCATGTGCTACCTTTAAACCTTCAAAATACTTCTCAATTTGTGTCGATGTTTTATAGCTCATGAGGAAGTATGTGGTGTTTATCTTTCAATCTTGTCATTTACTCTCGACATGACTTTCATAATGGACTAGTGGCACATCCGCTTATCCAATAATTTTGCAAAAAGAGTTGGCAACGGGGTTCCCAGCCCCAATTAATCAACTTTCATTAATAATTCTCTTCACATGTTTTGTCCTGATTTATCAGTAAGCAACTTAAATTGCAAATAGACACTCCTCCATGGTATGAGATTGTTGGAAGGCACCCGAGATTCGGTTAGCCATGGCTTGTGTAAGCAAAGGTTGGGGGGAGTGTCATCCATAATAAAACTAAAGTACGTGTGTAAACAAAAGAGAAGAGGGATGATTTACCTTGCTGGTAGAGATAACGTCCTTCATGAGAGCCGCTCTTGAAAGTCTGGTTGACGAGGTAGTTAGAGTACCCACTATCATTCGTTGACAACAACAAACACCTCTCAAAATAATTTTACTCCTCTTTTACAAATGAAAAGATCTAGCACATGTTAATCCCTGCTTCCCTCTGCGAAGGGTCAATATTTTAGTTTTACATTGAGTCTCCATCCTTTCTTTGAGCACCTTCTTGAGAGCACGACTGTCATTCTTAGTATAATATGCTTGTCCCAAAATGTGATTAACTGTGGTATAACTTTGATGCTTTTATCTTTGATAATCTCTACTTCCAACCTTTCCATGAACTTCAAAGGTGCCCGAGCATTTATGTTTTGTTGTACAAATAGGGGCAAGCGAGATACCACTTTATCATATCCTTTTATAAACATTGCAATCTTGTTGATAGACATGATTCATGATGCTTATTGTTAATTTGTTGGTACCTTTCCATGATTGACATAGCTATTAGATGATCTTATTTGCATGTATCTTATTATGAATTGCTTAAGTACTTGCCATATCATGAGAATATTTACATCATATGAACAAATGTGTTCGTGAAAGTTCTTTTATCGCACTCAGTTGTTAACTGAATTGCTTGAGGACAAGCAATAAGCTAAGCTTGGGGGGAGTTGATACGTCCAAAATGTATCTACTTTCCCGAACACTTTAGCTATTGTTTTGCCTCTAATTTGTGTACTTTGGATACAACTAACACGGACTAACGCTATTTTCAGCAGAATTGCTCTGGTGTCTCGTTTTTCTGCAGAAATCTAACTTTCAGGAAAATCCTCGGAATTTATGTCGAAGGTCTTATTTTTCCAGAAGAATTACGGAACCAGAAGGGCAAGCCAGGTGGAGGCCCGAGGCCCCCACACACTAGGCCGGCGCAGCCCAGGAGGGGGGCGCGCCACCCTACTGTGTGGCCCCCTCGGCTGGCCTCTGACGCCCCTCTCTGGACTACTTAAGGGTTTCGATCTAAAAACGCGAGAGGAGAAGTCGAAGTCGCCAGAAACCATCCAGTACGCCGCCACCGTCGCGAAACTCCGTCTCGGGACCAGAAACTCCGTTCTGGCACTCCGCCGGGACGGGGAATTGGAGGAGATCATCGCCATCATCACCACCGACGCCTCTCCATCGACCAGCCATGTTTCCCCCATCCATGTTTGAGTAATTCCCCCGCTGTAGGCTGAAGGGGATGGTAGGGATTGGATGAGATTGGTCATGTAATAGCATAAGATTGTTAGGGCATAGTGCCTAGTGTCCGTAATTGGTACTTTTATGATATTGTTGCAACTTGTTATGCTTAATGCTTGTCACTAGGGCCCGATTGCCATGATCTCAGACCTGAACATGTTATCAATTCATGATGATATTCATTGCTTTGTGATCTTACCTGCAAGTTGTATACACGTATTGTTGTCCGGAACCCGAGGCCCCAAAGTGACAGAAATTGGGACAACCGGAGGGGAAGGCAGTGATGTGAGGATCACATGTGTTCACTGAGTGTTAATGCTTTGCTCCGGTGCTCTATTAAAAGGAGTACCTTAATTTCCAGTAGATTCCCTAGAGGCCCGGCTGCCACCGGCTGGTAGGACAAAAGATGTTGTGCAAGTTTCTCATTGCGAGCACGTACGACTAAATATGGAACACATGCCTATTGATTGATTAGTACTTGGATACCGTTTTATTATTATCTGCAAATGCCCTACCTTGATTGTTACATGAGTTTCTCTGATCCATGCAACGCCCGTCATCCATCCCCGTGCCTACAGTATTTTAATCCTGTTGTTTACTATAATTAATACTGCTGTCTTTGTTACTCTGCTACTGATATTTCACCACTGCTACTGCTATAAAACTGCTACTACTGATAAACTCTTGCGAGCAAGTCTGTTTCCAGGTGCAACTGAATTGACAACTCCGCTGTTAAGGCTTACAAATATTCTTTGGCTCCCCTTGTGTCGAATCAATAAATTGGGTTTTACTTCCCTCGAAGACTGTTGCGATCCCCTATACTTGTGGGTCATCAATGCTCTAGGTTGGTCTAGCATCAAGAGGAAAACTAGGCGGGGCAAGCACCCCATGACAGATAGTTCCCAATATTTATTTGATTTTGGTATCCAAGGGGTATTCAAGCCCTAGGTAGAAAAAGTGCTTTGTTTGACCTTTTCCAAAAGTACAAACCTAATATTGTTGGTTTCCAGGAAACAAAAAAGGAAACTATTTCTGATAATTACCTTAATTCATTAGTTGGTAATAGGATGTTTTCTTGGAATTCCCTACCAGCCATTGGCTCTGCAGGAGGCATATGTGTTGGGGTGCATTCTGATATCTTTGATGTTATTAGCTGGGAAGTTAGATGCTTTTCAGTCTCAGTTGTGCTTAAAATCAAAGCATCTGGGGTCTTATTTTTAGAGTTGTTACTATTTATGGTTTCTCTTATGAGGAAAATAAAGAGGCTTTTATTTCTTATTTACATAGCCTTTGTTTAGATTTTCAAGGACAGTCTATCATTGGAGGTGACTTCAACCTGGTTAGATTCCAGGGAGATAAAAGCAATGGAGTCATTGATCATAGATGGAGTGATAAATTTAATGCTTGGGTGGAGATTTGGAGTCTACTAGAAGTCAAACTAGGAAATAGACAATTTACTTGAGGTAACAATCAGGAGAATCTGATCATGTCAAACATAGATAGAGTGTTTTGTAATGTTGAGCTTGATCAAAATTTTCCTCTAGCTTCCATTAGAGCTCTTCCCAGAATGGGGAGTGATCACACACCAATTCCGTGGGAATCTGGTTGTGGTGTCATACCCAGAGCCCCACTCTATAGGCCGGTTTGAAAAATGGTGGCTCATGAGGGAAGAGTTCAAAACCCTTGCTGTCAGGGGAGGTTCCTCAATTTATATCTGGCAGGAAAAAACTAGGAGATTTAGAAAATGGTCCAAAGGTTGGAGCAAAAATATAGAATCTGAGCTCAGGAACTTAAAAAGGGACATGATGGAAGAATATGATTTCTTAGATATTAAGTCTGAAACTGAGGAGTTGTCTCCTGAAGAGCTCCTTAGGTTAAAAAGTATTTATGCTGAGATGCACAACCTTTGGTTAAAAGATGAGGTTAAAGCTAAACAAAGATCTAGAGATATAAATATTAAAGAAGGTGATAGGAATACAGCTTATTTCCATTCTGTTGCTAACCAGAAGAGAAGGAAGATGCTAGTTCACTCCCTAGATGGGCCGGATGGACCCATCATAGATGAGGCAGGCATGCTTGACTTAGCTACCTCTTTCTACAAGAACCTCTTTAAAAAAAGAAGTGCCCTCTGGATTTAGGTTAGCTGATAACTTTTTCTCCCCTGAGGAATGTGTCATTAAAAACCAAAATAGAGGCCTGGAGGCCCCCTTTACTGAGGAAGAGGTCAATAAGGCAATTTTGACTCGTATTCTGATGGGCCCCTGTCCCAGATGGTTTGCCTTTTATTTTTTATCAAGATTTCTGGGACATGTTGAAAGATGACCTCATGGCTATGTTCAAGGACTTCCGTGAGGGTAATCTTGACATTTTTAGGCTAAATTTTGCTATCCTAACCCTGATCCCAAAAGAGTCAGATGCTAGTAGTATGAAGAAATTCAGACCTATTAGCCTTCTGAACCGTTGCTTTAATTTTTTACTAAAGTACTGACTAATAAGCTTGCTCTCATCATGGGCATCATCACCTCCATTAACCAGTCTGCCTTTATCAAGGGCAGATTTATTCTAGAAAGTGTGGTGACTGCCCAGGAAGTCCTTCATTCAATAGTGCATGAAAAGAAAGAAGGCCTTGTTCTTAAATTGGATTATGAGAAAGCTTTTGATAAAGTTGACATTGCTTTTCTTTTAGATATTCTTCATAAAAGAGGTTTCTGCCCTAAAGTTTTAGCCTGGATTAGAGCAATTACTACACAAGGCTCTATTGGAGTCAAACTCAATAACTCTATGGGAAATTTCTTTGTGACTGGAAAAGGGCTAAGACAGGGAGACCCCCTCTCCCCCCTTCTGTTCAATCTAGTGTTTGATGTTTTAACTAGAATGCTAATTAAAGCCTCGAATGCAAACCTCATCAGAGGCCTTTATTCCAACCTCTACCCTGGAGGAATCATTTGTGTCCAGTATGCAGATGATACCATTTTCTTCTCTGAGAAAGATCCTAGTTTAGCATCAAACCTCAAGGTGATGCTCACCTGTTTTGAACAAGTGTTAGGGATGATAATAAATTATGAGAAAAGTGAACTTATACCTCTTTGTGTTGAGGATGAAGAGGTAAACACTTATATTAACATCATTGGATGTGCACTAGGCAAATTCCCCATCAACTATCTAGGTATTCCCTTGCATTACAACAAGCTTAGGAGGGAGGACATCCAACCCCTCATTGATTAAATTGTGATAAGGATTGCTGGATGGAGGGGGAAATTACTCTCCTATGCTGCCAGACTAACCCTTGTTAAAGCTTGTCTGGCTAGCATACCTGTTTACCTTCTTTCCTTTTTCAAATTTCCCAAGTGGGCTCTAGACCTCATTAATACACAGATGGGCAACTGCTTGTGGAATGATTTTGAAGGACATAGGAAGCTCCATCTAGCTAATTGGAAACTAGTTTGCAAAAAGAAAGACTTTGGTGGGTTGGGAATCCTAGACTTAGCCAATGTCAATCTTTGCCTCCTGAGTTTCTGGATCAAAAGATATTCTTTGGACGATGGGAAACTCTGGAAAACTTTAGTTAATGCCAAATATGACACACACAACCCTAACATCTTCTTTAGTTCCACATCTGGGGTCTCCCAATTCTGGAAAGGGGTGATGTGGGCTGCAGAAAGTGTCAAATTTGGGTATAGGTGGAAGGTAGGGGATGGGACCAAGATTAGGTCTTAGGAAGATACCTGGTTTGGCACCTCCCCTCTAGTTGTTCAGTTCTTTGATCTCTTTGTAGTCTGTAATGAACAAAACAAAACCACTGCCCAGATCTGGGATGGGTCTACCCTCATGCTTTCTTTTAGAAGGAATTTCCCTCCTACCCTCATGCAACAATGGCAGGAGCTTGAGGATATTGTTTCTAGCATCATTATTTTAGATGACTGTCACTCTTTAATTTGGTAATATGAATCATCTGTCATTTATTCAACTAGCTCTATCTATGCAATTATTAACTTTGGAGATGTCATGCCCATTTATATTCCTGCTGTTTGGAATCTGATTGTGCCTCCTAGAGTTCACATTTTCCTTTGGCTTCTACCTCATAACAAACTTATGACTAGAGATAATCTGCTAAAAGGGAAGATGAACAAGCCTGTGTGTTGTATATTCTGTTCTGAAGATGAAAGCATTGATCATGTTTTTTTTCAAATGCATTGTGGCAAAACAAATTTGGCAATTCATAGCTAGTTTTTTCAACATTCATATTGGCCATGACTACATTTCCATTGCCAAATTCTGGGTTGCAAATAAAAAGAACCCAGTTTTAAACTCTGTTTGTGCTGCCACTCTTTGGTGTATTTGGAAGTTTCGTAATGAGATGATCTTTAGTGGGAAACCATGGCTTAATTTGCATCAGATTCTTCGAATGATTCTGTTTTCGATCAGGCGATGGAAGATCATTTTCAAGGATCCATGCTTACCCTCGTCGACCGCTTCTGCGAGCGTGTGCTGAAGGAACTGTCGATGAACTTCAGCATCACAGGTGGCTAACTGAAGCTCGCCCTCGCCAAGGCTACTGCACATCCCCTTCATCAGCCAAGAAGAAGGCGCTGCCTGGCACATGGACCACCCCTACTTCGACCCTGGAAGCGGCCTCATGCATCTCCCCTGCGTTTGTTGAAGCCTAAACACTTCTACTTTGGGTAGAGCGTGTACCCTCTCGAAGATGCCCCTGGAACTTCTGAAAAAGTTTGTTCTTAGCTAGTTGTTGCTGTTGTTGCAACCTTTATCCTGGTTTTTGCTGCTTTGGTGCACTCAGTTTGGTGTTATGCTGTTTGGTGTTCCAGTTAGTTTCCCAGTTTCTAGTTTGTAATAAGATATGTTTGAACCTCGGGCCAACTTTTGGTTTCGTTGATGTTATCAATGGAACTAGGGAGGGGTCCTCCCTGTTGATCTAAAAAAAATATTAAGATTGCGCTCAAACTTAATTATTATTTTTTACTAGAAGTGCCTTGGTAAAACCATCAGCTACTTGATCTCTACTAGACACAAATCGAATATCTAAACTTTTTTTTCTTGGACTCATTCTCTTACAAAATGATAATCAATCTCTCTCAATGTATTTTGTGCATGCATGAAAGATAGAATATACATAAAAATATGGTGCATCTAAATTGTCAAAAACCATATTGTAGTTTAACACCAATCTCACGAAGAAGGGCTTCAACCCCAGTTAACTCGGCCATGACATTTGAACCTAGTACTCACCTTCAGTACTAGAGCGTGACACTATGACTTGTTTTGTGGCACTCCATGAGATGAAGTTTGACCCAATGAATATTGCAAAACTCCCTGTAGATCATCTGTCATCAAGACATCCTGCTCAATCAACATCTGAAAAGCACTCAATAGAGTAGATAATGAATATTGAAATATAATGCCAAGTTTCAAAGTATCTTAATATCGTAGAATGCTCCTAACAGCTGTCCGGTGAACTGTTATTGAGGCATGGATATACTATATGGTAGTGTTGATGTAAGATGATAGTGCACAAACAATGTTGCTATATCGTTTGCTGTCCTAAGGGGCCTAGTGGCGTCCCCTCCTTGAGAGACGGTGGTCCATGCGAGGACAATGGCATGGGAGAAGCTTTACACCCATGCATGCCCACTTGATCTAAGATATAAGTTGCATATTTTTTCTGTATCAAAACCATGCCATCCTGTATTTTCCCGACTTCAATTCCCAAGAAATAATGTAAATCACCAAGATCCCAGATAACAAAGTTGTTATTGAGATCACGAAGCAATGCAGAAATAGCTTGAGCAAATGATCTATTCACTATGATGTCATCAACATAAATCAACAAAAACATAGTGATACCTTACTTTTGATAGAGTAATAAAGATGTATCACCCTTGAAAGGAGTGAACCTAAGATCATGTAATTTGGAACTAAGCCGAGAATACCATGCTCGTGGTGCTTGTTTGAGTCCAAAGAGAGATTTATCAAGTTTGGAAACTTGCGTGTTGCTTCATATAAACCTTCTTTGCTAGAACACCATATAAAAATATGTTCTTATTATCTAGCTGCCGCACGTCCAGCCACGAGACATTGAAATAACTAGAACAATGCGAATGGTGGTTGCTTTAACAACTAGAATGAAAGTATATTCATAGTCAACGCCATACCTTTGCTTCTACCCTTCTGCAACTAAGCATGCTTTTATACCTGTCAATGGTGTCATCTACCCGTCGCTTGATGCGTTAAACCCATTTACAATCAATCAAACTTTTTTTTGGGCTAGAAGGAAAGAGTTGCCAAGTTTTGTTCTGAATCAAAGCATCATATCCATAAATCTTTTCCAATTTTTGTCATCAAGAGCCCTGGGAAGAGTGTGTGATTCTCATGTAGATGTAAGTATGCCATAGATCTAATAGTACCATCAGTGTATTTTTTCTGGATTTCGAATACCTTTCTGCAGATGTGTGCGAAGGACCAGACACAAGCAGAGTAGCATGAGGTGATGGCACATAAGCTCCAGCCGATGCAAAAGGTGTCACAGCAGGAGTACCAGGTGTGGCCCACTACTAGCAAAAGGCCTATAGCCGCACGGGTTACCGCCGACGCACTAAATTTTTGGTATGCCGGTGCTATTTACCTCCAGCGCACCACTATATAGGGGCGCTGGTGATGCCGAAAATACCACTGGCGGACCAAAAAATTCGTGCGCTCGGGGTAATGGTCGATGAGGTTTGGGCTAGAACGAAAATTACAGCTGCACTTACTGCAGGCGCACCACCATTTGGTGCGCCGGTGGTAAGTTGGCGCGCCGGCAGTAAGTGCGGCTCTAACCGCCACCCCCTGGATTGCCTTTTCAGTTTTCGAAATAAATAAAAGAAAATGATAGAAGTTTCAAAAAATAAAATCCTTTGTGATGCCCATGTGTTATGTCACCTAGTTTTAGTGAAAATTGAAAATGATGAATTTCCATATATTATGCAAAATGGCGTCATGTTTCGGTAAAACGACATTTCTGGTTGCATACGACCTCCGACGAAAAACTTGTTTATATCAAAATGTATCTATGCGGAATTTTCTATCCGAATTCAATGACCCACGGTCGTTTAGACAAAAATTGTATTCGTAAAATTCAAAACACAAACATGAGTTTTTTGGGGTATAATATTTTGGTGAAAAAATATCAAAAAGGGAAAAAATCCCGCCGGCGCACGGGCATGGTGGTGCGCCGGCGGTAACATCCAATATATACGGGAAATGTCCTGTTTCCCTCCTAAGTTCTCCTCTTTTCACTGCTTCTCCTCCCCTTCTTCCTCACTGATGGCCTCCTCCTCCTCAGGCATCCTCCTCCTCCTCCTCCTCCTCCTCCGACGTCCTCCTCCTCCGGTGGCCTCCTACTCCTCCACCTCCGTCCTCCTCCACCTGTGTACTCCTCCTCATCCTCCTTCGGTGGCCTCCTTCTCCTCCCACTCCTCCGGTGGCCTCCTCCTCCACCTTCGGCCTCCTCTTCCGACAGCCTCCTCCTCTTACACCTCCTACACCGACGCGGCGACAAAAAAATGGCGGCCCGTAGCCACGGTTTTCAAGGACGAGCCCGATCTAGAATGGCCTTTTTTAAAAAATTTCCAAAAACATTACCACCGACGCACCAGGCTGGTGCGCCGACAATAAATCGTTTTACCGCCGGTGCACCAGTTGGTGCGCCGACAATAAGACAATATCACCGGTCTGTTACCATCAGTGGGCGCTGGTGCGCCAGCGATAAGCAAAATAGGTGCACCAGTAATACGACTTTTCCTAGTAGTGGCCACACAAAATAGGTGCACCGACAGTAGGAGCTCAATTCTTACGTGGTGCACACAGATGGCTGGGAGGCTTGTCAGCATGTGCATGCAGCTATGCTGTCACTGCGTGCGGAGCACACAAAGTCGCGCGTGGGCGAGCAAGAACACACAGGAGACAACTCCAGGACAACGCCCGGGGGGTCGCATGTTACAAGAGAATCAGCAGGCGGATCATCCTTGTGATCAACGTGTGCACGATCCGAGACAGCGGGAGAATCCTGCTCGGATTCAGTGCCTAATTCGTCTTTTTATGAAGTTTATTCTTTGCTTGTATCTTTATTTTTAATTCGATTTCATCTAGATTTTCTTCTGCTGCATTTCCTTCAGGATTATGAGCATATGTAGAAGCATTGTTTGTAGCATGATTAGTAACAACACATGTATTGGGAAAATGCATATAGTCATCAATATGTGCATCCCCATGATTTGATGATGAGAGTTTGTGTGAGAGGGCAAAATAAGAATGTCATTGCGGAAGAGTGAGACATCATTTGGATGTAATGAGGCAAAAGGAAAATGTTCTCATAAAAAAACAACATCCCTCGAGATAAATAAAAACTAGTGAAGGTGTCTAAGCATTTTACTCTCTTATGAAGAGGACTATAACCTAAGAACACAGAATGTGTAGAACGAAAGGCAAGTTTTCTTTTGTTATATGGACAAAGGTTTGGCTAACAAGCATCACCAAAAATTGAAAGGGAGTCATAATTGGGCTTAGTATGCAATAAACGTTCAACATGAGTGTTAAAGTCTATGACCTTAATAGGAAGCAAGTTTATGAGAAAGTGGTTGTCAGGAATACTTCATCCAAAAATTTAAGAGCCATGGATGCATTTGCAAGTAAGGCAAGACCAACTTCTATTATAGGTGGTGTCTGTGATTACGAGAACCGTTTTGTTGATGATTGGAGAAGATACATGCTGAGCAAAGCCACTCTTTCGAAAGAAACGATGTGTAGTTTTTCATATCACCACCCTAGTCAGTTTGAATAGTGGTTATCTTTTTGTCAAACTTACATCCAACAACTATATGGAAATTGAGGAAAACTTGATAAACAACACAATGTTTCTTGAGAAAAAAATAAAGTAAATTTACTGAAATCATTTATGAATCTTACATAATATGAGTACTTGCCAACAGAGATGGGTGCGGGACCCATACATCATAGAATACTTATTTCAAAGGAATAGTGGATCCAATCGCAAAAAAAAAAAGATATGTACATTAATGACTCTTAGATAATTGACAATAATCACAAATATAAGGATTTATTTAATAATAATCGGAGTTGTTGTTCTTCCTAAGAATATGTTTCACCACAAAGGAGGAAGGATGTCCTAGAAGGCGATCCCACATGGAATAAGATGGGCTTCACTGTGATAAAGGCTTGCTTGAATGACACAATAGATAAAGGCACTAGCAGGTATAGACTACTATAACGGGGACCCTTTAACATAATTCTCCTTGTTTCATGATCCTTGTTCAAAAAAAAAAAGGTGAAATGCAAGAAACACATCATTGGAAGCTTATGAACGGACATAAGATTTTTAGAAGCGCTAGGAACATGTTGAACATTGTTAAGATGCAAAAAATCATGAGGGGTGCACAAAATTGAATGACCAATATGACTTATTTGCATACCATTTTCATTAGCCGTGTAAACACGATGGCACCCCTTGTGCTTGTCATGTGTGCAGAGCTTATTCCCCCGTGATGTGATCTATGTCGCTAGTGTAAAAGTACCAGTTTGTGTCTACACCAATAAGCGGTATGGGCATGCTTGTCGTCACGACAACTATCATTGTCAGAATCATCATAGTAGCGCCACCAGCAATCGCTGGCAGGATGGTCGTGAATCTTCAAATTTGGCTTGTGACATCAACGAAAGGAATAGGTGCATGACAACGTCAATGTCCTTGGCATCCGTCATCACGACCTCAAGCTCCATCACTAGCACCGCAACGACGTCCTCCATCATCACGGAGACCACCACCATCAAGGCGAGGCTCATCGGAACATCCACCGTCACAGCCACCAATGCGGTCTCCATCATCACGGCAACGGTCATCACGTCGCCCACCATCACAACGACACCCATCATAGCGATCACCAGGATCAGGGGAGCGACCACAATCGTATGTATCTCCACGAGGACGTCTTCACAGCCACATCGCGTAACATTGTCCGAAGAGGGAAACTAATATGGGATATGGTCGGTTTCGACAATATCTTATGTCGCATGTCATGAGAGGATATATGACCAAAGAGACCAAAGATAGGGTAAGCAGTGAATCATTAACCGAGTACAATGGAGTTATTGGAGGTTTCAAGAGCATTGAGAATGTATACGACAATCTCGTCTTCATCAATTAGTTTTCCATCAACTGCTATTTCAGAACTGATCCCTTTCATCTTGGTGAAGAACTACGCCATCATCATATCGAACAGGACTGAGAGGAAAACATCATGGTAACAATGGCCTAGGTTTCAGCATAGGTCTCAAGGCCAATGACGTGAGCGAGCACATCAGGGGTAGGGAGTTGACGAGGTAGGTCACCACCTACTTGTCCTGTCCGATCCAATCGAAATAGGCTGGATTCTCATTTATTTTATTATTGTTTTTTGCATCCTCAACCTCCAGATGTTGGGTTGGCGCGACATCGCTGCCGTCGAGCAGACCAAGGACTCATGCAACACACATGGTCGAGAGCACTAGCTCCTGCTAGAAAAGGAAGTTCTCTGGCGGGAGTTTCTGCAAAGGTGGTGGCCGGGATGGTGCTTGATGAAAAATACGATACTATGGACGCGGGAAGGGAGGGAGTTTTGGTTTTTGGTTTGAGGGTTTTGTGTGTTTTAGATCAGTGTCAGAGGCATGTAGATCATGGAGTGGGGAGCTCTGATAGCATTTGAAAATCCTAGCATACAGGCATGGCACTTACATAGGTTATGTATACGAGTAGAATACGCTATTGTATACCATATACGTAGAGGGTATTGACATATGTATAATTTTTTCAATTTCCGAAATTTTATGATACACGTAAGGGGGATTCGAAGTGAACGCCTATACCTTAGTTGCTTGAGTTATCTTTCCGACCAGTCACCTTCATAGCTAGCTTTCAAATTTGACCTAGGGAACGATTCCCGTGGCACGGTGGCAATGCTAGGAATTTGTAACTTTGTATATTCATTTTGCCGAAATCTTCATTGTTTTACGAAAATCAACGTTGTTTTGCCAAAATTATTGTTCTTCACATGAATACCTTAGAATACCCCAAACGACACATGTGCAGGGGCATTCCATCCTTAAAACCCTCACATCCACTATTTTTCTTCCGTGTTTGCACGTTTCACCCCATGACGATATATAAATCACCTAAAAATTGTTTCAACATTTAAACATGCTTATGCAATAGAAAATTAATCCTTGCAACAAATATCAATTTACTGAAGTAAAATCCACTAAAATGGGTCGCACACACGAAACATAGTGTCAAACACATGCAGTATATGAAATCAATATGCATAAAATGGCTGAGAACATTTTCAACATAAGTTCGACAATTCCCTAGGAGAGGATGCAACTATAGATAATATATGAATAAGAAATGAAACATTCTAGCGGCACAATTTCTCGTCAGTGACAACAAAGGGCGAAGGCTTCAAGGTGCTTGTGTCCATGGACGTTTCTTGAGTCTCTAACCAGACATATACCATGTGTCATCGGGAGTGTTTCTAAGCTCAATAGTGGAGTGGACACTTGTCTTGAACCAAGAGAAAATATTAGGCAGAATGCCACAATATATTGATATCGGTTCAATATATTTTTTTAGTAATTTTTTAAAATTGTACGATACATACGGAGATTCTAAAGCGAACACTAATCTTTAGTTGGTTAAAATTTATCTTCGGTGAAACCGACCAGAGTCATGGAAGACATGAAGCTATGACATCTAACCAATGGATGCTTGGTTGTAGGGGAGATGCTGTGTGTATTTATGGATTTTCAAGTTGTTTGCATCCTTTAATTGCCTCTTGTAATATATCTCGGTCTTCTATATTAAAGGAGCTACTTTTCAGAAGGTGGTCATCGACCAATTAGGCCAGTATGTAAGAACAGAACCAGTAGAGAGTTGTTTGAGGCTTAAACCCTATAAGCATAACTCAATCACATGGAGTAACCTTAATTGATGGGGAAGTAGTCAATAGGCCTGCCAGTTTTTATCCCGATAAGCCGTCTTCTTAGCTAGTTGTCCAATTTGATTTTAGGTACAATCTTGATGCGTCCCATCCTTGCAACAGAAGCACTCACATGCAACATTGTTCTCCCGTGTTTGCCAAAAAAATCACATGACAATTTAAATTCCAAAAAGAATCATGCAACATTTAGAATATACTTAAGCAACAAAAAAAATCATACCTTACAACAATATCCATTGACTCCAATAAAAATGATGAATCAAAATTCATCAAAAATGACTTCGGGCCCATCGGGAGTCGCCATGTATGTTCTGCTAGGATCCACGACCAACTATGGACTTGAGTGCATGACTCATGGAAACATGTAGTCTACTTAGAGACCATATGTAGGAACTCAAAAAATTAAGTTGTGGATGTATTGTCATGAACCTATATGGTCACGTAAGGGGCAAGAAATTAATCGAGTTGGGGCTAACTGAAGTGGAACTCCATTCAGCTCAGATCCAAGTGGAACTGTGCTAACATTGGATCCGAGTGGATATGGGATTATAATCCTATCGAATCCCATGTGTTATGAACCAAGAGAACGTCAATATAAGTTGAAGGCGTGTGCAAAAGGGTTACATCTGTATGAGTTTTTTCTTTTGGAAACACTAACCACCACCACCACCACTCCAAGCAATATATGTTCGTTAATTGGACCTATAAATTCGCTTGATGTCCTTCCTGAATGTCTGGATCGATACCTTGGCGGCATTGCATCGATCTTTGATGCTTGGACATATCATATCGAGGGATCTGCAAGGATCCATACGAGGAACCGAACGAGGAGGATGGTGGCAGAGGCGGAGCTATGTACAAGTCAGGGGGGGCCACCGCCCCCCCCCCCCCCAACTTTTTGAGAATTACTGAAGGAATTTTTTTACAAGGCTTACAAGAGAAAAAAATTAGCACTTTGCCCCCCCCCCCCAGATATAGATATTTTATGTTTTGCCCCACCATAATTCCTGGCACTTCCTCGACACACTACATCGACTTTCGGCACTTGTGATTTATTGGTAATCCACTGATCTACCACCTCAAATGTTCCTAGGTTTGCGCATTGTAGAAATTTTTATTTTTGTGCTAGCGGAGCATGGGCGGTTTATTTTCATTTGGTGGTCGAAGAATATATAATAAAGTCAAAGTTTTCATCACAATGATGATTTATACCATTCTCAAATTTTTTCAAGTGTCATTTTGAACGACAAACTTCAAAGATGTTTGTGAAGTAAATAGTTGCCTCTGAGATAATTATCATAATAAAATTACCACTATGATGATTTTCGCTACATTATTTCCATTTTACTGTATTCCATTGGATAATAATTTTGAACTACAAATTCCAAGTAGAATTTCGCTAAAACTGTAGTTACATAATACTTTTTTTTTGCTTCTGAATTGTACTCGCCAAACATGGAAATGGAACGGCAGCATTATTGTACCCTCTAGAAGATGTGATATGTGAGGCATGTAGTTCCGTTGGGAAGGATATGACCACTACAGGACGGACAGTCCATTCATTTCTTGACAGGGCGCAGGATGGCACTGCATGCTTTGAACTGTTACTTGATTTGGATACCCGTAGGCACTATACATTTATGGGCCGCAACTATGCTGATCTATCAGCTGCATAACCCCATTTAGCTGCCATGTCTTTCTGGCGATGAGCTGATGGGCGTTCGATCGTGTCGTTGGTTGGCCGGACGAGTCTACAACGTACAAGTAGGTGTGGCATATGATCATCCATCCGTTTCAGTGTCGTTGATGTCTCATCTAATCCCCGGTCCACTTGCGACACGCGCATAGCCCTTCCGAGGTCAGCATACCCTAAAGGAGCGCCAGCGCATTTCGTGTTTGGCGGACGCATATATATATTTTTTTTTTGAAACGGAGGCAAAAGCTTTGCCTCATTCTATTAATTAAGAAGAGAGAGCCCAGTTAATTAACGGGAAACCGGGCGAAAACCGTTACAACAAATCTACAGATGAACTAGCCCCAAAACATGCAACTCCACGTCCGCCTAGGCACACCAAAGACAACCCGCAACAACCACAAACTCACACATCGACCACCATATCACGGAGGAAACCCCACCAAAAACACATGACCATCCATCAAGCAGCCGCGGATGCCTTCCTTGTGGCGCCATTCTTCTTGCTTTTGCTCCTAAGATATTCCTTCACCTTCTTGACTCTGTTTCCCGTAGCCTTCTCCGTAGGAGGCAAGCAATCTCTTTGGCGGAGCCAGGGCTAGCCGCCTCCAAACTGACAAGCAAGTCAAAAAGCTCTTTTGCAAAGAGGACATCAGACATAAGAAGCTGGCTGGGCTCAACCGATGGTGTTGCACAAGCCATTGTCGAGGCAGCAAGCGAATCCGCCTCCAAATGCACCACCGACAGAGGAGGAGCCGACTTCCCACACAACTCTTGCAACTCAGGCATGAACAACATCACCGGGGGCTTGACCCCAACGGTGTCCACGCTCTCACAAGCATCGTCGAGGCTAGGCTCAACTAATGGCTTCACAGAAGCCATCGTCGAGGCTGCAAGCGAATTCACCTCCAAATGCATCACCGACAGAGGAGGAGTCGACTTCCCACATAACTCTTGCAACTCAGGCATGATCAACATCACCGGGGCCTTGACCCCAATGGTGTCCTCGCCCTCACAGGCAACCGACATGTGGGGCTGCGGCAATGGGGAAGGACTAGCACGGGGGGAGAAACTGCCATAGAGGTTGTCTTCTCCAACCTCAGCTGAACCGGCAATGATCTCTATGTCCAGTCGTAAATCAAATGGAACTTTTAAGCCGATTTTTCCTAGAAAATAAATGAAAAACTCAACCATGAATAATATTGGCGATGAATTCAAAGTACCGGCCACCAAAATGACCCTCTATCCGGCCATACAACACCATATAGCAAAGAAATCAAACCGAGGATGATGGATCCGCCATTAACGGCAGCTCGTGAGTCGCCGCTTGCGCCTCCAATGTCGTCGCCGCCTATTCCTCCGACGTTGCCATCTCCTGGTCACCCATAGTCATAGTTGTCGACATTCCTGCCACCCTACGAATACACATTTCTTGCAAGATGACTTAACGGTAGAACGTATACTCCGCCTTCATCTCCTCATCTATGTTTGATATGTTGGCGGTCAATACCATGAAGTCCTCCTTTCTCTTCTTCACGGCAACTTTTGCCGCCTCGAGCTCGATTTTCTTGTCTTACTTCACCAACATGGACACCCACATTTCATCTTCCTTTCGAACTCAAATGACGGAGTTCGACGAGATCTCAAACTTCCACGTGTCAATTGAGGATTGCACCCTCTCCGATAATGCTGCCTCAACGATCGCTGCCTTGGCCTTCTTGTTGCCGGTGGGGCGGCCAGAGGTGGCCAAGGGTGCATCTAAATCAATGACGGCGTTGCGGGCCTTCTTCCACCGGATTAGGATGGATTCCCATTCTTCTTCTGCCATCCCCTCTTGCATTGTCTTTGGTGTCATTTGCTTTCGTTGCTTGACGAAGGCCCCATTCACCCGCTTCAGTGCATTCATAGATTTCGATGGCTTTGCGGTGAGGAAAAAAATAGGATGTGTCGGTGACGACGATGGCGTGTGATGGGTTTGGAAGAGTAGCGATGAGGTGGGAGAAATGAAATTAGAAGAGCACATGGAAAGTTAAATGTAGTTCGGCTGTGTGAATAACACGGGTGACCCGACTATCGGTACCTTTACCTTACTTCACTACTGGAAAAACCGGCTTTGCTATGTTGGCAAAAGATGCGGCAAAGCCGTTTCGGAACACGACAAAGCAAGGAACATGCTAAATGCTTTGCCGTGTGACGGCGCACGACAAAGAATACGATAAAGATGGGCTTTGCCGTGTTCTTTACAGAAGGAGCACGACAAAAGTTGCGCACGAATATTCTACAGGCGTACGGGAATAATTGGCAGGAAAAGGTTTTGCGTGCTGGAGTAGAGAGCTTTGCCGTGTCTCCATTTGGGACACACGGCAAAGCTTGTCTGTTATGACGGACCTGTCTGGGGACGCTGTTCGGGCCACGTGTCCTGTTCTTTGCCGTGTGTCCCTAACGACCTTTGCTGTGTCGTCTTCTTTGCGATGTTCTTCTTAGGTTCTTTGCCTTGTGCTTATTTTTGCCTTGTTCCGTTTAGCTTCTTTACCGTGCTCCTTTTTTTCAACGTGCTCCTTTTTGTCTTGACACGGCAGAAACCACCTTTGCCGTGTTCCGGGCACTGTGAAACACGGCAAAGCATTTGCCGCACGAAACGCCGGACACGCTCTATTTTGGACCGTGCCGGACCGAAATTTAGTTTGAAGCGTGCGGCTGGGCGTGAGCTTCTGTGTTGCGTGAATAGTACTCTAATTAATGACATTTTGGGAGCCGTTTGAGGCAGGTGGCTGCAATGCTCGGGTTCACCCGGATCAGCAGGTGAATGGTAAAATCAATACAGACCACGGAGAAAAAATCTAGCAGGCCACGCAGGTATGATAGGCAGTTCCGTTTGCTACTAGCCACGCAGTATACCACATATGGCCAGTTCGTACGTCCAAATCGGCCAAGCACGTGAGCCAAGTACTTGAGCTTGCGCGGGGAGCCACATAGCATTCGACCTCCCAATCCTGGTAAGATTCTTTACTGATCACCTCGATCGCTAGTGTACATTACATGTGGGCGTGGTAGTTCAGGACGTTAGAATGCCGAGACCGACGTCGCCGTCCGCGACGACGAGTCGACGACACCAATACGAAGGAGAGCAAGCAGATGGCATTCAAATGAAAGATGGCAACCGTGGGTACGTATATGGTCGGAAAGGGACGGCCAGCCGGGTCAAGACGAGACAGGCGGGTGACTATGCGTCAAACTTGTTCCTTTTGTTTCGCCGAAACAAGGACGAGGCGATCGACCGGCCGGGTACGTGCGTAAAAGAACTGTGAACATAACGTTCACGTGTACGTGCCGACCTGGCCAATGTTAATTTTCTTCAGATCTTCACATGCGTGACTCCCAAAGGGAACAAGTGAGCTGCGCTTTTCTTTCTAGTACACGCTGACATCCCCACTTACACACGAGCATGCGGGCGAACGTGCTTGTTCTTCACTCCAAGTTCAAGGTAGTGCGTAGCGGTGGCACTCTACCGCCCTTTTAGTGCCTATTCGGATCGTCCATGTCAAAAATAAAAAAATCTTGATCGAGGCCGGCCTAGTAAGTAAATTCGGATTAAGAGATAGGACATATGATATGCTGTATGCGTAGCGACCAATCGAAGAAATTCCGAGCCAACCGTTCATATTTGTGGTACTACTACCACTGTTCATAAAAGAATGTGAAAATTTTGTCTAAAATTAGATTTATCTAGACTCTCTTTGTATAGATACGTTCGAATTTAAATAAAATTTTGACATCATTTTATGAATAGAGGGAGTAGTATTTTCAGCACCGCACGAACACAAGCTCGGGGCTCGCGTCATATAAGGAGGAGGAGGAGGCCGGCGGGAGGAAAGAAATAAATGCACGACGATTGCTAAAAGCAAAAGGTTTTGCTCAGCTAGCTTAGAAATAAGTTCATTGTGCATAGTGAAATTCTACACCGTTCGATTGCATCGCGATTTATTATATAAGTTGCAATTTGAGTTCAACTGGTGTTGCAACTGAGATTTTTTCCACCGACAAGTGGAGACGTAATAAATAAAAATGCTCCAGACCGTCAGATTTTCTTCGTGATTTGTGCTATTGATGAGTTACAACATGGATTGCAACCGAGATTTGATAACACTATCTAACCGAGAGAACGAAGTTAATTTTCAATGGACTGAGAACTAGTTAGACCTTAGAACATCTCCAGTCGTGTCCCTCAAAACGGCCCCCAAATGGCGCCAGATTGAGCGTTTGGGGGCGCCTCCGCTTCGTGCCGCGTTTGGGGCGCGTCGTTCCCCAGCCGCGGCCCCCAAACGGCGCCCCCAAACATTAAAATAACTCCTTTTTCCATTTTCATTTCAATAGAGAGAAGGAACATTACACAAACTAATGCGTAGTTTGGAATATGGTTAAAATGTTGCATAATGAGAAAACCTAACTAGTGTTTGCCCCGCGGATTTCGTGTGTTTGCTGCCAAAAAAGAACACTCTGAGACACTCTCGGTCACCCAACCTGGAAAATCCAGCAGGTTGCGAGAATGTCCGGTTGTTGTTCTTTGATGCGCATGAAGAACATCTAGAAACATACACTAGTAGCTTCAATTGGCCGGCGGCTATCTTCGCTGCAAAGAAAAAACATTCGTCATGTTCAATCATCGTCTTCATTGTCGTCGCTGTGGTAGTGCCGGTGGCAGGACGTGTCATCGAGCACCTTCACGCTCATTTCCTCGCCACCTTGGTAGCAGAAGTTGAGCACGCAGCCGGCTTGGAGGTCGTGGGAGCGCCCGAACTTCTCCCAGCCGGTACGGAGGTACATCTTGCCGCGCCCGTCAAAGAGCACGTCCACTGGCCAACGGCAAAATCCGTTGCTAGCCTCCCACAGCGACTATGCGGCTGGCTCCTTTCCAGCGATGAACTCGGCGAACTTGTCCGACAGCCTCTGGATGCCGAGTGGATCACCATTGAGGACGACAATGAACTCGAACTCCCACTCCCCCTCGGAAGATGACGATGGCAAAGACCACGGTGATCGTGGAGGCGTTGCTGCACCAGCACGGCTGCCGTGGCCGCGACCACGCGGGCTCGACCTCGACCACGGGCTCGACCTCGACCTCTACCTCTACTAGTCATGGATTAGCCCTCGACTCCTGAGATGGTGGTGGCTAGGGTTGGGGAGAGTGGTACTAGGGTCTGTGTGAGGGATGATACGCGAGCTAGGGAGGGAGGCGAGGGAGCAGTGACGCGCATTAACATCGGCACGAAGAGCTAGGCATGATGAGATGTGTCGCTGCGCCTCTGTATAAACTGCATCGTCGCAGCGTGCCAATAATTTCCGTCGCAAGGTAGACAACGGTTGGCATCGTTCGTGTGTCAATAACGCGTCGGGTCCACCAATCCCGGCCTCGCTTCACACTCTGTCCGGTGCGCCCGAAGCGTTTCCTGTGAAGCGAGGACGTGCTCGGGTGTCGGACATCGTATTGGGCCGAGCTGGGTGAAAAGGGCATCTGGGCCGCACGACGGAGGCTGATAAAATGTTCGGCGAGTCTGAAAACCTTTGAAGACCGTTTTAGGAGACAGAACTGAGGATGCTGGCTAAAGCAAAAGCACCTAGCGCACCGGGGTTTCACACACACGCTACACCTTCGGCCAAATGGGCACACACGAAGGAGATGAAGCACAAACGCAATGATAAGATCGCCGCTTATTGCTGAAAAAGATCCATGGATAGCTGATCCAGCGCATAGTGCGGGCACGCAGCAGGTTAAAGAAAGCAACCGGCGGCGAATAGAACGGATGGATGACCTCGGCGCGAGGGCACCGGGAGCCCCGGCCGCGAAGAGACGAGCGCGTCGCTACGGCCGGCGGTGGAAGCTAGCGCGAAGCCGCCGCCGACCCCTGGCCGAACAACGTCCGGGCGGCCACAAGCGCGCCTGGGTTGGCAGGGTTGAATTGTGCTGCTAGCTGCTCGCTGCTAGCTTCTGTGGACGCCATTCATCGATCGAACGCATGGCATACAAGCATGTCGTACGAGTTACGAGCACCGTTCGTATGTGAGTATGTGGCTTCATGCACGCACGCACGCAGTCATTACAGAGAAAATACACTTGATTACTTGAGTTACTTTCATCCATCGAGCGGTTCTTTGCTGGCCGGAGAAGGAATGAGATTGGCAAGTAAATAGATCAGCGAGAGTGCTCAAGCTACTGGTTGCACTAGCCGAGCTTAATCATTTCGACTTACATGGAAAGGCGACACTGACAGTCCATTAATCCGGCCGGGCGATCCTCGTCGATCGCAGATGCTTAGCAAACTGGCGACTACTGACGATCGAGCGCGCACGCTAACGTGGCTGCCCTGCAAAAGAACGCGTCACGGTGACGCGGCCATGACGCCATAAAACACGGCGCCGTGATCCCATCGAGTCTCCGTCTTAATTCTGGCTGCCTGCGTAGCTGCGGTCCTGTCCATGAGATATTGAAATGTAGGAATGATCCGACCGCTACACTTATGGAGCTAGCTGCTGGGGTTTCCTTCTCTATCGATGTCCAGCTAGCGAACCATCGCGCCAACAGATGCGGCTAGAGCTAGCGCGCGTGCGTGGATATATCGGATATTATAGGATCGATATGCAGTGATACAAACGACGCGGTGGTGTGCAGCACGCTAGTGTGTTTAATTCTAGATATACGCTTTTCCTTTTCATTTTGAGAGGAGCTATAGCGTGTATCGTCGATCTGGATGTATTGTTTCGCTATCTAGCCTTGCATGTAAGCTGGCCTTCCAGTTTCCGTAACGCGCTGTGAGATGCTGGTACACCACCGCGTCGTTTGCATCACTATCTCCTTAAGGAATATAAGTCCGGCCTGTATTTCTAGATTATCAATTTATAACGTGAATTATGCAATACATTATGTCATTAGAAAGTAGAACATCTAAATTTTCTAATGATATATATTTTGTAATATATATATTTTATTACGTTAGTAATTAAATTTATAACCTAGAGATACGTGGGGGCCTTATATATAATTCCTAACGGAGGGAGTAGGTAGGGTACTTGCACGCAGAAGGGAAGGAGGGCAACCGGACAAGATCACCTGATCGAAGGTGGGGATGTCGTACGCTTCCGGCTTATAGCGTGATTGAGCGGCTTATAGGGTGATCGAGCGTGTCGGATATGCCATTTTCATTCTTAAGAGTCTTTAGTGCCATCAAGCAAATGCCGGGGGACAAAGGCCCCGGGGCCAGACAACTTCACAGGGTTGTTTTCAAGAAGTGTTGGGCTACGATTAAACTGGAATTCATGAGGATGATAAATCTATGTAGGGACCTTCACGCCACTAACTTGTAGTGCCCTCTTGCCTAAAAAAACACGGAACCGAAGAAATTTTTGATTTTAGACCTATTAGTCTCATCTACTTCATAGCAAGAATAATCGCCAAGATGCTTGCTCTCCGTCTTGGGCCGTTCATGAATGAGCTTATTTCAAATGACCAATGTGCTTTCATCAAGAAGATAAGCATTCATGACAACTTCCTCGATGTAAAAAACATGGCAACACGGCTAGTCGGCTACACAAGAATAAAACTCCAAGCATTATCGTCAAGCTTGTATTCGGAATGTTCTTGATTCCATGAGATGGGACTATTTGATTGATCTTGTACAACGAAGAGGATTCCCGAGTGTATTGCAAAATTGAATTGCCGCACTTTGTGTGACTTCATCCACAAGAGTCCTTCTAAGTGGTGTGGTCGAGCCTCCCATTGTCCATGGGCGCGGCCTACACCAAGGTAATCCTCTTTTTCCGCTCCTATTCAACATTGGCATAGACCCTATCCAACAAGTCCTTGATCTTGCCACCTCTCATGGGTTGCTACACAAAGTATGGGGCCGTGACCCCATCCTAAGAGCTTCACTATACGCCGATGCAACCACGGGGTCCCTTTCCCTGATCAAGGAAGACACCTTGAAGCTTTTGGTGACGTCACCAGTCTTCGTACTAATCTCCAAAATAGCTTTGTAGTCCCTATCGTTGTGTCCAATTATATTTGGATGACATCCTTGAAGGCCTTCCGGTGCTTAGGTCACAACTGCCCCATGAAATACCTTGGGTTACCCCTTTCGGTTTGGAAATTAAAAATAGTAGATTTCCAACATCTCAGAGACGAAATGGAAGCCAAGATTACTACATGGGATGGCAAAGTTCATTAACATGTGTAAGGATACATTGCCTGTGTGTGTGGTTTTAATAATTAATGACAATCCTATGGACTAATATTTTCATTGAGTTTATATGAAGGAATATTACATAGGTAATGCTTGTAATCTATTTGTTGGATTGGAGCGTGGATGCGATGAATATAAATATATACCTTGGTATTGTCATCAATATCATCGATTTGAAGAGGAGAGTACGATATGACCAAAATATTGAGAGTTTGATTCCAAAAGAAGAATTGATGATATGGCTCTATGCCGATGTCATGATGGACTGATGAATTGAGCTACGTTTGACCAAGGTTTAGAACATGCAATAAAATGAAGAGTCCTTTATATAACTCAAGATAATATGATAGAGCATGAGGAGATACAAGGTTTACCAATACTGGAGCGAATATTGGATTCAAGTTGGTCAACACATAATGACATAGGCATCCCAAATGGGCCTGCCTAATATAGTACCCGGGGTTTATTGAAGGCCCACTACCCGAAGAATAAGAAGACTCGAGAGCCCAAGATGTATTTAAGGAAAAGATAGAGTTGTAATAGGAAGTGTTATTTGTAATACGGCGGGATGAGTTAGAAACCATCCCGGACTCGTAATCCTTGTATAGCACGAATCCCTCGGCTCCACCTATATAAAGGGGGGTCGAGGGACGAGAAGATCATCAAATCATTGTACGCAAACCCTAGTTTTCATATTCGTCGAGTACTTTTCGGCTGAAACCTTCGAGATCTACTTGCCCTCTACTTCTAACTAAACCCTAGCCTACAATCCATAGGCATTGACAAGTTAATCCCTTGTCAATTGGCGCCACGTACGTGGGAACTAGAGGCGTAAGGATCGATCTCGATGGCACGTTCAAGATCTTCGACATCGTCAGCCGGAAGCAACACTATGGATCGAGGTAAACGGATCGCTACGGTCCCGTTGATTTTGTTCCTCACCCACCCTCCCGTTTGGATGCATATGCGTATCCGGCGGAGCCCTTGGAGATGACGTTCGGAAGGTTCCACTTTCGCGTCGAGAAGGAAGGATCGTATCGTGTCGAAATTCCGATTTCGTCGGGATCGTCGGCGGTCGATTCCGAATTTTCAAGCTATGCATCATCAAGCGAGTCGGAAGAAGAAACTTCGGCAACACGCTACGTCGGCATCAGAGCAAGAGAGAAACTCGCCAAGATCTTCAGCAACGCATCGTTTGGGTCATCTGCGGACTCATATATAAGCGATGGCTCAAGCGATGTCGACAGTTACGACTTCGTCGACAAATCTCTCACGATGGGCAAGGTCTTCATCAATCTCAACAATGATGTCACCGAACCCAACATAGATCCGAGTACAAAATATCATCGGATTTATGCTATCGAAGATCAAGAGGAAACATCGGAGGCTTTCGACCAATTGGGAAATCCTTTTGTCGATCCCTCGGATCTAAGGAGAGGTATGGGCACTAAATATGTCGGGCCCACACCACGCGTCGAGTCCAACTTCCACGGGCAGCCTGGGATAGAGCGGCAAAAGCCATAGATGGTTCGGAACCAATGACGACAACAGCTACAGCTCAAGAACCGCAAGCTTATCAATATATGCTCGCACGAACCGCCGAGAAATAGAAAAACGGACGGCTGAGTTGAACGGGAGAAAGGCGGCGGCTTCGCATCCGAGCGGGAGAAGGGCAGATCTAAGTGGACAGTCTAGAATTTCGGGTGATAGCCACGGGGAAGCTCGGAATAGAGGAAGATCAAGGCTACAACACATACCCGAAGCGGACGAGAGAGTACTTGGTTCAAAACCTCGACATGTCCTTTATGTCGATAGATACAAGAGGAAATATTATCCCTAGGACACCGGAAAGTCTGGGTATATGGCGACACAAGCTTACATCCTCGCATCCAAGCCACCCCCGGGAGATCCAAGGGAAACATTATACAACATGGCATTGGCGGGGAGTTGGAGCTATGGGGACGGCGTTCGTAGCAACGCCTCCGAAGGAGCGACGAAGGCAAAATAGTCCACGACCTGCGGCGATAGCGGCGGCAGCTCGGAAGGACCAAGTGGAGCAAGAGACACAGGAGTGCAAGCAAGGGTCGACGAGCAAGGCAAAGCGGAAGAGATCATCGGCGGTCCCCGGAGCTTAATGACGAGGATATGTGCGGTCTACGCGTGCTTCACGAGAAGAGTCCGAAAAACTCGAGTCCCCTCGGGATTCAAGTTACCCGATCACTTCAAAAAGTTCGACGGCACCGCAAGACCCGGAGGACCGGTTAATTGATTACCTCGAGACGGTGAAGCTAAGCTCGGAGGAACTAGAGCAACGGCGATGCAAAGTATTCAGGTACACTTAAGTGGAGCCGCACGATCTTGGATCAAAAAACTTCCGCCGGGATCCATCGACAGTCGGGAAAGTTTCGAGGACGTTTTCGTCAAGAACTTCGAGATCCACGTGCAAGAAGCCTGCATCGTTGGAAGAGCTGAGGACGTGTCGACAAAAGCCGGATGAGTCAATGAGAAAATACATCCAAAGGTGGAACATCATAAAAAACTCGGCGTAGAAAATATATCCGACGAGAGAGCAATAGATGCGTTTGTCGCGGGAATCGAGCGCGGAGATTTTGTCGAGGACTTGGGAAGGACCAATCCAAAAACGGTGATCCGCGTTGATGGAGATAGCAAATAGATGGGCAGACGGAGAAGACGCTGTCCACAATAAACGACACGAGTCGCCAGGAGGACCGTGGTCGAAATTATCGAACGAGGCGACGATTTCCTCGGCGGTATCCGAATTACTGACGCCCGGGGCAAATTTCGGCAGGATTTCGGTCAAATACGGGAGGAAGCAACAGAGATGATTATCGAGAAGCGATGAGCAGCGGCGACAATAGGGACGACTCCAGTAACGAGGCAAAATAGTGGGCCAAGGTTTCCACGACCTTTTATGTCTCCCGAAGAAATGCTTGAACGGACCGTGCCAGGATGCACTTCTTCCTCGACGGCAATGGGAAAAGACGGTCGGGACACTGCGGAAAGATTGTCGAAATTTTCAAGCAATGTTCAGATGTGCGGAAAACGCTCACGCACGAGCAGCACGAGAGAAACCCTCGGGAGCCTAGGAGCGAAGTTCATCTACCGCCACCTCCCGCGATTACGAGAAGGCAATCAACACCAGCTCAGAATAGCGGCAGCACCCGCACCACCACCCTATGTTGATCCTAACTCCAACGGAGCAGTGTCGATGATTCAGAAGGGAAGGCCATCTAATAGAGCTCAAAAAGTAATCTCACGACAGGTGTTTATGGCAGAGAAAATGCCCCCACCAACAGTTGAGTACCTTAATTGGTCAGGACAAGATATCGGTTTCACAATAGCAGATCATCCGCAGCAAGTTCCTCGACCGAGGCGGTCAGCACTTATTCACGCCGGCGGTTATTGCGGGCTTTGATGTTTCTCGAGTATTCATAGATGGTGGCAGCAGCTTAAACCTTATGTATGCGAGATACATTGAGGAAGATGAATATATCCTTAGCAAACACGAAGCCAACGAGACACAAGGTTCCACGGCATCACACCAGAGAAACCAAGTTACCCATTGGGGAAGATCAACCTCGACGTTCAGTTTGGAACCCGAGAAAATTATAGAATCGAGAAGCTGGAGTTTGAAGTCGTGGATTTCCCATCGCAGTACCACGCTTTGTTGGGACGACCGAGCATACGCTAGATTTATGGCGCATGCCACACTATACATACCTGTTATGGAGATTGCCTCGGACCCAAGGGACCAATCACGGTCAAAGGGAGTTTTGCCTTAGGCGATAAGTGCGACAAGGATTTCCATCGGTTATCGAAACCTTCGGGATGCAAGCGGAATACTTGGCGTCGAAGAGCATGACTGGATTACGACGTATTGCCGGACGTCGGAAGGCCAAATAAAGAATCAACTTTCAACACGAGAGAAAAATTCTAAGGAGGTGCAGATTCACCCGACGGATCCAAAAAGACGACATCCATTGCAAACAACATGGATATCGCATAGGAAAGCGCGCTCGTCGAGTTCCTCCGTGAGAACTGGAAAATCTTCGCATGGTGTCCAGCTGACATGCCAGGAGTACCCAGGGAACTTGCCGAGCACCACCTAAATTTGGATCCAACAGCAAAACCAATCAGACAACCTTTGCGGCGTTTTCGGAACCAAACCGCAAATCCATGCTATCGAAATAAATCGACTAGAGGAAGCTGGTTTTATCGGAGAGATATCTACGGAAGCCACATGGGTAGCTAACCCGGTGATGGTGCCGAAGAAAAACACGGCAGGTCCTTCGCATGTGCGTCGACTTTACGTGTCTCAACAAACATTGCCCTAAGGATCACTTTCCCCTCCCAAGGATCGATCAAATTATCGACTCCACGGCAGGTTGTGAACGTCTTTCCTTTTTGGATGCATACTCTGGTTATAACCAGATCAGATTAAAAGAAGATGATGAAGCCAAAACAGCGTTTATTACACCTTACGGCGTGTTTTGCTACAAGACAATGCCCTTCGGTCTAAAAAATGCGGGAGCAACATATCAGAGGATGATGCAGAAGTGTTTAGCAACACAGATTGGGAAAAACGTGCAAGTATACATCGATGATGTCGTCATAACATCAAAAAAGGGAACAACGCTGATCGAGGATCTCAAAGAAACTTTTGACAACCTCGACAAATTCTGCCTCAAGCTGAACCCGACGAAGTGTTCTTTTGGCGTCCCAGCGGGAGAACTTACGGGGTTTCTAGTTTCAGCAAGAGGGATTGAAGCAAATCCCGACAAAATACAAGCCATAGTAACAATGAGGAAGCCAACGAAGTTGAAGGAAATACAGCGACTAAGCTGGGCGAGTCGCAGCTTTGAGCAGATTCGTCGCCAGGTTAGGAGAAAAAACGTTACCATTTTATGCACTGATAAAACAAGGAGATAAATTCCAGTGGAACGAAGAAGCCGATAGAGCTTTCGAGGATCTGAAGCGAAAAATCTCGACACCACCAATCCTGGTAGCTCCAAAGGAAAAGGAACCTCTCCTCGCTGTATATTGCAGCTACACCCCAAGTGGTTAGCACGGTGTTAGTTGTCGAAAGAGAAGAAGAAGGGAAAATCCATGGAGTGCAGCGACCGGTATACTCGTGAGCGAAGTCTTGTCGCCCTCAAAACAACGGTACCCTCGGTACCAAAAGCTAGCATATGGAGTGTTCACGACGGCACGAAAATTACGTCACTATTTTTCGGCACACCCGATCATAGTGGTCAATGAAGCTCCTTTGTCAAACATACTTGAACAACCCGAAGCCACGGGTCGTGTCTCCCTTTGGGGAATAGAACTTTCCCCTCGGGACATCACGTACGAAAAAAGGAAAGCAATAAAGTCGCAAATACTACCGGACTTCATCGCGAGTGGATGGAGTTGCAAAATACGAGACCCCGGATTTATCAAGAACCTGGACTATGAACTTCGATGGGTCCAAGAGGCTTGAAGGGGCTGGCGCGGGAGTAGTACTCATATCACCTGAAGGCGACAAGTTGAAGTACATCCTTCGGATGACGTTCCCTAACGCATCTAACAATGAAGCGGAATATGAGGCTCTCATACACGGGATGAAGATGGCGAAAGCATGCGGAGCAACTCGACTAAAAATCTTTGGCGACTCACGGTTGGTAGCTCAGCGAGGTTATGAACCAATGTGACGCAGTCAATGATAGCATGATGGCATACAAAGAGGTGTACAATGAGCTCGAGAAATTGTTCGATGGATGCGAAGTAAATCATATTAGCGAGATTGAGCAACGACGAAGCCGACGTTCTTGCAAACATCGGGTCGCAGTGCCTTGCAGTCCCACCAGGTGTATTTTGGGAGGAGATAACAGAGAGATCCACTGAGACGATAAAATCAAAAAAGAAGGAGAAGAAACCCTCGGGGGCTATCAAGGAGAAGCAAGAGGAAGAAGAAGAGGAGCAAGACCTGGTCCTAGTAATACGAGATACCATGGATGCAGCCATACATATCATATATCCTCGGGAAAGAAATACCCGATGATCCGAGTTGAAGCAAGGCGAGTAATTCGACGCTCCAAAGCTTTCACGGTGGTTAAAGGAGAATTATATAAGCGAAGTATTTCGAGGCGTCTTGCAAAGGTGCGTTACACCCGAAGAAGGAAGAATAATTCTAAAGGACGTACATGAAGGAATATGTGGCCACCACGCAAGTAGTCGAGCTATCGCAGCCAAGGTTTTTCGGGCAGGATTCTACTGGTTGACAGCAATAGAGGACGCTAAGGACATAGTACGAACTTGCGATGCGTGTCAAAGGTTTGCCGCAAAACCTCACTCTCCGGCAGCGAGCTAGCACCAATACCTTTGTCATGGCCCTTTGCACAATGGGGACTCGACATGGTAGGCAAGTTACACAAATCGTCGCCGGGAGGAAAGGAATACATGCTAGTAGGCGTCGACAAATTCACAAAGTGGATAGAAGCGAAGCCGATAAATTCACCGGACGGAGCATCTGCGAGTAAAATTCATAAAAGACCTCGTCTTCAGATTTGGAGTGCCCCACAGCATCGTCACAGACAACGGCAGCAACTTCACATCCAATGAATTCAAAGACTATTGCGAAGAGGTGGGTATCAAGCTGAACTTTGCATCAGTCGCACATCCTCAAACCAATGGGCAAGTCGAGAAAGCCAATGGCATCATCTGCAATGGCATCAAGAAGCGCTTGTTAGGACCACTAGAAAAAGCTCGACATACCTGGCCTGAAGAACTACCAAGTGTGTTGTGGAGCATCCGTACAACTCCAAATACAGCGACACAGGAAACTCCGTTTTTCCGGTACATGGAGCGAAGCGATATTGCCAATCGAGATAGAGCACAACTCTCCACGTGTCGTGGAGTATGACGAAGAAAAGTCGAGAAAAGCGCTAGAAGATGATGTGGACGCACTTGATGAAGCTCGAGATGAAGTATTGTCTCGAGTAACCAAATATCAACAGGACTTGAAGAATTACCATAGTCGACGATTGCGGCCAAGATCTTTTCAGGTGGGCGACCTAGTTCTTCGGCTCACGCAAAAAAGTCATGAAAAACTCGAGTCACCATGGCTCGGCCCTTACATCGTCACGGAAGTAATCGGAGGAGGAGCATACAGGATAAAGGACAAGAAGACAGGGGTGGAGGAGCCAAACCCCTGGAACGTGGCACAACTCAGGCGGTTCTACGCCTAGAGTCGAAATATAGTCCTTGTAAAACTTCAATGTACTGAAACGCCCGCGAGTTTTCAGACGCACTCTTTTCCCTTTTCGGGGCACCGAGTGGGGCCGGAGAAGGTTTTTAATGAGGCGGGCTCGCGGTGCTGCAATATAATAAAGATAGTGGCTATATCACCTTTTTCTTTATCAACGTGACCAAAGTCATCGCTCCGACGAATTTCAATATAGTTCATCGATAAAAGAAGGAAAAAACCTTGCCTTGGTATTCAAATACCTCGTGAGTCAATAAAAATACAAAATAGTACTCAGTAAAAGCTCGGGGGCTCATATTTGCCTTCAATATATAAATGCCTTGGTCCACAACCTCGCAAATATACAAAAATAGTAAAAAGTCACCGAAACACTCGGGGGCTAGGCAAACATAGAAATATAATGGTTGCTTTACAATATAGTCATGGACTACAAAGAAGATATTTCTACAAGAAGCAAATAACTAGTCTTGATTCAGTATGTCATCAAGAGTAACTCTGTTCTCTTCAAGAGCAAGCACCAAGAAAGTCGGCATAATGGCCATCGGCAAAAAAGTCGGCATCCATCCGAAGAAGGTCCTCAATCATTTCTTCGGCTATAGGTGTAACCTTCGTGTTAATCCTATCAACACCAACTCTCCGACGTTTTACCTTTTGATGAACCCTCTCGACAACTTGGGCAAGGTCAAGCTTCGAGTGACAGATCTGGAGCATGATAAGAGCAAATCTGGCACCAGCTACCAGTTGTGCTTTGACAAAATCGTGGATACTTGCGAGCATCCTTGAACCTTTCCATCAATTCAGGAAGAGTTTTTGGTGGGACATTCCGAGGAAACATGGAGTTGTAAACCATGGATAAGGTTTTGGTACGTAAGTGAAGGAAATCACGGGTTTGAGAGGTACGATCTCGAAATCCGGTAATTTGGCGGGTCCTCTCCGGAGTGGCCCAAAACAAAGAACCATGGTCCAAGGAAAGATTGACAAGGAGGTTTGTCCTAGTGTTTACCCTCTCTTCCTCGACAGCGAGCATCAATAAAGGCACCTATCAACACAACGAAGGGACAACCTTTAGGAGACAATAGCATGAAGATGAAAGATATCACAAGACGAGACAAACATACCCGACATATCCGCACTGGCCTCATTCATTAACTCGAGCATGAAATTTTCTCGAGTGACCGCTTTTCAGCTTCGAAACAGACAATCTCCTTAGCAGCCACGGCCTCGCGGGCTTGCTGAAGGGCAACTTTTTCGGCTTCGGATGATTTACGAGACTCGCTCCATCATCACAAGTGTTTGCTTTTTCGCATATCGAAGTTGTTGTCGAAGATCATTCAATTCTTGCGACAAGGTATCATCGACAGTGCGATGATCGATAGCAGTTCTCTCCGCGGGAAGAAGGCGAAGCATTGGAAGGAGTAGGAATTGGAGTATAGTTATCAAATATCAACTGAAATTTAAAACAGAACAACATCAAAAAACGAGGCAAAGATAGAGTTCTTCATTAATCTCTTGGGAATAATTACAAGGGCACTACGAGTGGAGCTAAGGAAATACGTGTCGCCAAAAGACTACTTTGGCGACAAGAGCAAAAGAAGCAAAAGAAAAATAGAGGCATGCAACTAGACCTCCGGCCTTGACGAACTAGGAGTCGACGTTGGCTTGATCCCGAGATACGCCAAGATTTTCTTCGTATTGGGCTTGGCCGCCTTCATCAGTGACTTCCACCTCGATCGCTCTATCCGATCGGTGTCGCCAACCTTCGTCCGGTCGAGAGTCTGTCGACCGTCGGCAACTGAGCAACGAGTATTTTCAACAGCCACCTTCATATTCTCATGGCGCATCTTCAGCCCAAGATTTTCTGATGTATTGAAAAGCTTGGCAAGGTCAAGGAAAGTCGAAGGTTCCTCTTTCTTCGGGAAGAAATAGGGGAACAACGCCGACCAAGCCCCACTGGCATTGGCCACGCCTTCACGAATTTCGCGTCCATGGGACTCTAGAAGAGAAAGTGCGTCAAGAAGAGGGTCATTGACAGGCTTCTCCAGGTCAAAATCTTGGTTGGTTTGGGCTGCCACATAAGAAAGAACATTAGTCAAAAACCAAGAAACAAGAAGTACAAACAAAATAGAAGGGACAAGTGATATTACTCGGTGTACGTCGACTTTGCGAATTCAAACGCTTGATGATCCCTTGTTCTCGTGCAACTCTGTGCGGATTTTTGCTCGTGCAAGGCAGATTCAGCATCCTTGAGCCTTTGCTGCAATTCTTCGACACTAGCAGCCTTTGCTTTGGCATCATCAGCTTCAGCTCTGGCTTCGCTAGCAGCAAGCTCAGCTTTCTTGCGAGCCGTTTCACTTTGCTCGAGTTTTCGAGCAAGTGTCTCGGCACGTTGGTTAGCCTCCGCAAGTTTTTCTGTTGAGATGTGGAAAAGAAAGATCAAAAACAGCGACAGGCAGCATGAGTAAAAAACGAGGAAAAAAAGGGGCGAGTATCAAAGTCGTTACCTTCGGCTCTGTCGGCATACTCGCGGTACCCAATAAATTGGGACCCGATGCGGATAAGATCCTTGATCATAGGCTGTCAAAGAAGAAGAAAAGAAGGGGAAAAACTTCGGCATTACAAAAAGTAAGGCTCCATAAAAGCAAAAAAGAGTAAAGATGGATCTCGATAAACTTACATCATCCAAGAGATGCGACGAATAGCTGCTCGGTTGAGGAGGAGGCTCAACGATCATTTCAACCCTTGCCCTTTTTGGCGAAGGGACAAGGGGGCTCGATGGTGGAGTAGTAGTGACGACGTTTTGTTGGGGAGGCGATGTTTCATCTCCTTCAACTAACGTGTCTGAAACAAGCACAGTACGTGACGTGCTGGTCCGAGGAGCTACGTCAGTAACTGGTACTTCTTCCTCATCACTAGTGAACAAAAATCGACAGTACAAAAAGCAAGACAAAGTTAAATCTTTCGAGTACATCAAAAAGAGGAGGAGAGATAAAATTGACTTACGAGCTGATGAGGGACTCAAAATAAGGATCATAAGCTGCCTTCGGATCGAAGGAACAACTTCTTCAGCCTTAGAAATGCCGGAATCCTCGACTTCGGTCCTTTTCCTTTTGTTCTTCGGAGAAACGAGCAGGGAGGAAGGGATTCGGTCGATTCACCGCTTCGGACTCAACCTCTCTCTCATGAGAAGCCGCAGATTTGTGAGAACCCGCGACTTCACTTCCGGAACGAGAGGAGCCTTGGGTATCTTCGGCAACAATACCCATTTCTTCGACTTCTCCATCCTCAGGAAGAGGAGGAAGGGAAGCCATAGTAGGGTGATTCTACAACAAAATAGCGGCAGAGAGAAAGATAGCGAGATATTAATACAATAAGATGCAAGAAAAATTCAGAACAAGATAAAAAATTCGAGAAGGCAAAATACCTCGGGGAGAGAATTAGTGGAGCTGTAGGGTTCCACGCGACAAGAGGAAGGAATAGGATCCTTCTTACTCAGCGAGGTAATTCTTCGAACAAGCTTCTCCAAGTCCTTCACAGAAAGATCATTGGAGAGCCTATTGGCGTCATTGGCACCAGAATACGTCCAAAGGGGATTTTTGCGAGCCTGAAGAGGCTGCACTCTAATCCTAAGAAAATAGGCTATGATTTGGACACCAGACAACTCTTTTCCTCGAGTATTTTGGAGCTGATGAACACGAGTCATAAGAGCATCTGTCGCCTTTCTCTCTTCTTCGGAAGCTTCGGCGTCCCAGGAGTGGCGGCGTTGAATCTTCGCGTTTCCGTCGAAGGGAACTATGTTGTGCTCCACGGAGTTGGCGCTTTCTTCGTGTATATAGAGCCACCTCTTGCGCCATCCTTGGACAGAGTCGGGAAATTTGACGTCGAAATAATCGACATCGGTTCGGACCACAGATAACTACGCCACCTATGTTGTAGGTGGCGTGGTGAGCGCCATTACGGCGAAGGCGAGAAAATGCGTTTCCGGAGAGCCCAATTGGGAGCAACTCCAAGAAAGCATTCGCAAAGTGTGATAAAAATAGAAATGTGAAGAATGGAATTGGGGGTCAGCGTGGTGCGGTTGAATCCCATAGACAAAGAGAAGACCGCGGAGGAAATCATGGATTGGGGTAGAGAGGCCGCGGATAAGATGATCAACAAAACTAACCCGATACTCCATTGGAGGCTTGGGATAGCTTTCTTCACTGGGAAAGCGGATGGCGTCTTCCTTCTTCATCAGGCCAAGCCTTTTCATCAGGTTGGCGTCTTGGTTGGAGATTTTGGATCTCTCCCACTCAAGATCTTCAGTGGCCATCGCGGACTCTGGAGTGCTGTGGCGGGTCAAACGCGCACGCGGTGGCATCCATGGCAGCGGATTGAGCAATGTATGCAAGAGCGGGAAATCGGCGAAGATTGGGTGCAGAGGAAGATTTGCGAAGAGGAACAGGTGAGCGGCGCAAGCGAGGGGATGAACGGAGGTTGAAGACAGGTTTATATAAGAATTGGGTGAAGCAGTGTGCCGTTGGATGAGGAGATCGTGTGGTGAGAATGGATTTTCTAGACACAAGGGCAAAAAAGTATTTTTACTGGGATAGGCGTTACAGTACGTGCGCCAGAAAAAGCGGAGGACGTGTGTCCCCCACTTGCACGACGTGTCAGCATGGTGGAAACCATGGACCCACAAAACAGAAAAATCTCGGCAATAGATGGAGTTGAAGAAAATTTGACAAGGGAAAATATGTCGACAAGAGAAAGGAGAATGGCGACAGGATAAGTTATTAGAATGCATCGGGAGCCTTTGGTCAGAAACAAGTTTTTTGCCCAAATGCTCGGGGGCTACTTCGAAAAAAGTAAAATTTCGGCAATGGCAAATATAGAAAATGTTGAGCCTACAGTCAAGCACAAGTTCTTGGCTGTAGCCTCGGGGGCTACTCCCATCGGGAGCGCTGTTCGCGCACCCGACAAAAAAAAAAAAAAAAAAAAAAAAAAAAAATGTTGAGCCTACAACCAAGCACAAGTTCTTGGCTGTAGCCTCGGGGGCTACTCCCATCGGGAACGCTGTTCGCGTCCCCGATGAAGTTCACAAAGGAAAAATAAAACAGCAAGAGAGTATATTTCGAGTTATAATTAACTCTACATATACTCCCATCGGGAGAGCAATATAAGTCATATTTGACTCGATAAAATGTGCCATTCCAACAGCCGGAAAAGCACTCGACAATATATTCTCAGAACGCCGAAGTTGCGATCAATTTCTGAATGCCGCAAAATTGCGAAGGTAAGACCCCAGACCTATTCTGCTGGGCGTGGCATCGCCAAAGACTGCGCTCTGCTACTTTTATCCGTATCAACAGATACGAAGAAAAATCCTAACGGACGCGTTAGGTACTCGATAAATTTGACCGGGACTCGACAGAATGGTAAGACCTTAAGCGGCGCCTGTCGAAGTTTACACCGATATCCCGAAATCATGTCCGGGGACGTGATTTTGAAGTAGGTTTTGCGGATTGCCACTAGAGCGGTTAACTAGTACCCGATCCGTCGGATGAACTAGCCCCAACTACCAATATCCCTGTACAATATAGAATTTTATGAGAAAAAGTATGAAAGTTAGAGCTTTCGAGTAAAAATAAACAGTAGAGATTTTCCACGACTCTATGATTCAAGCAAAATCTCGGGGGCTACTGACATAGGCATCCCAAATGGGCCTGCCTAATATAGTACCCGGGGTTTATTGAAGGCCCACTACCCGAAGAATAAGAAGACTCGAGAGCCCAAGATGTATTTAAGGAAAAGATAGAGTTGTAATAGGAAGTGTTATTTGTAATCCGGCGGGATGAGTTAGAAACCATCCCGGACTCCGTAATCCTTGTATAGCACGAATCCCTCGGCTCCACCTATATAAAGGGGGGTCGAGGGACGAGAAGATCATCAAATCATTGTCTGCAAACCCTAGTTTTCATATTCGTCGAGTACTTTTCGGCTGAAACCTTCGAGATCTACTTGCCCTCTACTTCTAACTAAACCCTAGCCTACAATCCATAGGCATTGACAAGTTAATCCCTTGTCACATAAAGTATAAAGAATGTACCACATGAGATCATGTCATCGTGTGGTATGGTAAGCTTATTCAATTATGCTTTATGAACTAACTCATCATATATGTGTCTTTGTGTTGTCTCTAAACGTTAGGTATCTTTTTATGGGCATGCATCAAAACTAAGATCTCATATAGCCTATTAGAGGATGACATCAAGTGGTGATCATTATCAAGGTTGAGAAGGGAAGTTCAAGATAACAATCTTGAGAAGATCATATGCGTGAAGCTTGCCATCTATTTGGTGATAATGAACATGTGAATACATGCTTTAATGATGCTATCCCATAGTGGTGTATGGGGGAGATAAATGTGATTCTTCACCAAGCAACAATAATCCAGTGAATAATTCCGGCTTGAATGGAGCTTCAAGCATTGTCATCGAGATCAAGCAAGATGCGAAGGGAAAAGATGTAGGCTTGCTAGGTTTTCCTTCTATCGGTCTCAATGTGGTTGTTGGGAGACCGGGTTATAGGATAATTTGCACTATCAAGAGGAGCTTTTGGTTTGTTAACTTGATCGCATCGTCTTAGTGAGCTCAATCCTTTGCATAATTTGCATCCCCATATTCTTATTTCTTCTTAGTATTTCTCTATGTGAGGTTCTTGAGCTTGTTCCTAGCTTTTTAACAAGCCCAAGTTCCGTGAAAATAGATTTCATATGCAGCTTTTATTGTGTTTTCAAGTTTGAAGGGTTTTACCAGTTCTTCCGGTAGAGAGTTTTCACGTCTAAATTTATGGTAAAATATTCTTCCATGGTTCCCAATTCATGTGGGTTCTATTTTTCGTTATCTTTCCAACAAAATTGGTTTCGTCCTAATCGAAGTTCGGGAGCATTTTTTTTGAAGAGCATGACCATAGGGGAAGCCCCTACGGTGTTTATATTTCTTTTATATATTTACCAGTAGGCCAAGAAGGACCCAAAGTTACAAAAAGGGTTTAGGGAGGAAAGAAATGTACACCAAATAGCAAATACATTGGCGTTAAATCAAGTGAAGGTGGACTGAATCCAATCTAGGAGAGGTAGCACCATCGCCTGCTTCACTCTGTATTGATGCAGGTCAGGGTGGGCAAAAAACCGATGACCGAAGGCCGAAACCGAAAAGACCGAGACCGAACCCGAAATGACCGAGACCGAAATGAACGATAAATAAATTGGGTAGAAAATTTTATAGACCGAATTTAGTTTGGTCAATTCGGTCATTTCTTCCAAGTGATATTCTTGAATTGTGTGATGCGCGTGAGATGTGATATTCTTGAATGTTTATCAAACTTCTCTAGGATATTTACATTTTTGTTTAGATTGTTCAACATTTATTCCTACCAATTGATAATAATATATGCAATGAATTTTTTTTCCAAAATACATCTAAAATGTTGCCAACATTTTACTAAATAATGTCTAATATTTGTGTTGAATACATTGACCATGATGTTCGGTCATGACCGAACCTGAACCTGAATTATTAGGACCCGAATTTGTCGGGTAGTAAAACGAGCAAGTATATTTCGGTCTTCATTTTTTATGACCGAATTTTAAATAGACCGAAATACAAAAACCAAATTGTCGGTCATGACCGAATGCCCACCTCTAGATGCAGGACTAAATCACTCTGAAACCTAACCTTCCATCTGTCCAAGGATGGTGTTTTATGTTTAAATATTTTTTCATTCCTCTCCTTCCTAATTTTCCTCACAATCTCCATGAAACAAGGTCAAGAAAAAGTATCGCGTGCCATTGTGAAGCAGACAGAAATTGGCCAAGAACAATCCCACTGAATTCCAATGCAATCTCAACAGTCAGCGGCAAAAGGCACATGAAAAATAGATGGTCCCTAGTCTCCGTGAGAAAGCTAGAATAGAGCACACAAGCAACCCAACATCTACATTCCATTGTTTCCTGATAATCAAATCTTCAGTATTTAGACGATCCTTGATGAGAAGCCAGATAAAAACTCTCAGTTTGGGAATGCATTTCGATTTCCATATAGACTCCAAAATTTGATCTTGGGGTGCTTGCTCAAAAACATTTTGCCGAAGTAAAGCTTGAATTTGTCCAAGGGAGACCTAGGAGTCATTAGTCGAAGGAGCATAATCAAGTCCATTTAAATAGGACTGAACTTGGGTCAGCTCCTGGAAGGCCTGGACAGATAAAGGAATAGCAAATAAAGTGCACACAATTGAGAGTTCAGGAAATCTGCAACTGAAGCGTCCTCCTCGAGAGAATAAGAAAATAAGCGAGGGAATTGATCACATAAGAGCCCATTAGAATGCCACTTATATTTCCAAAATAAAATAGTTTGTCCACTGCCCACAACACAGTAGTCAGACTCCTGTAATCCTGGATAAAACTGAAAACATCCTTCCACCAAAGGGACCCTCTCCTGGACTGAGCATGTGGAACACCACGAGGATAAAGGGCCCAAAATAAATGTACCCAGGGAGTGTCCTCTTTGGAGTAAAATTTATGTAAATGTTTCATCAACAACGCTTTGTTTTGCAACTATAAATTTAGAACCCCAAGCCCTCCATATTTTTTAGGCTGACAGAGGGTTGACCAGGCAGCTAGCGAATTAACTGATGCAGTATCATCCTCCTTTTCCCAAAGGCAGTGACGCCTAGATCGATCAACAATTTTAATGATGTACTTTTGCACCTTCAAGGAGCATAAAAAGTGAACTGGGACGGAGGACAAAACTGATATAACCAATTGTAACCTTCCTCCATAATCCAAAAACCTCACGCTTGCATTTAGCCGTCTCTCAATCTGGTCAGTGATAGGCGTGATTCGGGAGTATAGTTAAAAGGAGAAAAGACAGTTTGGAGAGTTTTAACCAAACTGGCGAGCGAAGCAACGATGCCGAAGTGGGTTACTGTCTAGCATTTTGGCGTTGGCCTGGTCGCTCAATGATAGTTAGGCTTAGGTCCCGACGCAAGCCTAGCCGACCGAAATGATTCGTCCAAGGCGTCGGCACTAGCCCAACTAGCCTTTCTGTTTTGGCCCCATCTTGTGCACTGGTGAAGAGGGTTCGATCGGGTGGACCAGCGAACTGATTTGGCCGCTGGTCAGTCTGGAGCAGGTATGGCAATTCCAACTTGCTGTCATAGTGAATTGCAAGAATTTTCCCAAACAGCTAGTTTTTCTTCCTTGGACTATATAAATATTGTTCTCATTTAGGGTATGTTCGTTCGGGCTGCGGCATGCTGTGCAGGGAAAGCCGCTGTGCGGGAATAGCTGTTGTGCAGGAAAAGCTTTTGTCTGAGTTTTACTATTTGGCAAGTTGGCTTGCTGTCTGGTTGTGAAGATATAAATTATCTAAAATACCCTAGAGTATCGAGAACATGTATTTGTGCTGACTTTAGTGTACACTTGAATCTATGACTATAAATATCATGAATGCACGACAACAAATACGTCAAATAATTGATCAGAGGTTAGTAGATTTGTCTCTAATTCATATCCATGTCATTACACAAATAAGATACCATACGTAATGAATATAGATTTATCCAAAATACACATTGATTCTGCTACACTCAAAGATAGAACTAATCAATCACCTTCTTCTTGCATTGAACAATGCGGTGGCGATGTGTTCACGCGTTGAGTATATGTCAACCGTGTGTAGCCCATTGGGAGCAGTATCACCGGCTAAAGTTATTGACTGCCTTTGGACCTTAGGGATATAATTCTCATCAGAAATCACATCGATCAAACTATTTTTCACGTAAGTTGGAGTCTCTAATGAAATTGTGAAGCGCTATGCAAGAAAGAATAATTTGTTTCTGTGTAACCAGGCCGTAAGAAGGAATATACTTCAATATGTGTCACTTGTTTTTTAAGATACGAAAGACGCGCTCGATAGCATTCCAATGCGATCAGTGTAGATAGTTGAAGACATCTTCCTTTGTTGTTGACCGCCAAATTCTGGTACATGGTATGTGTTAAAAGGATCCAAGAACCCTTTTTTATAACCAAAATCAACAAGGTAGTATGTATCTGCACGTAAAGGATAAAATTGAAACAAAACATAATGCTGCACGTAAAGGATAAAATTGAAACAAACAATAATGTACTTGTAGCAGGCATGTCAATAAAGACAGATAATATTACCGCCAGGAGGAGTAGGTAACTCTACTGGATACTACTCAATGATATGTTGTAGAATGTGTGTATCATGTGCCGAACCATGGCATCCAAGAATAAAAAATGTGAATCCCAAATCAAAGTCTTATATCCCTACCAAATTTTGTTATGTGTAGCCATGCCTATCCTATGTGGTTAACGTGGCGACCCATTGATACGTCCCAAACGTATCTATAATTTCTTATGTTCCATGCTACTTTTATGATGGTACTCACATGTTTTATACACATTATATGTTATTATTATGCATTTTCCGGCACTAACCTATTGACGAGATGCCGAAGAGCCGCTTGATGTTTTCTCGCTGTTTTTGGTTTCAGAAATCCTAGTAAGGAAATATTCTCGGAATTGGACGAAATCAACGCCCGGGGTTCTATTTTTCCACGAAGCTTCCGGAAGACCGAAAGGATCACGAAGTGGGGCCACGAGGCGACGACACGCCAGGGCGGCGCGGCACGGGCCCCGGCCGCGCGGCCCTGTTGTGTGGGTCCCTCGTGACGCCACCCGACCTGCCCTTCCGCCTACTTAAAGCCTTCGTCGCGAAACCCCCGCATCGAGAGCCACGATACGGAAAACCTTACGAAACGCCGCCGCCGCCAATCCCATCTCGGGGGATTCGGGAGATCGCCTCCGGCACCCTGCCGGAGAGGGGAATCATCTCCGGAGGTCTCTTCATCGCCATGATCGCCTCCGGATCGATGTGTGAGTAGTCCACCCCTGGACTATGGGTCCATAGCAGTAGCTAGATGGTTGTATTCTCCTCATTATGCTATCATGTTAGATCTTGTGAGCTGCCTATCATGATCAAGATCATCTATTTTTAATCCTACATGTTGTGTTTGTTGGGATCCGATGAATATTGAATACTATGTCAAGTTGATTATCAATCTATCATATATGTTATTTATGTTCTTGCATGCTCTCCGTTGCTAGTAGAGGCTCTGGCCAAGTTGATACTTGTGACTCCAAGAGGGAGTATTTATGCTCGATAGTGGGTTCATGCCTCCATTAAATGCGGGACGAGTGACGAGAAAGTTCTAAGGTTGTGGATGTGCTGTTGCCACTAGGGATAAAACATCGATGCTTTGTCACGAGGATATTTGTGTTGATTACATTACGCACCATACTTAATGCAATTGTCCGTTGTTTGCAACTTAATACTCGGAGGGGTTCGGATGACAACCTGAAAGTGGACTTTTTAGGCATAGATGCATGCTTGGATAGCGGTCTATGTACTTTGTCGTAATGCCCCGATTGAATCTCATAGTACTCATCATGATATATGTATGTGCATTGTTATGCCTTCTTTATTTGTCAATTGCCCAACCGTAATTTGTTCACCCAACATCTCGTTTATCTTATGGGAGAGACACCACTAGTGATCCGTGGACCCGGTCCTATTTTTTACATCTGAAATACAATCTCATTGCAATTGTTCTTTACTCGTTCTTCGCAAACAATCATCATCTTCCACACAATACGTTTAATCCTTTGTTACGAGCAAGCCGGTGAGATTGACAACCTCACCGTTACGTTGGGGCAAAGTTCCGTGATTGTGTTGTGCGGGTTCCACGTTGGCGCCGGAATCCCCGGTGTTGCGCCGCACTACACTCCGCCACCAACACCCTTCAACGTGCTTCTTGAGTCCTACTCGGTTCGATTAAACCTTGGTTTCTTATCGAGGGAAACTTGCTGCTGTGCGCATCACACCTTCCTCTTGGGGTTCCCAACGGACGTGTCAACTACATGCATCAAGCAAATTTCTGGCGCTGTTGCCGGGGAGATCAAGACACGCTGCAAGGGGAGTCTACCAATTCCAATCTCTTTACTTTATTTTTGTCTTGCTTTGTTTTACTTTATTTACTGCTTTGTTTGCTCTCTATATCAAAAACACAAAAAAATTAGTTACTTGCATTTACTTTATTTACTTTTTGTTTATTTTATCCTGTTTACTCCTAAGTACACTCTAAAAGACATACCGGTAGGACGTGGGTCTATCATTGGGAGAGATAATATAGAAGATTTCTTCACTCATGTTAGTACCACTGAAGATTTTGAAGATAGACACTTGGTAGAACTTGCTCCTACTTATGAAATTGCTGTTGCTTATTTAGTACACATGTTGGAAACTAAATTTGTTAATCTCAATCCTATAATTCAACATATGTTTCTTACACTCGGTGATATGGAAGAAGGAGAAAAGAAATATTTTGTTTTAGAAACCATTCTTAAAGAATTTGGTGGTGTAGCAAGAGAGGCTAGAAAGGTCTTTATTAAATATAAGATGCTTGGTTCTTATACCAACTTTGCTAGTATCCTTGAAAAAATGGACATGGAGAGGATAAGGTACACTAATAATGTTAATGATGGTGGGGAGATTAAGACAACAATACCTTGTAAGCTCCTAGGAATGCATGAAGCTCTAGAAAATAACTATGGTTGGCTTGTTCCCGAAAATTTGTTTGATGAGGATAGCAAGCCTAAGAATAATGAAAAAGGAGCCTCTGAAACTTACATAGATAAGATAAAATGCATAGTTGAGAAAACCCCAAACCCCTCTGTTGATGCTTCATCTCTTGACAATACTTGTTTCACACTTTCTGCGCCTAGCTGAAAGGCGTTAAAGAAAAGCGCTTATGGGAGACAACCCATTATTTTACTTCTGCACTTTATTTTATATTTGAGTCTTGGAAGTTGTTACTACTGTAGCAACCTCTCCTTATCTTTATTTTATTGCATTGTTGTGCCAAGTAAAGTCTTTGATAGTAAAGTCAATACTAGATTTGGATTACTGCGCGAAAGCAGATTTCTTGCTTGTCACAAATTTGGGTATGGTTCTCTGTAGGTAACTCAGAAAAATCTGCCAATTTACGTGCGTGATCCTCAGATATGTACGCAACTTTCATTCAATTTGGGAATTTTTATCTGAGCAAGTCTGGTGCCTATAAAAAATTCGTCTTTACGGACAGTTCTGTTTTGACAGATTCTGCCTTTTATTTCACATTGCCGGTTTTGCTATGTTTGATGGATTTCTTTGTTCCATTAACTTTCAGTAGCTTTGTGCAATGTCCAGAAGTGTTAAGAATGATTATGTCACCTCTGAATATATGAATTATGCACTGACCCTCTAATGTGTTTGTTTTTAGTTTGGTGTGGAGGAAGTTTTCAAGGGTCAAGAGAGGAGGATGATACAATATGATCAAGAAGAGTGAAAAGTCAAAGTTTGGGGATGCCCCCGTGGTTCATCCCTGCATATTTTAAGAAGACTCAAGCGTCTAAGCTTGGGGATGCCCAAGGCATCCCTTCTTCATCGACAACTTATCAGGTTTCTCTAGTGAAACTATATTTTTATTCCATCACATCTTATGTTCTTTACTTGGAGCGTCTGTTTGTTTTTGTTTTTGTTTTTTTTTGAATAAGATCGGATCCTAGCATTCTTTGTTTGGGAGAGAGACACGCTCCGCTGTTTCGTATGAACAAATATGTTCTTAGCTTTATCTTTAATGTTCATTGCGAAAGTTGGACTATTTCATTCATTGTTATATGGTTGGAAACGGAAAATGCCGCATGTGGTAAATGGTTTAAAGTCTTGAATAATGTGATACTTGGCAATTGTTGTGCTCATATAGATCATGTTTAAGCTCTTGCATCATGTACCTTGTACCCATTAATGAATAACTACATAGAGCTTGTTAAAATTTGGTTTGCATGATTGATCTCTAGAGTCTAGATATTTTATGGTTGAGGTGTTTGAACAACAAGGAGACAATGTAAAGTCTTATAATAGTTACAATATGTTCATATGTGAGCTTTTCTGCACTTTTTATACTTGAGTTTGCTTCAAACAACCTTGCTAGCCTAGCCTTGTATTGAGATGAATTCTTCTCGTGCATCCAAATCCTTGAGCCAAAAACTATGCCACTTGTGTCCACCATACCTACCTACTACATGGTATTTCTCCGCCATTCCAAAGTACATTACTTGAGTGCTACCTTTAAAATTTCTATTCTTTTCCTTTGCAATATTAGCTCATGGGACAAATAGCCTTAAAAACTATTGTGGTGAAGAATGTGTACTTATGTGTCTTATTTCTTAATAAGTTGCTTGTTGAGCGGTAACCATGTTTCTGGGGACGCCATCAACTTTTACCTTTGTTGAATATCATGTGAGTTGCTATGCATGTTCGTCTTGTCACGAAGTAAGGGCGATTTTCATGATCAAATGGTTTGAGTATGCATAATGTTAGAGAAGAACATTGGGCCGCTAACTAAAGCCATGATTCATGGTGGAAGTTTCGAGTATGGACAACTAATCCTCAATCTCTTATGAGAATATTAACCGTTGTTGAATGCTTATGCATTAAAGAGGAGTCCATTATCTCGTTGCCTATGTTGTCCCGGTATGGATGTCTAAGTTGAGAATAATCAAAAGCGAGAAATCCAATGCGAGCTTTCTCCTTAGACCTTTGTACGAGCGGCATAGAGGTACCCCTTTGTGACACTTGGTTGAAACATATGCTATGCAATGATAATCCGTGTTAATCCAAGCTAATTAGGACAAGGTGCGAGCACTATTAGTATACTATGCATGATGCTTGCAACTTATAAGATATCTTATACATAACACATATGCTTTATTACTACCGTTGACAAAATTGTTTCTATGTTTTCAAAATGAAAAGCTCTAGCACAAAAATAGTAATCCATGCTTCCCTCTGCGAAGGGCCATTCTTCTACTTTATTGTTGAGTCAGTTTACCTATTCTTTCTATCCCAGAAGCAAACACTTGTCTTAACTGTGTGCATTGATTCTTACATGTTTACCTATTGCACTTGTTATATTACTTTGTGTTGACAATTATCCATGAGATATACATGTTGAAGTTGAAAGCAACCGCTGAAACTTTTATCTTCCTTTGTGTTGCTTCAATGCCTTTACTTTGAATTTATTGCTTTATGAGTAACTCTTATGCAAGTCTTATTGATGCTTGTCTTGAAAGTATTATTCATGAAAAGTCGTTGCTATATGATTCATTGGTTTACTCATGATCTTCATCATTGCTTCGCATCGCTGCATTCATCTCATATGCTTTACAATAGTATTGATCAAGATTATGATAGCATGTCACTTCAGAAATTATCTTTGTTATCGTTTACCTACTCGAGGGCGAGTAGGAACTAAGCTTAGGGATGCTTGATACGTCTCAAACGTATCTATAATTTCTTATGTTCCATGCTACTTTTATGATGATACTCACATGTTTTATACACATTATATGTCATTATTATGCATTTTTCGGCACTAACCTATTGACGAGATGACGAAGAGCCGATTCTCTGTTTTCTAGCTGTTTTTGGTTTCAGAAATCCTAGTAAGGAAATATTCTCGGAATTGGACGAAATCAACGCCCAGGGTCCTATTTTTCCACGAAGCTTCCAGAAGACCGAAAGGATCACGAAGTGGGGCCACGAGGAGACGACACGCCAGGGCGGCGCGGCCCTGTTGTGTGGGTCCCTCGTGACGCCCCCTGACCTGCCCTTCCGCCTACTTAAAGCCTTCGTCGCGAAACCCCCAGTACCGAGAGCCACGATACGGAAAACCTTACAGAGACGCCGCTGATACGTCCCAAACGTATCTATAATTTCTTATGTTCCATGCTACTTTTATGATGATACTCACATGTTTTATACACATTATATGTCATATTTATGCATTTTCCGGCACTAACCTATTGACGAGATGCCGAAGAGCCGGTTGTTGTTTTCTCGCTGTTTTTGGTTTCAGAAATCCTAGTAAGGAAATATTCTCGGAATTGGACGAAATCAACGCCCAGGGGCCTATTTTTACACGAAGCTTCCAGAAGACCGGAGGGGAGACGAAGTGGGGCCACGGGGCGCCGCCACACTAGGGCGACGCGGCCTAGAGGGGGCCCGCGCGGCCCTGTTGTGTGGGGCCCCCGTGACTCTCCCGACTCCGCCCTTCCGCCTACTTAAAGCTTCCGTTGTGAAACCCCCAGTACCGAGAGCCACGATACGGAAAACCTTACAGAGACGCCGCCGCCGCCAATCCCATCTCGGGGGATTCAGGAGATCGCCTCCGGCACCCTGCCGGAGAGGGGAATCATCTCCCGGAGGTCTCTTCATCGCCATGATCGCCTCCGGATCGATGTGTGAGTAGTTCACCCCTGGACTATGGGTCAATAGCAGTAGCTAGGGGTGTGTTTGGTAGACCGGGGCAACTCAGAATATCTCTCTCTACCCATACATGGTGACCTCAGCCAAGTTGAGTTGAGAAACATCACATATTTGGCACCCGTGTATGTGTTGTGCTATGCTCATATGAGATGTTGTTTGGTACCATTTGTGCTGAGCTGAGCATGTATCACAGCTGTTTTGCAAAATCGTCCTGCTTTTTAACAAAAAGACCCTCAAACAAAAAAACAGAAAAGCAATCGGGTCCGTTCTATTGAAGATTCTGCCGGCGGCGAGTTAGGGAGGAGCGCCGGCCATTGGAGCTACTGCACGGCGGTGGCGGCCGGCCGCGTCGAGAACGTCCGGTTCCTGGCCGTCGGGTCGCCTTCGAATGTCCAGGGAGAGGCGGTGGTCCGCGCGGTGCGATGGGCGTCCAGGGAGAGATGGCGACCCGCGCAGGGGCTAGGGGCGTCGCCGCGCCGTCGGCGGGGCCTGCTGCCTCTGTCCAGCGTGGGAGGATGAAGGGCCGACGGCCGTGGGGCGGTGGCCAGCTCCGACGTCGTGGCGGCATAGCGGCGATTCTGGCAGCGGTGGTCGGCCCTGGCGCTCCGTCGTCGGGTGTGGGGCGACGCAAGGAGGCCCCGACGGCGGTGGTCGGCCCTGGCAGTGCCTCGTCGGACCTGGCGGTGCAGGAGCGTGCCGGCGTGCTGCTGGGCGGCCGATGTGGAGCTCCCCGGCGTCTACACGGCTTCAGCTCGCGCAGGGCTCACGGGAGAAAAGAAAAACGAAAGGAAGAATGAGGGGGTGGAGTTTGACCGGGTGAGGGTCTTGGGGGCGTCTGAGTCGGGCGAGTGGGGTATTTTGTGGGATAAGCTTGCCCAGGCCGAGTTGTGAAGCTCGATTTGAGCTTCTCAACTGGGCTAGGCTGAGAGCTCTTTTCCGTATGAGGTGGGCATAGCTGAGATGAGATGACCCGGGCTAACAAACACATATTTCTCTAAAATTCTCTGCTGAGATGGGAATCTCTGGGTTGACCCAGCCTACCAAACACACCCTAGATGGTCGTCTTCTCCTCATTGTGCTATCATGTTCGATCTTGTGAGCTGCCTATCATGATCAAGATCATCTATTTGTAATCCTTTATGTTGTGTTTGTTGGGATCCGATGAATATTGAATACTATGTCAAGTTGATTATCAATCTATCATATATGTTATTTATGTTCTTGCATGCTCTCCGTTGCTAGTAGAGGCTCTGGCCAAGTTGATACTTGTGACTCCAAGAGGGAGTATTTATGCTCGATAGTGGGTTCATGCCTCCATTAAATCTGGGACGGTGAAAGAAAGTTCTAAGGTTGTGGATGTGTTGTTGCCACTAGGGATAAAACATTGATGCTTTGTCTAATGATATTTGTGTTGATTACATTACGCACCATACTTAATGCAATTGTCTGTTGTTTACAACTTAATACTGGAAGGGGTTCGGATGATAACCTCGAAGGTGGACTTTTTAGGCATAGATGCATGTCTGGATAGCGGTCTATGTACTTTGTCGTAATGCCACTGATTAAATCTCATAGTACTCATCATGATATATGTATGTGCATTGTTATGCCTTCTTTATTTGTCAATTGCCCAACCGTAATTTGTTCACCCAACATCCGCTATCTTATGGGAGAGACACCGCTAGTGAGCTGTGGACCCCGGTCCTATTCTTTACATCCGAAATACAATCTCATCGCAATTGTTCTTTACTTGTTCTTCGCAAACAAACATCATCATCCACACTATACATCTAATCCTTTGTTTACGGCAAGCTCGGTGAGATTGACAACCTCGCTGTTACGTTGGGGCAAAGTTCTGTGATTGTGTTGTGCAGGTTCCACGTTGGCGCCGGAATCCCTGGTGTTGCGCCGCACTACACTCCGCCGCCATCAACCTTCAACGTGCTTCTTGGCTACTACTGGTTCGATAAACCTTGGTTTCTTACTGAGGGAAACTTTCTTCTATACGCATCATACCTTCCACTTGGAGTTCCCAACGGGCGTGTGCTTTACGCGTATCAAGCTTAATTTCTGGCGCCGTTGCCAGGGAGATCAAGACACGCTGCAAGGGGAGTCTCCACTTCCAATCTCTTTACTTTGTTTTTGTCTTGCTTTACTTTTATTTTATTTACTACTTTGTTTGCTCTCTATATCAAAAATACAAAAAAAATTAGTTGCTAGCTTTACTTTATTTACTGTCTTGTTCCCTATATCAAAAACACAAAAAAATTAGTTACTTGCATTTTTACTTCTGTTATCATGTCTAGCTCTGCACCTGTTACTTCTTCACCTGAGGAATTAGTCTTCACTTTTAAACAAGGGGATGAGGAAAAGCTTGATAAAATTGATATTCTTGCTTCTAAGGTTGATAGACTTGCCTTTGATGTTGATCTTTTAAAATTGAAAGTTATGCCTAATAAGGATATTGAATATAAAATTGTTACTACAGCAAATGCCATCCAAGTTAGAATTAATGAGAATATTAGATTGATGGCTGAATTGCATGCTAGGTGGGAAAGAGAAGAAAATGAAAAACTAGCTAAAGAGAATAATGTAGCTAAAGTTTGGACTATTACCACCACTAGTAATGTTAAGTATTCACATGTTGCTACACCTCCTACTATCAATGGTAAAATAATTGGTGTTGTCAATGTTACTACTCCTAGTGCAAAGCGTGCAAAATTGCCTGAAACTGCTAAAACTGCTGAAATTGATAAAACTGCTGAAATTTTTCAAAATATTGGGGATAATGATCCCATTGCTGTAGATCATAATGGTTTAGACTTTGATGATTGTCACATCTCTGAAGTAATAAAGTTCTTACAAAAGCTTGCTAAAAGTCCCAATGCTAGTGCTATAAATTTGGCCTTTACAAAACATATTACAAATGCTCTCATAAAAGCTAGAGAAGAGAAACTAAAACTTGAAACCTCTATTCCTAGAAAGTTAGAAGATGGTTGGGAGCCTATCATTAAGATGAGGGTCAATGATTTTGATTGTAATGATTTATGTGATCTTGGTGCAAGTATTTCTGTTATGCCTAAGAAAATTTATGATATGCTTGACTTGCCACCATTGAAAAATTGTTATTTGGATGTTAATCTTGTTGATAATGCTATAAAGAAACCTTTGGGGAGGATTGATAATGTTCGTATTATGGTTAACAATAACCTTGTCCCCGTTGATTTTGTTGTCTTGGATATTGAATGCAATGCATCTTGTCCCATTATATTGGGAAGACCTTTTCTTCGAACTTGTTGGTGCTACCATTGATATGAAGGAAGGTAATATTAAATATCAATTTACTCTCAAGAAAGGTATGGAACACTTCCCTAGAAAGAGAATGAAGTTACCTTATGATTCTATTATTAGAACAAATTATGATGTTGATGCTTCGTCTCTTGATAATACTTGATACACACTTTCTGCGCCTAGCTGAAAGGCGTTAAAGAAAAGCGCTTATGGGAGACAACCCATTATTTTTTACTTCTGCACTTTATTTTATATTTGAGTCTTGGAAGTTGTTTACTACTGTAGCAACCTCTCCTTATCTTTATTTTGTTGCATTGTTGTGCCAAGTAAAGTCTTTGATAGTAAAGCCAATACTAGATTTGGATTGCTGCTGCGTGAAACAGATTTCTTGCTGTCACGAATTTCGACCTGCCTCTCTGTAGGTAGCTCAGAAAAATATGCCAATTTACGTGTGTGATCCTCAGATATGTACGCAACTTTCATTCAATTTGGGCATTTTCATTTGAGCAAGTCTGGTGCCACTTTAAAATTCGTCTTTACGAACTGTTCTGTTTTGACAGATTCTGCCTTTTATTTCGCATTGCCTCTTTTGCTATGTTGGATGAATTTCTTTGTTCCATTAATGTCCAGTAGCTTTGTGCAACGTCCAGAAGTGTTAAAAATGATTATGTCACCTCTGAACATGTGAATTTTTATTATGCACTAACCCTCTAATAAGTTTGTTTTGAGTTTGGTGTGGAGGAAGTTTTCATGGGTCAAGAGAGGAGGATGATACAATATGATCAAGAAGAGTGAAAGGTCAAAGCTTGGGGATGCCCCCGTGGTTCATCCCTGCATATTTTAAGAAGATCCAAGCGTCTAAGCTTGGGGATGCACAAGGCATCCCTTCTTCATCGACAACTTATCAGGTCACCTCTAGTGAAACTATATTTTTATTCCGTCACATCTTATGTGCTTTACTTGGAGCGTCTGTTTGCTTTTGCTTTTGTTTTTGTTTTTGTTTTTGTTTGAATAAGATCGGATCCTAGCATTCTTTGTGTGGGAGAGAGACACGCTCCGCTGTTTCGTATGAACAAATATGTTCTTAGCTTTATTTTTCATGTTCATTGCGAAAGTTGGACTATTTCATTCATTGTTATATGGTTGGAAACGGAAAATGCCGCATGTGGTAAATGGTTTAATATCTTGAATAATGTGATACTTGGTAATTGTTGTGCTCATATAGATCATGTTTAAGCTCTTGCATCATGTACCTTGTACTCATTAATGAATAACTACATAGAGCTTGTAAAATTTGGTTTGCATGATTGATCTCTAGAGTCTAGATATTTTCTGGTTGAGTGATGTCTACGGGAGCTTCTATTCTTGTAGACAGTGTTGGGCCTCCAAGAGCAGAGGTTTGTAGAACAGCAGCAAGTTTTCCCTTAAGTGGATCACCCAAGGTTTATCGAACTCAGGGAGGAAGAGGTCAAAGATATGCCTCTCATGCAACCCTGCAACCACAAAGCAAGAAGTCTCGTGTGTCCGCAACACACCTAATAGGTGCACTAGTTCGGCGAAGAGATAGTGAAATACAGGTGGTATGAATGAATATGAGCAGTAGTAACGGCGCCAGAAAATAGCTTGCTGGCGTGTGGTTGATGGTGGTAATATGGTAGCAGTAGTAACGCAGTAAAACAGTAAACAAGCAGCGATAGCAGTATTTAGGAACAAGGCCTAGGGAATAGACTTTCACTAGTGGACACTCTCAACTTTGATCACATAACAGAATAGATAAATGCATAGTCTACACTCTTGTTGGATGATGAACACCATTGCGTAGGATTACACGAACCCTCAATGCCGGAGTTAACAAGCTCCACAATTCAATGTTCATATTTAAATAACCTTAGAGTGCATGAAAGATCAACATAACCAAATAGATCACATCAATACCATCATAATGATAATTAACTCCACAATCTACAAGAGATCATGATCATAGCCTATGACAAGAACCACACGGTGCACACACTAGTCACCTTTACACCATGCAGGAGGAATAGACTACTTTAATAACATCACTAGAGTAGCACATAGATGAATTGTGATACAAAACACATTGCAATCATAAAGAGATATAAATAAGCACTTCACTACGCCATTCATACAGTGAATAAGTATTCTGTGAAATATAGCCTAAGAGACCCACACAGTGCACACACTAGTCACCTTTACACACGTGGGACAAGGAGTCTCCGGAGATCACATAAGTAAAACCCACTATACTAGCATAATGACATCTAGATTACAAGCATCATCATATGAATCTCAATCATGTAAGGCAGCTCATAAGATTATTGTATTGAAGCACATAGGAGAGAGATTAACCACATAGCTACCGGTACAGCCCCGAGCCTCGATGGAGAACTACTCCCTCCTCATGGGAGACGAGCATCGTTGATGAAGATGGCGGTGGTGTCGATGGAGAAGCCTTCGGGGGCACTTCCCCGTCCCGGTGGCGTGCCGGAACGGAGACTCCTGTCCCCCGGATCTTGGCTTCGCGATGGCGGCGGCTCTGGAAGGTTTCTCGTACCGTGGCTTTTCGTATCGAGGTTTTAGGTCCAGGGGCTTCTTATAGGCGAAGAGGCGGCGTCAGAGGGTCGAAGAGGCGGCGGCACCATAGGGTGGCGCGGGCCACACCCAGGCCGCGCCGGCCTATGGTGCAGTGGGCCTGTGGCCCCCCTCTGGTCCTTCCGGGTGTTCTGGAAGCTTCGTGGAAAAATAGGATCTCTGGGTCTTGATTTCGTCCGATTCCGAGAATATTTCCTTACTAGGATTTCTGGAACCAAAAACAGCAGAAAACAGGAACTGGCACTTCGGCATCTTATTAATAGGTTAGTTCCAGAAAATGCATAAATATGACATAAAATGTGCATATAACATGTAGATATCATCAATAATGTGGCATGGAACATAAGAAATTATCGATACGTCGGAGACGTATCATTGAGGTGTTTGAACAACAAGGAGACAATGTAAAGTCTTATAATAGCTACAATATGTTCATATGTGAGCTTTGCTGCACCTTTTATACTTGAGTTTGCTTCAAACAACCTTGCTAGCCTAACCTTGAATTGAGAGGAATTTTTCTAATGCATCCAAATCCTTGAGCCAATAACCATGCCATTTGTGTCCACCATACCTACCTACCACATGGTATTTCTCCGCCATTCCAAAGTACATTACTTGAGTGCTACCTTTAAAATTTCCATTCTTTACCTTTGCAATATATAGCTCATGGGACAAATAGCTTAAAAACTATCGTGGTGAAGAATATCTACTTATGTGTCTTATTTCTTAGTAAGTTGCTTGTTGAGCGGTAACCATGTTTTCTGGGGACGCCATCAACTTTTACCTTTGTTGAATATCATGTGAGTTGCTATGCATGTTCGTCTTGTCCGAAGTAAGGGAGATTTTCATGATCAAATGGTTTGAGTATGCATAATGTTAGAGAAGAACATTGGGCCGCTAACTAAAGCCATGATTCATGGTGGAAGTTTCAGTTTGGACAATCAATCCTCAATCTCTTATGAGAATAATAACTGTTGTTGAATGCTCATGCATTAAAAAGAGGAGTCCATTATCTGTTGTCTATGTTGTCCCGGTATGGATGTCTAAGTTGAGAATAATCAAAAGCGAGAAATCCAATGCGAGCTTTCTCCTTAGACCTTTGTACAGGCGGCATAGAGGTACCCCTTTGTGACACTTGGTTGAAACATATGCTATGCAATGATAATCCGTGTTAATCCAAGCTAATTAGGACAAGGTGCGAGCACTATTAGTATACTATGCATGAGGCTTGCAACTTATAAGATGTCTTATACATAACTCATATGCTTTATTACTACCGTTGACAAAATTGTTTCTTGTTTTCAAAATAAAAAGCTCTAGCACAAAAATAGTAATCAATGCTTCCCTCTGCGAAGAGCCTATCTTTTACTTTATTGTTGAGTCAGTTTACCTATTCTTTCTATCCCAGAAGCAAACACTTGTATCAATTGTGTGCATTGATTCTTACATGTTTACCTATTGCACTTGTTATATTACTTTGTGTTGAAAATTATCCATGAGATATACATGTTGAAGTTGAAAGCAACCGCTGAAACTTTATCTTCCTTTATGTTGCTTCAATACCTTCACTTTGAATTTATTGTTTTATGAGTAACTCTTATGCAAGTCTTATTGATGTTTGTCTTGAAAGTATTATTCATGAAAAGTCTTTGTTATATGATTCATTAGTTTACTCATTATCTTCATCATTGCTTTGAATCGCTGCATTCATCTCATATGCTTTACAATAGTATGATCAAGATTATGATAGCATGTCACTTCGAAATTATCTTTGTTATCGTTTACCTACTCGAGGGCGAGTAGGAACTAAGCTTGGGGATGCTTGATACGTCCCAAACGTATCTATAATTTCTTATGTTCCATGCTACTTTTATGATGATACTCACATGTTTTATACACATTATATGTCATATTTATGCATTTTCCGGCACTAACCTATTGACGAGATGCCGAAGAGCCGATTGTTGTTTTCTCGCTGTTTTTGGTTTCAGAAATCCTAGTAAGGAAATATTCTCGGAATTGGACGAAATCAACGCCCAGGGGCCTATTTTTACACGAAGCTTCCAGAAGACCGGAGGGGAGACGAAGTGGGGCCACGGGGCACCGCCACACTAGGGCGGCGCGGCCTAGAGGGGGCCCACGTGGCCCTGTTGTGTGGGGCCCCCGTGACTCTCCCGACTCCGCCCTTCCGCCTACTTAAAGCTTCCGTCGCGAAACCCCAGTACCGAGAGCCACGATACGGAAAACCTTACAGAGACGCCGCCGCCGCCAATCCCATCTCGGGGGATTCAGGAGATCGCCTCCGGCACCCTGCCGGAGAGGGGAATCATCTCCCGGAGGTCTCTTCATCGCCATGATCGCCTCCGGATCGATGTGTGAGTAGTTCACCCCTAGACTATGGGTCCATAGCGGTAGCTAGATGGTCGTCTTCTCCTCATTGTGCTATCATGTTAGATCTTGTGAGCTGCCTATCATGATCAAGATCATCTATTTGTAATCCTTCATGTTGTGTTTGTTGGGATCCGATGAATATTGAATACTATGTCAAGTTGATTATCAATCTATCATATATGTTATTTATGTTCTTGCATGCTCTCCGTTGCTAGTAGAGGCTCCGGCCAAGTTGATACTTGTGACTCCAAGAGGGAGTATTTATGCTCGATAGTGGGTTCATGCCTCCATTAAATCTGGGACGATGACGTGAAAGTTCTAAGGTTGTGGATGTCTTGTTGCCACTAGGGATAAAACATCGATGCTTTGTCTAAGGATATTTGTGTTGATTACATTACGCACCATACTTAATGCAATTGTACTGTTGTTTACAACTTAATACTTGGAAGGGGTTCGGATGATAACCTAAAGGTGGACTTTTTAGGCATAGATGCATGCTTGGATAGCGGTCTATGTACTTTGTCGTAATGCCACGATTAAATCTCATAGTACTCATCATGATATATGTATGTGCATTGTTATGCCTTCTTTATTTGTCAATTGCCCAACCGTAATTTGTTCACCCAACATCTGCTATCTTATGGGAGAGACACCGCTAGTGAATTGTGGACCCCGGTCCTATTCTTTACATCTGAAATACAATCTACTGCAATTGTTCTTTACTTGTTCTTCGCAAACAAACATCATCATCCACACTATACATCTAATCCTTTGTTTACAGCAAGCCGGTGAGATTGACAACCTCGGCTGTTACGTTGGGGCAAAGTTACGTGATTGTGTTGTGCAGGTTCCACGTTGGCGCCGGAATCCCTGGTGTTGCGCCGCACTACACTCCGCCGCCATCAACCTTCAACGTGCTTCTTGGCTCCTACTGGTTCGATAAACCTTGGTTTCTTACTGAGGAAACTTGCTTCTATACGCATCATGCCTTCCACTTGGGGTTCCTAACGGGCGTGTGCTTTACGCGTATCAGCCACCGCCGCCAATCCCATCTCGGGGGATTCAGGAGATCGCCTCCGGCACCCATCTATGGCACCAATGAATTTTTTGAAATGATGCCAAAAGCGTGCATCTTTAAATCCTGGATGTACAGCCCTGAAATTTTAATCTACTGGATTTATGTTATCCTTACCCAACTTGTACAAGCAATTCAAAATCATGTGAAACATCCTATGGATTTTTTAGTTGGACGATTAAAATGGTTCTAAAATTTTCTAAGTGATTGAGGTCCTCCAACCATCCATAGAAACATACCTAGAAATTCTACCGATAGCATGTCTCTAGTTGACTCTAGTCCATAGCTAGAAACTAGAGGGTTGTGCAATTGTTCAAGCATATCAGGATACATCTGATGGCTCCCAAGTGCAGGAGATCAATTGTAGTACTTTTCAATAAGAAACGTTGTCGAACCCACGAGGCTCTGAAGGTATTCCTTAGCGAATTTGACAAGTAAACAATAATAATAATGCAACAGCTTTTATTGTTTTGGGTGTATAATTTGCAATAAAATAAAATGTAGAAAGGAAATAGCAATATGTAAATAATCTCATTGAGAGAAAGCCCAATCCTCTATGCATCAAGAGGACAAGCTCAAGTGTGTGTGCTTATATGATACAAGTGTTCCCGACGGTGGCATGGATTTACTAGCATTAGTGTTTTACACAACATGGTAAATATTTTGTCAAGTTTTATTCTCTTAGGGGTGGAGCCTAAATTAGGCGCAGCCATATATATTAGCAATTGCACCCCTTATGATGGGTCCTAGAGACATTTTCATGTGAAAGTATATGAATAATTAAGACATAAATATCCTATCATAGCAATTAGATTATTGGTCCCCGATATAAACCCCTCTAATGCAAGTCAAAGTATTGGAAAACGGTTTCTGTCATTCCATCCCTTCGAACATTCATTCATTACATTAAAGTGTAATCATATGAGCCCATATATGTGAAGTAATATGTAGTCGACGTTAGCATTAAACCATCATAGAACAACATTAAAGATTAAAAACTTGACCAAATACTCATTGCACATCATATAGAAACATCTCCAGATCATCCTATGCCCTCAGAAACATGGGGAACTACTCACAAGTGTCAAACATGTTATGGACCATAGGAATAATGATTACAACAAAATCAGAATATATAATCACACCACCAAATAATGGACAAAGTACCAACCACAAACATGCAAATAGTCCTTAAAACAGTATTTGGGGTTCAATCAAACACAAACTATGAGGGGGGATGAAATCGGTCTCGGAGATGGTGATGGTTGTGATGAAGATGTTGATGGAGATGCCCCCCCTACGTCAAGGAGGAGTGGTGATGACGATGGCGTCGATTTCCCCTTCACCGGAGGCACCGATGCGGCAGGATCTGCCCTCTCCCTGAGTAGGATAGAAATTTTGCCTCCGCCTCCGCCTCAATAAATATCGAAAAAATATAGCTTAGTTTTTTGGCAAAACAGAGACGTCTGTATAAACGGGGACCCGAGGCGATGCTTGAGGCCGAAATGAGCATGGGTGGCGCGCCCTAGCAGGAGGGCGCCACCTGGTCTCTTTTGGCCCTCGTGGCCCCCCTCGCGTGCTTCTTTTGGCTCACAGTGCTTCTCCAGGTGAAAAACTGATCAAGTATTTTTTTCCTTCGATTTTTAGGTGTCCAGAAGATCCCTGAAACAATAAAATACGAAAAGGAGTTTTCTGCCTTCCAGGAATTAAATACCAATGAGAGGGACTTTGTAGAAAAGTCTCGGAAATCAACTAAAAATGCGTAACTAATGATGTATGATGGAAAATATCAATGGAAACTAAACATATATGTAACAATATTGAAGATGTAAAATGCACGCATCAACATCCTAAACATTTTTTAGCATTTTTTTTCTATTTCCATGTTATTCATTCAACCACTCAATCTTAGTTTGTTCTGGAACACTCCTAGGTTCCTTATTTAAATACTTCTCGCTATAGAGATTACCATAGTAGCCCAACACAGCCATGTCATGCAGTGTTTTGAGCAATTGTCGTGTCCTTTCTAGTTCATACTTACCATCGTCACCACCATATTCCATCTACAAAGTGCAAAATATAACATGTCAAAACTCATTGCTATTCTGATAGTAGATACAAATATAATGCACCAAGAATCAATGGTTCACACATAAAGTTTCAAAAAATGATAACAAATGGTTCACAAGGTCTACAAGGATCACATATAGTCTCAGCAAATGTTAACAAGATGGTTCACAAGTCTCCAACAAATAAAAATAGTACAGATCAAGGTTCACAAATTCAATCACACATCTACTTGTTCATGTCATCATGTGTTTTCTTCAACAATACGGACCACGCAGAGAAGGTTAGGCAGTTCCGTTTGCTACTGCCCACGCAGTACTATATATACTACACAGCTAGTTCTTATGTCCATGTCGGCCAATCCTGGGAAGATTTTTTACCCACCTTGATCGCTAGTGTACAATACATGTGGGCGTGGTGGTCCAGAACCCCGATCCAGAACGCTGAGACCGATGTCGCCATCCGCGACGACGAGTTGGCGACACCAACACAAGACGGTAAGCAAGCATATCACATTCAAAGAAAGATAGCAACCGTCGATATGCGGGGAAAGGTACGGCAGGTGCGGGTAAGTGGGTAACCGCGCGTCGAACTTGTTCCTTTTGTTTCGCCGTAACAACGACGAGGCGATTGACTGGTGTGTAACTGCCGCCGTGCGTTCGTGAAAAAGAACTGTGAACTGAATGTTACGTGTGCCGACCTGGCCTCTGTTTTCTTCAGATCTCGCTTTACATCCGCGACTCCGAAAGGGGGTCGATCGACATGAGAAAGTGAGCTGCGCTTTTCTTTCTAGTACTAGGTAGTGTATACTTGCGCTGACATTCCCACTTAATTAAACGCATGCGCGCGCGCGTGCATGCCTGTTCTTCACTGCGTAGAGCGAACTTTTCCTTTGGTTTAGCCTGCCTCTAGTCTACGGGATCAGACTCTTTACTTCTTTTTTAGTGAAGAAAATCGTTAGATGTTGGTTGGGATTAAAGTGATAATATATGCGTTATGCGTAACGATCAATCGCAACAAATTTAGAGCAGGCCGGCCATATTGGTGGTGCTCCTTTCAGCACCGCACAAACACGTGCAAAGCCATGATCGATCAATCGCTTAAAGCACCGGCGTTTCGCGCATACATCATCTTATTCGGCCAAATGCGCACACACAGAGGAGATGAATGGAACACAAAAGCAATGATAAGGTCGCCGCCTATAGCTGAAAAAGAAGCAGCCATAGCCGATGAGCAGCGCATAGTGCGAGCTCCCAGGCGAAAGAAAGCAACGCGCGCGATGGAACGGAGCTGATCGATGACCTTGGCGCCACGGCACCGCCCTGAGACGAGCGCGTCGGGGTTGCGGACGCGATATCGATACGGCCCGGCCGCCGGCCATGGAATCTAGCCGCCAACCCGAGGTCGTCACTTCCCGAACCCGGCTTTTGGCTCTAGCTTCCAAATCTGTGGCCGTGGACCTTCGACGCGCCCGCCTGGGTTGGCAGGTTTGAATTGAGCTGCTGCTAGCCTCGGTGTGGATGCCATCGATGGAATGAATTTTAAGCATGCAATGCAAAGGATATAGCATGGCGTCCGAGTTACGACTGCCATACGTGCGTATGTGTTTGGATGGCTGCACTTTACATTGCAACGAGCTGAAGTAGAAGATATACAAGAAGTATTACTCCCTCCTTCCTTCATCTGAGATGTGTTAAAATTTGAATGTATCTAGATGTCACACAAACTTCAATGGACGGAGGAAGTATAATTAAACTTGATTCTTATCTGGACGGGTTTGTTTCACACATCGGTCAGTTTTAAGCATGGAAAAAAATAGCGCGCTATTCCAACGCTAATAGCACGCTATAGCATATCTGGAGAGACGACCCTACGCTATTTCAGCGCTATAGCGCGCTATTCGCGTTAATAGCACGCTATAACATGCTAATAGCGTATTTTTAGACCTACGCTATTTTGTTATAGCGCGCTATTTTTTTCCTTGGTTTTAAGCCAACATGGAGTCGGGGTCAGCCTCCAGGAGTTTCCTTCTTCGGGTGTGACGGGGTTCAGGAGCTTGGTGTATCTCCTCGCCATTCTTGGCTGGCGGTGGTGCGAGGCAAGCTTTCGGTGTTTGGTTGTGGATGTAGGGTGTGTGTTTGTATCGTTATAGCCATAGTTAGCGTTGTACGTTTCGTCGTGGACAGGAGTTGTAACTTTCTTGACGTTGGGCTGTCTTCGGCATTTTTGCTATATGATCAATACATCTTTAGGGGTGCATTGTCGAAAAAAAAATTATTGCTGCTGCGCAACAAGCTCAGAATCAGATAGAACGAATGAGATTCAAGTTAGTAGATCAGCGAGCGTGCTCATGCTAGTGGCCGCATTTACCCGACCATAATCATTTCAACTCAGTACATGGAGAAAAGGTGACGCTGATAGTCCATTAACCCGGCCAGCCGATCCTCGTTGATCGGATTAAAACTCAGATGCTTTACCACACTGGCGACTACTGACGATCGAGCTTGCTCCCAAAATAAACAAATTAATGGACGACACACGCTAACGTGGTTTCCCTGCATCTAGCTAGCGTCACGGTGACGCTGCCATGACGCCATAAACCACGGAGCCGGTGCGCGCCAACATGTCGCTGATCGTCGAGTCTCCATCTTGCTGCCTGCGCCGCGCGCTGCGGTCCTGTCCATGAGAATGAGATACCTCGCATTTTGTAGAAATGGAAACGTATGAAATATCCGAGATAGATACAGCCATCAATCGCGGGCACCCGGATGACCGCTACACTTCTGGAGCTAGCTGCAGGGGTTTCACTATCTGCAGCTTGCGAACCTACGCCGCAACAGACGCGGCAGCTATCGTGCATGGATATATGATATATCAGATAGTTTAGGATCGTTACTATATACTTCTTCCTTTCAACATAATCTCGCGTTCTAGGTTTAGTCACATTCAAACTGTATCAAGTTTGACTGAATATCTATGAAAAATATCAACATCTATAATATAAAATCTATTGCTGTTAATAGCATCATAAAATATAAAATATATTGCTGTTAATAGCATCATAAAATACATTTTCAAATTATAAGCATTGATCCATTCTCAATTTCAATGATGATATTTTTTCTTGTAAATCAATCTTTATTTTTTTTAGAGAAACAGGGCAACGCCCCAGCTCCAAATATATTGAAGCCAACCACAGACACAGACATTGTGCATAAAGATCATCAGTTCTACGCCCACACACATACACCTTACACATCACCACTTAAGCCAACCTAAGTTTTACCACATAACTACTGCAAAACATCCAGACAACACTAAGGCACATAAACAGCACTGAAGACTTCAAGGCCGACCAAGGACTTGGAACCCAGCACCGTCCCCTACCAGGATCAAATCATTGGCTTCCAGATTTCTCCCCAGATCCTCCGCAGTGATCAGCAGCGGGCCGAAGCCCCTTGTGCAGTTCATGTCACAGACCTCAAGTGTCGTTCTCGCTCTCTTCCGGGGTGTTAACCAGGCTCCGACCACAACAGCAACGGTGGCAGCCGAGCCACACCCTCCATCTTGCTCATCATCGCCGACAGCACCCCTCTTCCTTCTTCCTTCAACAGAATCTTTCATTGAGCAACATTGCAAAGCAAGTGGCGCCACAGACCCTGCATGCCAAGCCATTGAGAACGATTGAACATAAAGTCATTCCTGGTAATCCAGATGGTTCTCAGCACAGCAGCAAAGATCATATGAATGTTATTATTCTTCTTTTTATCCTCCCATAGAGAAGAGATGACAAGCATATTTGAAATTTCAAGCCCTATACCCAAAACTGTACAGACTTCTCTCCAGAGTTCTGAGGCCACAACACAATCAAAAAAGAGGTGTTGGCAAGACTCCAGCTCATTACAAAATACACAGGTTAAGTCATCAACATTCTATCTCTTAACCAAATTATCTCTAGTGAGCAATTTGTTGTGGAACAACAACCAAAGGAAGAAATGAATTTTTGGAGGTAATTTGACTTTCCAAACACAGTGAATATTAACAGCCTTAATACCACCAAAATTAATCACAGCATACATAGATTTAACACTGTAAATACCATTAGCTTCCCACATCCTAATCAAGCTATTTTTAGTACCATCAAAGGAAATAGTTTGAGCAATTTGTTGAATCTCAATCCATTGCAACATCAATCTATGATCAAAGCATCTCCTAAAAGTTACTTTCAGAGAAGACCCATCCCAAAGATCAGCAATAGACTTATTCTGCTCATTTACTAGGAAATAAATCTCCCAATACTGGATGGCCAAGGAACATGACCCAAACCAGTGATCTTCCCAGAACTTTATATTCCTACCATCCCCAACCTTCCATTGGTAGCCCATTCTAGCAGCTTTGGCAGCCCACATAACCCCTTTCCAAAAGGGAGAGGCACCACTCAAAGTGCAAGAGAAAAGGTTAGGGTTGTCCAGGCTGTATTTGTTCTTCACTATTTGTTTCCACAACTTGTCCTCATTTAAATGATACATTTTAATCCAAGAGGCTAAGAGGCACATGTTCATCTCTGCTAGTTCAGGAATGCCTAAACCTCCAAACTCCTTTTTCCTAGTCACCAAACCCCAATTGACTAGGTGATACTTATGGTGCCCCTCATAGTTATCCCATAGGAAACGAGCCATCTGGGAGTTAATAAGGGTAATAGCCCATTTTGGAAATTTAATCACACTAAGGAGGTAAAGAGGAAAACTAGCAAGCACACTTCTAACCAGCTCTAGCTTATGGTTAAGAAGTTTCCCTCTCCAGCCCCCAGCTCTATTGAGAATCTTGTCAACAACAGGCTGGATATCCTCTTTTCTAAGTTTGCTATGATGAAGGGGGACTCCTAGATAATTCATAGGAAAATTCCCCAGCTTACAACTTAGAGACTAGGCAATAAGCTGAGCATCATCATCATTCACATTCATAGGTACAAGATCCCATTTATGAAAATTAATTCTCATACCAGACATATGTTCAAAACAAGCTAGAATCCATTTCAAATTTATGGCAGTCTGCAACTTATTTTCTAAGAAGAGGAGAGTATCATCAGCATATTGCATGCTAATTATCCCTCCACCTCCTAGATTTTGCATAAGCCCAGCAATCTGACTATCACCAGCAGCTTTGCATAGCACCTTGGTGAACACATCAGCCATAAAATTGAAAAGAATAGGAGAAATAGGGTCCCCCTGCCTCACACCTCTGCTAGTTAGGAAAAACTGACTGTTGCAGTCATTAATCCTAACACCAACATAACCTTTAAATAAAAGCCCCTCAATAATAGACATCCACATAGGGCTAAAGCCCCTCATCCTCATGACTCTCAAAAGGAAATCTCTATCAACCCTATCATAGGATTTTTCATAGTCTAGTTTGAAAATCAGGCCAGATAGACCCCTATGGACTACATCATGAATGACCTCATGAGCAGAAACCACACTCTCAAGAATATACCTACCTTTGATAAAAGTTGTTTGGTTAGGAGAGATAAGGTCCTCACTAACCACACCCATCCTGTTAGTGGCACACTTAGAAAAAAATTTAAAGCTGCAATTTGTTAAGGCAATAGGTCTGAATTTATGTATAGTTACAGCATCAACCTCTTTTGGAATTAAAGTCAAGAGGGAAAAGTATAATCTATACAAATCCAATTTTCCTTCATTCCAATCCTTAACCATTGCCATAAAATCAGCTCTAATAAGCTCCCATAAATGTTGATAAAAAAGAAAAGAGAAACCACCAGGTCCAGGAGCACCCTCAGCATAGGAGCCAAAGATGGCATCCTTAACCTATTTCTCAGAGAAATCAGCATTAAGCATATCATTATGCTCTTGAGACACCATATCCTCAGGGTCCCAAAAGTCATCCACCAAATCAACATCCAAGCAAGATTCTTTACAGAAGAGATTCTTGTAATAAGCAACAGAAATATCTAACATACCTTTATTGTCCTCAACCACCCCAGCCTCAACCTTCAGTTTACAAATCTGTTTCTTCCTTCTCCTCTGGTTTGCTACAGCATGAAAATAAGCAGTATTACGATCACCCTCTAAAATATATCTTTCTCTTGATGTTTGTCTAGCTTTTATCTCCTCCCTACCCCAAATATTAGTCAATTCAACTGAAATATCTTTCATCCTTTTTTTGGAAGCAGGTGATAAATTTTGGGTTTCAGCATGGATGTCAAGTAAGTCATACTCAGCAACCAGACTTTGTTTGAGTTTTCTTTGTGCAGACTCAATATTAGCTGACCACCCTTTTAAACCTTTCCTAGTGTTTCTCAACTTAAACTGCCATCTGTCAAGAGAATTCTTGAGATGACAAGGGCTCTGCCAAAACTTGGCCACTACCTGATCAAACCCATCAACTTTAAGCCACCATTTTTCAAATCTAAACTGCTTATTGTGAGGGTTTTTTAGAGCACCAGTATCCACAATCAGGGGAGTATGATCACTGCCAACCCTAGGCTTAGAAGTAAGACTACTAGCAGGGAATAATGCATCCCAAAAAGTAGAGACAAACACTCTATCCAACAAATCCATAACCAGATTATCTTGATTATTGGCCCAAGAGTATTGTCGACTAGGGTTTTTAAGTTCCATCACACTGAACTTATTAATCCAATCATTGAACAAGTTAGCCCAATGTTGGTTAATGTTGCCAGTATTTTTTTCACACTTTTCTCTAATGATATTGAAGTCACCAACAATCAAGGTGGGGCCACTCCAACTAGCAAAGACATTGTGCAACTCATTAATGAAATTTTAACTTATGTTCTTCATAGGCAGAGCCATACACATCAATGACTCTCCAAACCACATTATCTTTTTTGCCTTAATCTGAACAGAGACACAGTATGATAAAATATCCCACCTAATTATGTCAAACATTTCATGACTAATGCCAACAAGGATCCCACCAGCTTTTTTTGCAGCTGGCAACCAGTTCCAGGAGAACCTACCTCCTGGATCAAGTTGCAGCAAATGTAAACTAGAAAACTCCTCTTTTTTGGATTCAGAGAAGCATATAATATCAGGGCATGTTTCTATAATGAGATCATACACTCTAGTGATTTTATCAGGTCTATTCAGCCCTCTAGAATTCCAAATTAGAGCTACTACCATTTTTAAAGATCAACTTCCTTCTACCCTTTTTCCTACTATGGACTAAAGTCCAAGGTTCAACTTCATCAGGTACATCACTAAGGTGATCATCCTGTTCATCTATCATCTCATTTTCATCCTCCAAACCTGCTCTCATTTCTTCCACAGCAAGACTAATGTCCTTGGGAAGAAAACTAGCAGGATTAGATAGATGAAAATCATCAAGTCTTTTAATTTCACCTTCTTTTATCTTATCAATGACATTATCAGCATTTTTTGTTTTAACACCCAGGCTAATGCCAGCATTTTTTGCTCTACCAAATAAAGTATGATTATCAAGGGCAGCAAAGGAATTAGAAAACCCAAGAGTCTTATTACCTTTTGGAATCTCCAGGGTTCTTTTCTTTCTTGAGGTCTTGAGCTTTTTCAATCACACTCTTGCCATCCCTAGGGATTCTAGAGCTCATCCTTGTCGCTTGAACAGGACCCCACTGCTTCTTCTCCTTCCATGCCATTGGAGGCATAGGAGGATCAGGATTGCTGCTCACCAGGACCTCCTTCCCAACATTAATATCATCCACATGATCATCACTCTCAGCATCAAATTGTTGAATCAAGTTCTTCCCAATATTCTCCTCAACACTTCTCACCACCAGGACACTGTCGTTAGGGATGTGTGCCTCCTTGCCATAAACCTTAGCTTGGGATTCAGTAAATAGGTGTGCATAGGAAATCATTATTTTTTTGCTCTCGCATAACAAGATTCAGTAAAGCAGGTTTAATTTCAAAGAATTCCGCTGTAGTAGCAGGTGGAGCAATAGGTGTGCATAGGAAATCATTATTATTTGTGGTTGTGAAGTCACACAACTTAGTATTTTCAGGGGTGGCCATTTTAGCAGTAGTAAATAAAGCAAACTAGATAAAGTAAATGCAAGTAACTAATTTTTTTATGTTTTTGATATAGAGTGCAAGACAGTAAATAAAGTAAAGCTAGCAACTAATTTTTTTGTGTTTTGATATAATGCAGCAAACAAAGTAGTAAATAAAATAAAGCAAGACAAAAACAAAGTAAAGAGGTTGGGAAGTGGAGACTCCCCTTGCAGCGTGTCTTGATCTCCCCGGCAACGGCGCCAGAAAAAGAACTTGATGGCGTGTAACTCACACGTTCGTTGGGAACCCCAAGAGGAAGGTATGATGCGCACAGCAGCAAGTTTTCCCTCGGAAAGAAACCAAGGTTTATCGAACCGGGAGGAGCCAAGAAGCACGTTGAAGGTTGATGGCGGCGGGATGTAGTGCGGCGCAACACCAGAGATTCCGGCGCCAACGTGGAACCTGCACAACACAACCAAAGTACTTTGCTCCAACGAAACAGTGAGGTTGTCAATCTCACCGGCTTGCTGTAACAAAGGGTTAACCGTATTGTGTGGAAGATGATTGTTTGCAGAAAACAGTAAAGAACGAGTATTGCAGCAGATTTGTATTTCGAGTATAAAAGAATGGACCGGGGTCCACAGTTCACTAGAGGTGTCTCTCCCATAAGATAAAAGCATGTTGGGTGAACAAATTACAGTCGGGCAATTGACAAATAGAGAGGGCATAACAATGCACATACATGTCATGATAAATATAGTGAGATTTAATTGGGCATTACGACAAAGTACATAGACCGCCATCCAGCATGCATCTATGCGTAAAAAGTCCACCTTCGAGGTTATCATCCGAACCCCTTCCGGTATTAAGTTGCAAAACAACGGACAATTGCATTAAGTATGGTGCGTAATGTAATCAACAACTACATCCTTAGACATAGCATCAATGTTTTATCCCTAGTGGCAACGAGCACATCCACAACCTTAGAACTTTCCGTCACTCGTCCCGGATATCAATGGAGGCATGAACCCACTATCGAGCATAAATACTCCCTCTTGGAGTTAAGAGCAAAAACTTGGCCGAGCCTCTACTAATAACGGAGAGCATGCAAGATCATAAAGAACACATAGGTAATAACTTGATAATTAACATAACATAGTATTCTCTATCCATCGGATCCCGACAAACACAACATATAGAATTACGGATAGATGATCTTGATCATGTTAGGCAGCTCACAAGATCCAACAATGAAGCACAATGAGGAGAAGAAAACCATCTAGCTACTGCTATGGACCCATAGTCCAGGGGTGAACTACTCACTCATCACTCCGGAGGCGACCATGGTGGTGAAGAGTCCTCCGGGAGATGAATCCCCTCTCCGGCAGGGTGCCGGAGGAGATCTCCAGAATCCCCCGAGATGGGATTGGTGGCGGCGGCGTCTCAGTAAGTTTTTCCGTATCGTGGCTCTCGGTACTGGGGGTTTCGCGACGGAGGCTTTAAGTAGGCGGAAGGGCAACGCGGGGGGCCACACGAGGGCCCCACACCACAGGTCGGCGCGGCCAGGGCCCGGGCCGCGCCGCCCTAGTGTGGCGGCGCCTCGTGGCCCCACTTCGACTCCTCTTCGGTCTTCCGGAAGCTTCGTGGCAAAATAGGACCCCGGGCGTTGATTTCGTCCAATTCCGAGAATATTTCGTTACTAGGATTTCGAAACCAAAAACAGCGAGAAAACAGCAATCGGCTCTTCGGCATCTTGTTAATAGGTTAGTTCCGAGAAAATGCACGAATATGACATAAAGTGTGCATAAAACATGTAGATATCATCAATAATGTGGCATGGAACATAAGAAATTATCGATACGTCGGAGACGTATCAGCATCCCCAAGCTTAGTTCCGCTCGTCCCGAGCAGGTAAAACGATAACAAAGATAATTTCTGAAGTGACATGCCATCATAACCTTGATCATATTATTTGTAAACATATGTAATGAATGCAGCGATCAAAACAATGGTAATGACATGAGTAAACGAGTGAATCATAAAGCAAAGACTTTTCATGAATAGTACTTCAAGACTAGCATCAATAAGTCTTGCATAAGAGTTAACTCATAAAGAAATAAATCAAAGTAAAGGTATTGAAGCAACACAAAGGAAGATTAAGTTTCAGCGGTTGCTTTCAACTTGTAACATGTATATCTCATGGATAATTGTCAACATAGAGTAATATAACAAGTGCAATATGCAAGTATGTAGGAATCAATGCACAGTTCACACAAGTGTTTGCTTCTTGAGGTGGAGAGAGATAGGTGAACTGACTCAATAGAAAAGTAAAAAGAATGGTCCTTCAAAGAGGAAAGCATCGATTGCTATATTTGTGCTAGAGCTTTTATTTTGAAAACATGAAACAATTTTGTCAACGGTAGTAATAAAGCATATGAGTTATGTAAATTATATCTTACAAGTTGCAAGCCTCATGCATAGTATACTAATAGTGCCCGCACCTTGTCCTAATTAGCTTGGACTACCGGATCATCGCAATACACATGTTTTAACCAAGTGTCACAATGGGGTACCTCCATGCCGCCTGTACAAAGGTCTAAGGAGAAAGCTCGCATTTTGGATTTCTCGCTTTTGATTATTCTCAACTTAGACATCCATACCGGGACAACATGGACAACAGATAATGGACTCCTCTTTAATGCATAAGCATGTGGCAACAATTATTATTCTCATATGAGATTGAGGATATATGTCCAAAACTGAAACTTCCACCATGAATCATGGCTTTAGTTAGCGGCCCAATGTTCTTTTCTAACAATATGTATGCTCCAACCATTAAGGTGGTAGATCTCTCTTACTTCAGACAAGACGGACATGCATAGCAACTCACATGATATTCAACAAAGGGTAGTTGATGGCGTCCCCAGAAAACATGGTTATCGCACAACAAGCAACTTAATAAGAGATAAAGTGCATAAGTACATATTCAATACCACAATAGTTTTTAAGCTATTTGTCCCATGAGCTATATATTGTAAAGGTGAATGATGGAATTTAAAGGTAGCACTCAAGCAATTTACTTTGGAATGGCGGATAAATACCATGTAGTAGGTAGGTATGGTGGACACAAATGGCATAGTGGTTGGCTCAAGGATTTTGGATGCATGAGAAGTATTCCCTCTCGATACAAGGTTTAGGCTAGCAAGGTTATTTGAAACAAACACAAGGATGAACGGTGCAGAAAAACTCACATAAAAGACATATTGTAAACATTATAAGACTCTACACCGTCTTCCTTGTTGTTCAAAACTCAATACTAGATATTATCTAGACTCTAGAGAAACCAAATATGCAAACCAAATTAACAAGCTCTAAGTGTTTCTTCATTAATGGGTGCAAAGTATATGATGCAAGAGCTTAAACATGAGCATAAAAATTGCCAAGTATCAAATTATCCAAGACATTTTAGAATTACTACATGTAGCATTTTCCAATTCTAACCATATAACAATTTAACGAAGAAGAAACTTCGCCATGAATACTATGAGTAAAGCCTAAGGACATACTTGTCCATATGCTACAGCGGAGCGTGTCTCTCTCCCATATAGTGAATGCTAGGATCCATTTTATTCAAACAAAACAAAAACAAAAACAAACCGACGCTCCAAGCAAAGTACATAAGATGTGGCCGAATAAAAATATAGTTTCAGGGGAGGAACCTGATAATGTTGTCGATGAAGAAGGGGATGCCTTGGGCATCTCCAAGCTTAGACGCTTGAGTCTTCTTAGAATATGCAGGGGTGAACCACTGGGGCATCCCCAAGCTTAGAGCTTTCACTCTCCTTGATCATATTGTATCATACTCCTCTCTTGATCCTTGAAAACTTCCTCCACACCAAACTCGAAACAACTCATTAGAGGGTTAGTGCACAATAAAAATTAACATGTTCAGAGGTGACACAATCACTCTTAACACTTCTGGACATTGCATAAAGCTACTGGACATTAATGGATCAAAGAAATTCATCCAACATAGCAAAAGAGGCAATGCGAAATAAAAGGCAGAATCTGTCAAAACAGAATAGTCCGTAAAGATGGATTTTATTAAGGCACCAGACTTGCTCAAATGAAAATGCCCAAATTGAATGAAAGTTGCGTACATATCTGAGGATCACTCACGTAAATTGGCTTAATTTTCTGAGTTACCTACAGAGAATTAGACCCAGATTCGTGACAGCAAAGAAATCTGTTTCTGCGCAGTAATCCAAATCTAGTATTTATTTTACTATCAAAGACTTTACTTGGCACAACAAAACACAAAACTAAGATAAGGAGAGGTTGCTACAGTAGTAAACAACTTCCAAGACTCAAATATAAAACAAAAATACTGTAGTAAAAACACGGGTTCTCTCCCATAAGCGCTTTTCTTTAACGCCTTTCAGCTAGGCGCAGAAAGTGTGTATCAAGTATTATCGAGAGATGAAGCATCAACATCATAATTTGTTCTAATAATAGAATCATAAGGTAACTTCATTCTCTTTTTAGGGAAGTGTTCCATACCTTTCTTGAGAGGAAATTGATATTTAATATTACCTTCCTTCATATCAATAGTAGCACCAACGGTTCGAAGAAAAGGTCTTCCCAATATAATGGGGCGAGATGCATTGCATTCAATATCCAAGACAACAAAATCAACGGGGACAAGGTTATTGTTAACCATAATATGAACATTATCAACATTCCCCAAAGGTTTCTTTTTAGCATTATCAGCGAGATTAACATCCAGATAACAATTTTTCAATGGTGGCAAGTCAAGCATATCATAGACTTTTTTAGGCATAACAGAAATACTTGCACCAAGATCACATAAAGTATTACAATCAAAATCTTTGACCCTCATTTTAATGATGGGCTCCCAACCATCCTCTAACTTTCTAGGAATAGAAGTTTCAAGTTTTAGTTTCTCTTCTCTAGCTTTTATGAGAGCATTTGTAATATGTTCTGTGAAAGCCAAGTTTACAGCGCTAGCATTGGGACTCTTAGCAAGTTTTTGTAAGAACTTTATAACTTCAGAGATGTGGCAATCATCAAAATCTGAATCATTACAATCTAAAGCAATGGGATTATCATCCCCAAGGTTGGAAAAAATTTCAGCAGTTTTATCACAGGCAGTTTCAGCAGTTTTATCACAGGCAGTTTCAGCAGTTTTAGCAGTTTCAGGTAATTTTGCGCGCTTTGCACTAGGAGTAGAAACATTGCCAACACCAATTATTTTATCATTAATAGTAGGAGGTGCAGCAACATGTGAATCATTAGCATTGCTAGTGGTGGTAATAGTCCAAACTTTAGCTACATTTTTCTCTTTAGCTAGTTTTTCATTTTCTTCTCTATCCCACCTAGCACGCAGTTCAGCCATTAATCTTATATTCTCATTAATTCTAACTTGGATGGCATTTGCTGTAGTAACAATTTTATTTTCAATATCCCTATTAGGCATAACTTTCGATTTCAAAAGATCAACATCGGAGGCAAGACTATCAACCTTAGAAGCAAGAATATCAATTTTATTGAGCTTTTCCTCAACATGATTTGTTAAAGGCAGTTTGTGTACTAATAAATTCTTTAAGCATAGCTTCAAGTCCAGGGGGTGTGTTCCTATTATTGTTGTAAGAATTCCCATAAGAATTAGCATAACCGTTACCATTATTATAAGGATATGGCCTATAGTTATTACTAGAATTGTTCCGATAAGCATTGTTGTTGAAATTATTATTTTTAATGAAGTTTACATCAACATGTTCTTCTTGGGCAACCAATGAAGCTAACGGAACATTATTAGGATCAACATTAGTCCTATCATTCACAAGCATAGACATAATAGCATCAATCTTATCATTCAAGGAAGAGGATTCTTCAACAGAATTTACCTTCTTACCTTGTGGAGCTCTTTCCGTGTGCCATTCAGAGTAATTAACCATCATATTATCAAGGAGCTTTGTAGCCACCCCCAAGGTGATGGACATAAAGGTACCTCCAGCAGCTGAATCCAATAAATTCCGCGAAGAAAAATTTAGTCCTGCATAGAAGGTTTGGATGATCATCCAAGTAGTCGATCCATGGGTTGGGAAATTTTTAACCAAAGATTTCATTCTTTCCCAAGCTTGAGCAACATGTTCATTATCCAATTGTTTAAAATTCATTATGCTACTCCTCAAAGATATAATTTTAGCAGGGGGATAATATCTACCAATAAAAGCATCCTTGCATTTAGTCCAGGAATCAATACTATTCTTAGGCAGAGATAGCAACCAATCTTTAGCTCTTCCCCTTAATGAGAAAGGAAACAATTTTAATTTAATAATATCACCATCTACATCTTTATACTTTTTCATTTCACACAATTCAACAAAATTATTGAGATGGGCAGCAGCATCATCAGAACTAACACCAGAAAATTGCTCTCGCATAACAAGATTCGATAAAGCGAGGTTTAATTTCAAAGAATTCCGCTTGTAGTAGCAGGTGGAGCAATAGGTGTGCATAGGAAATCATTATTATTTGTGGTTGTGAAGTCACACAACTTAGTATTTTCAGGGGTGGCCATTTTAGCAGTAGTAAATAAAGCAAACTAGATAAAGTAAATGCAAGTAACTAATTTTTTTGTGTTTTTGATATAGAGTGCAAGACAGTAAATAAAGTAAAGCTAGGAACTAATTTTTTTGTGTTTTGATATAATGCAGCAAACAAAGTAGTAAATAAAATAAAGCAAGACAAAAACAAAGTAAAGAGGTTGGGAAGTGGAGACTCCCCTTGCAGCGTGTCTTGATCTCCCGGCAACGGCGCCGGAAAAAGAGCTTGATGGCGTGTAACCCACACGTTCGTTGGGAACCCCAAGAGGAAGGTATGACGCGCACGAGCAGCAAGTTTTCCCTCGGAAAGAAACCAAGGTTTATCGAACCAGGAGGAGCCAAGAAGCACGTTGAAGGTTGATGGCGGCGGGATGTAGTGCGGCGCAACACCGGAGATTCCGGCGCCAACGTGGAACCTGCACAACACAACCAAAGTACTTTGCCCCAACGAAACAGTGAGGTTGTCAATCTCACCGGCTTGCTGTAACAAAGGGTTAACCGTATTGTGTGGAAGATGATTGTTTGCAGAAAACAGTAAAGAACGAGTATTGCAGCAGATTTGTATTTCAGTATAAAAGAATGGACCGGGGTCCACAGTTCACTAGAGGTGTCTCTCCCATAAGATAAAAGCATGTTGGGTGAACAAATTACAGTCGGGCAATTGACAAATAGAGAGGGCATAACAATGCACATACATGTCATGATAAATATAGTGAGATTTAATTGGGCATTACGACAAAGTACATAGACCGCCATCCAAGCATGCATCTATGCCTAAAAAGTCCACCTTCAGGTTATCATCCGAACCCCTTCCAGTATTAAGTTGCAAAACAACGAGACAATTGCATTAAGTATGGTGCGTAATGTAATCAACAACTACATCCTTAGACATAGCATCAATGTTTTATCCCTAGTGGCAACAAGCACATCCACAACCTTAGAACTTTCTCGTCACTCGTCCCGGATATCAATGGAGGCATGAACCCACTATCGAGCATAAATACTCCCTCTTGGAGTTAAGAGCAAAAACTTGGCCGAGCCTCTACTAATAACGGAGAGCATGCAAGATCATAAACAACACATAGGTAATAACTTGATAATTAACATAACATAGTATTCTCTATCCATCGGATCCCGACAAACACAACATATAGAATTACGGATAGATGATCTTGATCATGTTAGGCAGCTCACAAGATCCAACAATGAAGCACAATGAGGAGAAGACAACCATCTAGCTACTGCTATGGACCCATAGTCCAGGGGTGAACTACTCACTCATCACTCCGGAGGCGACCATGGCGGTGAAGAGTCCTCCGGGAGATGAATCCCCTCTCCGGCAGGGTGCCGGAAAAGATCTCCGTAATCCCCCGAGATGGGATTGGCGGCGGCGGCGTCTCGCAAGGTTTTCCGTATCGTGGCTCTCGGTACTGGGGGTTTCGCGACGGAGGCTTTAAGTAGGTGGAAGGGCAACGTGGGGGCCACACGAGGGCCCCACACCACAGGTCGGCGCGGCCAGGGCCTGGGCCGCGCCGCCCTAGTGTGGCGGCGCCTCGTGGCCCCACTTCGACTCCTCTTCGGTCTTCTGGAAGCTTCGTGGCAAAATAGGACCCTGGGCGTTGATTTCGTCCAATTCCGAGAATATTTCGTTACTAGGATTTCTGAAACCAAAAACAGCAGAAAACGAAGAATCGGCTCTTCGGCATCTTGTTAATAGGTTAGTTCCAGAAAATGCACGAATATGACATAAAGTGTGCATAAAACATGTAGATATCATCAATAATGTGGCATGGAACATAAGAAATTATCGATACGTCGGAGACGTATCAACCAGCATCATCATCAAGCTTGTTTTCTTCATTTGTTTGTCCATGATCCTCATCATCATCTTCATCTAGGTCAATAGGCTCACCCTCATTCTCCACCAGGAAGTTAATCAGGAAAAAGCATTGTTCCATCTCAAAAAGATTATTGGCAGGGATCTTAGACTTGTCCCTCACGGACACTTTGACTCTAACCTCTTTGTAGAAGCTTCTGAAGATGCCATGCCAGTCGATATTGACAAGAACACCAAGAGCAGTGGACACTTGGAAAATAGTCTTCCAAGTGAGCCACTTAGCAGGGATGCCAGTAATCCTCACCCACACCTCCTGGAATTGCTCAAAAGGTTCTTCTTCTCCTTCCCAATTAAAAAAATAGATCACCACACCATCTTTTTTGAGGTTGATGGAGGGATATTCCACTAGCTCTTTGACCCTCTTACTGGGAGGAAACCTTACTAGGAATCTCTTAAGGCCTAGCTGTCGAATCTGCCAGTACCAGTTGACTTTCCACATGTAATTGAAGCATTTCTCCAGTTCTTCAGCAGAGATCTCTCCATCTTTCACAACCACCACACAACATTATCCATGTTCAGCCATTGGACAGCTTCAGGTCCCTCTACCTCCACATGGAAAAAACCCAAACCAGGATTGGCACTCCCCCAGTATTGAGCAGTGGGAAGAAGGGAGTACCACATCAGACGGTTGTCCATATGGTGCCCAGTCTTGCTACAGATAAAACATCTCTTGATCCTGGTGCAAAGCCCAACATAGTGACCCAGTTCACCACAGTTATAGCAGGTCACATTCTTGAACTTAGGATCCGAAGCAGGTCCAGGCCCAGAAGCAAGATTCAATTGCACATTGATCCCATTCCTATCACCACTATTCTTAGAGCCATCAGAAGCAGCACCTTTCAGACTTTTCTTCTTGTTCTTATTGCTACCAGATGGTTGCTGCTGTAAAGGTATCTGGCTAGCGCTGCTGCCCTGGCTATTTGGTTGTGGCAGAGTGGGAGCAACACCTTGAGGCATCATCATCATAGGGTTGAAACCAGGCGGGGGAAGTTGCTGGTTACCAAAGAACTGCGGCCATTGCGCCATTTGCATGTTCCACATGTTTGGATTCATCATCAGGTACATACCTTGACCATTCCCCCCCCATCTGCTGCATCATAGGTTGCGGAAACTCCGTCTTGACTGGGACCAGATCAGGAGCATTACCAAGGGAGATCGCCACCGCGCTCGATGCTGCCGCTATCGTTGGAGGGACACGACCACCACCAACTCCACGCCCACCAACAGCACCCCCAGCTCTCCCTACACCTCTACCACCACCCGCCATCTTGACGATCTCGACGAAAGATCTCCTCCCTTCAACCGCTCCCCACAGATCAACAAACTTGATCACAGTTGGTTTGGGAAGAAAACCAGATCCAGCAGGGTGGCAGTCAGCAGGGGTGAAGGTTTTTTTTCTGAACTAGATCCTTCCTGACCCAGACAAGGGTCTGGGAAACAGGAGGAACCCTAGATTTGCTCAGGTGATTATGGTCTGAGACCGCCGACGGAGCTATCCTTTTATCCATTCCTGAAAGCGGCATTTCCAAAGCCGTCACCTCCAAAATGCCATCAACGGTTCGATTTCGCACAGGTGGATCCCATCGACGGTCACCAACGACTGCCAGCATAGAGCGGCTGCGCAGCAGGCCCCGTCTCTGGAGGCTAGTGCCAGATCCCCCAAGCCTCTCCGGCGAGGAGCACCTCGTCGGCAACGGGTCTCCCCTCCGGATCCGATCAAGCCTTCGCCGCTGAAAACCAGAGCCTCGGAGATCATCAGATCCCGCAACTCCAGCACCTTCACCGCCAAATTGACACAGAGAAAGCCTCATCGGCGAGCCACGAAGAGAGAGCATCACGGCGTCCAATTCTCTAGATCCTCGATCCCTTGTTCCGCCATTAGCCTCCTCGGGTCGTCGGGATCCATCAACTTGATCATCACTAGCGCCGCTGCAACCTGCTCCTCGAGACCCTGCCCCGAAAGCTGAGGCCGCCATCCCTTCTCCATCTGCGCAACTGCCCACGGCGTGCCAAACTGATTTGGAGAATCAGTAGCTTCCGCCGCAACAGCGCCTGCTTCCTCTCCGCCGCCATCACCACCTCCTTCTCCCTTCTCGCCCTCTCCTCCGCCATCTTCCTTTCCTCTGCGAACGACGGGAAACCCGCCGTCCACCTCGAGGTCGACATGATGCTCCGCGGGCCGCACCGGCGAGTACCAGCGGCGGCGCGAGATCAGGGCAGTGGAGGAGGCGACGGCGGCGCGGGATCGCCTGAGAATCGCCAATGTCGCCAGGAGACGGTGTAGAGGTTTCTCTCAAAGCACGGAACTTAAATCAATCTTTATAAGTTTTAACTTTGACTAAGCCCGAGGGAAGGGGCCATTGGATATGATCGTCTGATCCATTGTGGTAGTATTGCGAAAGCGGGATGCCGCTTATTCCATAAAACGTAACCGTCAGTGCAAATTATACTACAGAGCGCGTGGGCGATGCCAAGCTAGCTTTTGTTTCTGCATGTAAGTGGGCACACCCGTGGGTGCCCACTACCGACTCACCTATGACCGCTTGACCTACACAGGACAGCCTCTTGTGCCTATTTAACTCCTTAAGATTAAGCGGCGCTCGCCGCCTAGTGGTGACTACCGACGACCTCATGGCACCGGACACCGTATTAGACCGCATTTGACCAAAACGATCTTTGAAACACGTGGCTAGGCGTGGTTAACTGTTCGGCACGCCTTAAAGACCTCCGGGAGATGCTTTGGAAGGGTATGGCTTGTGCGTATCGATCAATGGCGAGAAATTTAGAGCCAGCCGGCTATATTGCTGGTGCTCTTTTCAGCACCGCACAAACACAAGGAAGCTGCACGCGGTCGATAGGAGGAGGCTGGGCGGCTTGGGGAAGGAGATGCGCGGCCATGATCGATCGATGGCGTAAAGCAGAAGCACTTGCCGGCGTTTCACACACCGGCCCTTGGCAATGATAAGGTCGCCGCCAGTAGCTAAAAAAGAAGCAGCAGGCATAGCCGATCCAGCGCATAGTGCAATGCTCGTCATGGAGCGGAGCTGATGGATGACCTCGCGGCGCCAGGGCACCGTGCCGTCCCCGCGGGGAAGTGACGAGCGCGATCGCGGTTGCGGACGATACGACAGGCATGTATGGAACTGCAAGTCGAGCCGCAAGCTGTGGCCGTGGATGTTCAACGCGCGCGACTGGGTTGGCAGGTTTTAAGGGAGACCGGTTTGAATTCACACACCCATGAAAGGAACTCAGAACGCACACACACTAGCCAAAGGAAGAAGAAACAAGCTTCGCTGAGACTCTTCTTTGGCAGCCACAAGTGCTACATTTTTCCTCTTTCTCATTACCAATAAACATGCTTTACAAGGCCTTAAATAGGCAACATGCACCTGCCGAAGCAAACCACTAATCCTACTTTTATGCCACTCACGCACTAACTAAGCTGACCACTTCTTCCTCCTAGAATCCCTCTATGACCCACACGACCAGGCCATCACTAACAACACACATGCAGCTAACTGATCACCTAGCTAACAACTTCACGCGTGCAAACTATCTGCTAACTGAATGTCCACCGAAGCACTCGGCTACTTCCCGTGTAGTCTTCAGTACTTGCATGCAGCAGCTTCACGCCACCATCAGCATCTCACCAAGCTTGCCGCATCACACGGCGCCTCAGCATCTCGCCAAACATGCCTCGCTGAAACTTCGTCGGCTTCGTACGCGTCACACGTAACACCTTGCCGGCAACAAACTACTACGGAGAACACAACTAGCTAGCTAAATGCACAACGAAATGAACAAAGCAGATGTATGAATCAAGATTAAAGCTAACAATCACCCCCTAATCTTGATTCTCACTTCTTCATAGATCTTCAAAGAAGAGTCTGCTTGTCCCCGATGACCAGCACCTTCTCTTCTTCGCCATGGATGGGAACACGCCACCTATGACCGATCCTCGTGACGGCCTCATGCCACCATGTATCTTCTCAGCGGTATCACACCGCCTTCTCCTTGTAACGGCATCTCGCCGTCACCGTCGCCGTCGCCGTTGGCACCCAGCGGTATCAGACCGCCGGCGCCGCACACCGTCGCCTTCTCGCGGCATCACACCGCGCCCAGATGCAAGCGGCATCACACCGCCGGCAGCCTTCACCTCACGCGGCCGTCCTCCATCTCGCATGGAGTTCGCCGCCACCACCATGGTCGGCTCCAGCGGCATCTCACCGCCGTCACCGCATGCCTCCGGGATCTTCTCGCTCTGATACCAAATGTAGGGGCTGCCCCTCGCAGCCCCATGATCTTCTTCTACCTCTAACTACACTCTCTGATCTCAAGAACACACGCACATGTCAAACCTCAAGAACACAGACACGCCGCAGGTACCAAGGAAGAACAAGAAGACTTTGTCGTTGCTCTCTTCCTTGGCACACACAAATGCTACATTGTTTTCTGCCCACAGGCCTTGTTTTCCATTTAGCTCAATGCACATATTTATACAAGGGACTCTGGAGTAGCTAGCCACTAACTGACCGGCCACTAACTCACTCACGCCACTAACCACACGCATATCCTGGATACGCTCTTGGATCCACATGACCCGGACAATGCACACTCCGACTAGGTAAACAACTACCTGCAGCACGTTGCCTTCAGTTCTCTCATGCAGCCGCATCACACGGCACTGGGCATCTCGCCATCTAGCTAGTCACATCGCACGACCATCACAGGCATCTCACCTCTCGTGCATGGCTGAAGCTTCACCTGCTTTCCTACGACACCTAAACTGCATGCTTAACAAGAAACTAAAATATGCAGATACTTAATATCAAGATTAGAGCTGACATTCACCCCCCTAATCTTGATATCATAATTTTAATGCGGATCACCCGAAACCCATCATCGTGCCGCCTTGCCGCACGCAGCAGCCACTCTCTGGCTTGGACGTCGCTCCACGGCGACCACCACCACGCCGCATTGAAGCCCGCCTCGGCATGGCCACACCTTCACTCATCATGGGAGCATTGTGCTGCACCCGGCCGGCCTCCCGCCGGTGTTGCATATAGCTTCGCCGCGACGTACGCCGCGACGCACGGCATCACGCTGTGTCGTCTCCTCCTCCTAACGGCTTCATGCCGCACCAGCTGCCAGCGGCATCGCACCATCGCCGGTGGCACCCAGCGCGGCATCGCACCGCCGACGCCGCGTGACGGCATCGCACCGTCGTCTCCTCGTGGCAGCATCACACCACCACCGGTAACACACGGCAGCGTCGCGCCGCCGCCGTCGTCTCGTGGAGGCATCACACCTCGGCTCCTTCTCGGTGTAGTCTTCAGTACTTGCATGCAGCAGCTTCACGCCACCATCAGCATCTCACCAAGCTTGCCGCATCACACGGCGCCTCAGCATCTCGCCAAACATGCCTCGCTGAAACTTCGTCGGCTTCATACGCGTCACACGTAACACCTTGCCGGCAACAAACTACTACGGAGAACACAACTAGCTAGCTAAATGCACAACGAAATGAACAAAGCAGATGTATGAATCAAGATTAAAGCTAACAGCTGCTAGCTTGTGTGGATACCATGGATGGAATGAATTTTAAGCATGCAGATGGAGTACGAGAGTTACGGCTTCCGTACGTATGTGTCTATATATCTTTTCTTTTTCGAAATAGGCTTCCCCGTCATCTACATCAATCGATGCATAGGACGCTTTATTAAAAACTTATTCAGAAAGTATGTGTCTATAACTCTATATATCTGGCCGCAGTTTTCAGCCGCGCAGTGATGCATTGCGACGAGCTGCCGCAGTAGAAAAGAAATTAATCCTGATTATTATCTGGGCTTCTTTCACCAATGATCAAGCCGTTCTTGCTGGCAAAGCGATCGCAGATACGGGGTACTTATAACAGATGGGATTCTAATAAGTGGATCGATCAGCGAGAGTGCTCAAGCTACTGTTTGCACTACCCGAGCATAATCATGTCTACTTACATGGAGATAGCTAGCTGACGCTGACAGTCTATTAACCCGGCCGAGAAATCCTCGTCAATCGGATTTAATCGCAGATGCTTCGCACACTGGCGTTTACTGACGATCGAGCGCGCTGAAAAAAAGTGGGGGGCAGACACTAACGAGGTTGCCCTGCAGCTAGCTAGCGTCACGGTGACGCGGCCGTGATGCCATAAACCATGGCACCGGTGCAGGCCAACAACGTATCCTGGATCCATCCAACTCAATCTCCATCTTAATTCTGGCTGCGTGCGCACCTGCGGTCCCGTCCCGTCCATGAGATGGATCGATACCTGGCAAAATTAAAGGTATGGAAACGTATAGGAACCATACGAGATACGATTAATATGCAGGCATCAATCGCACACCAGCTGACCACTACACTTATGGAGGTAGCTTCAATGCAGAGCTTCCCTATCTCGGGCTACAGCTAGCTAGGTTTCCCTATCGAGCGTGTCGGAGATGTCAAGCTAGCTAGCAGCCCTTCGTTGCGCCGGACCGCCGGCCGGGCGATCATCTCGTGGGTTTCTGTTGGGGATAAGATCCGAACATGCATGCATGATGCCCGTCAAATATGTATCCGCGGTAACATGCATGTATCGAATATACTGTGGATTTTGTTGTTGTTGTTGTAGCTCAGCTTTGCTAACGTATATATGATGGAGGGGACATGGAGTGTGGTCACTATATTGTGTGCGTGGATGACGTGGCTGCGGGTGAGATTCATAAATTATCCACGCAAAAAATAGACTCGGTTGTTATCCTAGTTCGGCAATGATGCCATGCATGCATACAGCATACATGATACCACGGCGACATGTGATTATTCTGGGAAAATGTATACCGGGGAAAGAGTGAGATGAGCAAAGAACCTGATGAAAGCAGATGATAGTACTAGTGCAATTTCTTTTTGTAGGATTCAAAAATTAATAAGGACAAGGTTGTGGATTTGGAAATACACATTTTACTTACATGTAAGTGTTTGTCATTTCATTTTCGTTCATGAAAGTCTCATTCATTCCTTCATTTTCTAGAAGGCAGACATCCTTTTTTTCCCTGTTGTTTGGCACTAAAGGGACAAAATGGGCAGGCTGCCTGCTGGCTAATTTGAGGCCATCTTTAGTCTATTTTTCATACTTTGCTTAGACTTCCCGTACGTCCAGCTGGGAGATGGCCAGACCCATGTGGCCATGTTCATGATCGTGCTCTGTTGGACGATCGATCAGAAAGAGGAGAAGGCCCATTATGGTAAGTTCCGGGCCGGCCCATCTTCTTCGTTTTAATTTTCCTATAAACTTGAACTCCATACACTAACATGCGACCAGGTTCTTGCAGTACCGGGCATTTCTGATCCCGCTACACTAGAAGCAATTGCATGCCGCCAGGCTTTATCGCTTGCTGCTGATTTACATGTCCAACACCCTTACATTGCTTCAGATTGTTTGGAGGTAATCAATTGCATTAGAGATTCAAATAGATGCAACTATTACTCGGTCCTGTGTGAGATCGACCAACGTTTCACTGAGTTCCCATATTCCAGGTTCAGCCATAAGAGGAGATGTTTTAATACTCATGTTCTTCACAATCTAGCTCGTTCTACTATTTCCTTAGAACATGGCCGCAACGTCTGGCTTCTGAACTCGCCTGATACTTTTATTGTACCTTTGATGATTGAATAATAATAAAAGGCGATGTTTATCCTAAGAAAAACTGACATTCGACCATTATTACGCACCTCTTCACCCGTTTATATAGATTCTACAAGTGCCAGTCTGCCAGCTAGGTGTGAGGAAATGTCTTCTGTAATTTTGTTGTCATAAAAGGTTAAATGCCAAGACTCAAACAATAAAGCTAAGGTTGTGGATGGATTGCGGCATTTACAATGATGGACTTGACTTGCTAGGGAGAGCTAAGTTCTTTAGCTTCCGAAGAACTAAGGTAAGAAGACCCGGAGGAGGGGCCTTGTTATCGTATCCGGACCTCAATGCGTATCCATCCACGTGTCGAGCAGGGCATGTGTCGCGATGCATGTCTCCCTAGAGGCTCGTGGTCCATGACAATGATCAGAAGGAGACGAGCCCGTGCCAACCCGTTAGTCGGTTTATACGGTGACATCACTTCTTTCATCCAGATAGTTTTGAGACACTCCGGGTAGTGTGATGGCCACTACATGGTCTTCGTGACACGCGTCTAGAAGGGTGACATTGCTACACATCGGCGACATGTGTCATCTCCACCCTCCCATTCCTGGCGGCGAGCCTTGGCGGGGCGGCCAAGATTCCTTGCCCGCGAACAACTTCTCCATGCTTGGTAGAGCCAAGGAGAGCAATCGTATATATCTTCTTGTCGGTAGGATGCATGAGAGCTTCTGGAGGAAACCTTGGCCTTGACATTGTCAACTTTGGACCACTCGCACCTATGTATATCGTGAGCACCCTGGTTCGTGGTCTCGACAGGGGTAGAGCTAGAGGATAAGTATATCCATGGTGCCACAAAGTAGAAGATGGGGCCACATGAGTGGAAAAGAATAACATGTTTTCCAGTGTTCACATGTGGTGAACTTGTTTTTTTCTATTTGGCAAAGAATATTTTCTAACACGTATCCAGTGCACCCCATGCATGGACATACAAGAGAATGAAGCTGCTAGGGGTGACCAGTTGCACGTACATGATGGTGTTATCTGGTCAAGTAGTAATCTCATTTTCTTGTAGGATGTGAACATCTGGTATACTACTTGGTATGTGTTTAAACTGTTGTGCTGATGTAAAATTTGAAGATTAACTTAATATTTTTTGTTTTTGTACAAGACATATGCAAAATCTGACTTCCAGGTTTCATTGCCGTAGATCGAGTGACTTCCCGTATACTACAGTTCACTACAGGAATGGACGCATACGCCGACGGCCAGCTGCCCTCGGCGTAGCCACGTCTGGCCCTCGGCGTAGGCTACGCCGACGGCAGCCCTCGGCGTATGGCGTCGGCGTTTAGGTCCCTCGGCATAGACAATATTGCCGTCGGCGTTGCCCGGCCCTCGGCGTAGCATGCTATGCCGACGGCAAAACCGTCGGCACACAAATTTTACAAATTTGAATTTTCTTTTTTTCAAAAAAAAGTTCAAAAACAAAATTCGAAAAAAAAATAAAAAAAAATGTATATGCCGACAGCAAAGCCCTAGGCATAGAGTTTTAAAATAGGTCTTTCACAGACGTGATAGCCCTGTTTGTGAAGGGTTTTCCAAAATAATTGCCGTATCCTAATTCCGACTTTTGGAGTGGTTACTAGGACACATAAAATGACGTCATGCGGCTCCGCGGGATTTTCTGACTTCGTTTAAATTGCCATTTGACCAAAACGGACCCCCACGGAGATGCGGTATGGCCGTACCGGGCGCGCTGGTGCCCCCGTTTACCATCGCGCTAAACGGAAAAAAATTCACACATAAAGTGATATGTCCTAGAACTAAAAATATTTTTCCCGGAATTTATTGAGCGATGGAAAGTGTACCCCTAGTTCAAATCATGTCACTTTCCAGCGGATTCGGCGGGACACCGCAGGAAGCCGCATGAATTCCCAGATAGCTAGCGCGTACATATGCCATGTGATATATGGTGCGGACGCGGTGTCCTACCACTACGCGGAGGTCTCGCGTAATACTAAAATGCGTCCCATGTAGCTGCTTCACAAAAAAAAACCCGTTTTGGCACCCCGAAAATGAAAAACCATCACCCATGGGTCGGATTGGAAATCCGCTCCCGGTGCCTTGCTTCCCACCCCAGGGACCACGCACGTGCGAAATATGGCCTCGTTCCGACAAACTATGTGGTGTCACGGGCCGTTTCCTACTCATTTGCCCTAAAAGTCATAGAACTCCGGACGTGATAGCCCTGTTTGTGAAGGGTTTTCCAAAATAATTGGTGTATCCCAATTCCATCTTTTGGAGTGGTTACTAAGACACATAAAATGATGCCATGCGGCTCCGCGAGATTTTTTGACTTCGTTTAAATTGCCATCTGGCTAAAATAGGAACCTGAGGACATATAAGAAAGTGACTGAATTGTTTCTATATTAACATGGTACTGTACATGATTCAAATATGCATGATTTTGACATGAATGGATAGATGATGTTTTTATGAACATTTTGATACCTCATACGCATTTTTCTGACATCATATGAATTAGTTATGATTTTTACAAAATTAGACAAATTTGAAAAATGGCTACGCCGAGGGTGGCCGTCGGCGTAGCCCTGTCTACGCCTAGGGCCAAAGATATGCCGAGGGCTGCCCTCGGCGTAGACCTCGCTACGCCGACGGCCGCGCTACGTCGAGGGTCGGATGAGGAGGCTGGCCAGGCCAGGCCATACGCCGAGGGCCCCGACTTTTGGCCGTCGGCGTATAAAAGGCCCTCGGCGTATCGCGCCATTCCTGTAGTGGTTGTAGGAACAAGAGCACGCGACATGAGTTTGTTACTCAGTGCTGACCGATTCTGGTGATCTAACTAAATCTATATATCTTAGGATCTAATTACTTCCATCGATCCGAATTAACAATTGGCGCAGCGATATACTTTGTTCACTACAAGTGTACCCCCGAGCTTTGTTATTTAATTTGAGCTGAGGAGAGTATTGTAATTGATTTGGTATCGTCATCAAGCGAGATTGTATATATATATAGCTCTGCTAAACGAGTGAAAGAAATGAAGTCTTCACCAACCTCTATGTAGGTGATAATGTTTTCTTGGCTATATATAGCACTCCATTTCCCGTGGTGTAGAGAGATAACAATATTTTCTATCCAATTCATCACCCTATACCGTCCACTTGCTAGCACACAGTATAAGTAGCAATCCTGGATGGAACATAACCACCAGGGAACCGGAGGCATTGGGAAAGAACCAACCATTGCTAGGTAGATCCAGATACTAACACTTTTCCCTCAAGCTGTACGTAGCTCACAAGACATGACGCCGTGTTGCAATGCGCGAGCAACAGGGCTGGTTGTCGGTCCGCAAGGCGACATGGCCTCAAAGCTCGAAAAAATGATTAGCTACATCGTGAGGGAGTACATCAATCCTGAGTGCATCAACACGTACCTGTAGCGAGATGTCTTTTGGTACAACGCACAGTTTATGAGCGCTTCATGGTTAGAAACGTAGGGAGGATCTGATGGCCATGTTTGTGCAGTTGCGGACTGGCGATTTGCTTCTATTTAAATTGAATTTTGGTGTGATCACATTACTCCCTAAAAAAGAAGATGCTAGTAGAATAGAGCAATATAGGCCTCTCTGTTTGTTGAATGTTAGTTTTAAGATTTTTACCAAGGTTGGCACAAATAGAGTGACTGCTTTGGCATATAAGGTAATTAGACCAACACAATCTGCATTTATTCCAGGAAGAAATATTTTAGAGGGAGTTGTTGTGCTTCACGAAACTATCCATGAACTTCATAGGAAAAAAATGGATGGTATAATTTTTAAGATAGATTTTGAGAAGGCTTATGATAAGGTGAATTGGGCATTTTTACAGCAAGCTATGCGTATGAAAGGTTTTCCACCTATGTGGTGTGATTGGGTGGCGAGGTTTGTCCAAGGGGGAAGTGTCGGTATAAGAGTGAATGATGACATAGGTCATTATTTTCAAACTATGAAAGGTCTCCGACAGGGTGATCCCCTCTCGCCCATGCTTTTTAATATTGTTGCGGACATGTTGGCTATTCTCATCGCAAGGGCGAAAGAGAATGGACAAGTCGGGGGATTGATAGACCACCTTGTAGAAGGTGGGGTATCAATCCTACAATATGTCGATGACACGATCCTTTTTATGGAGCATGTAGAGAAAGCTGTTAATATGAAGCTTATTCTATGCTTGTTTGAGCAACTGTCGGGTCTAAAAATCAACTTTCATAAGAGTGAAATTTTTTGTTTTGGTAAAGCTAAGGACATACAGCAAGACTATCGACAAATATTTGGGTGTGAGGTTGGTTCGCTACTTTTTAAATATCTGGGAATTCCTATTCACTATAGAAAACTTTTAAACAAAGAATGGAAACCTGTGGAGGATCGGTTTGAGAAAAAATTAGGATGTTGGTTGGGAAAGATACTATCTTATGGAGATCGTCTTGTTTTAATTAATTCCGTTCTGTCAAGTTTACCTATGTTTTTACTATCCTTTTTTCCTATACCCATAGGGGTACGGAAAAGATTAGATTTCTATAGGTCACGTTTCTTTTGGCAAAGCGACCAGTTAAAAAAGAAATATAGATTGACAAAATGGAACATTCTCTATAGACCGAAGGATCAAGGGGGCTTAGGGATTGAGGTTTTAGATATTAAAAATAAGTGCTTGTTTTTCAAGTTACTTAATGAACAAGGTATGTGGCAGGAGTTGTTGCACAACAAATATCTTAGGTCACATACCCTGTCCCAGGTTCAACCTAAACCCACGGATTCACCCTTCTGGAAGGGTATTCTAAGTGTGAAAGATGAGTTCTTTCAACGGGGATCTTTTAGTGTTGGCAATGGACTGACTACGCGGTTTTGGGAGGACTCTTGGCTGGGCAACGCTCCTCTTTCTGTTCAATATCCGGGGCTGTTTAACAAGGTGGCTCATAGAAATGTGAGGGTCGCGGATGTTCTTAATCAACCAACGCTGAACATTACTTTCAATAGGATTTTAAGGGGTTCAACGTGGGAAGATTGGTTGAGTTTAGTGGAACGTTTGATGGAGATACAACTTAATGATCCGCCGGATAGTTTTTGCTGGAATTTAACAACTTCTCGGAAGTTTTCTGTTAAATCTCTTTATACTGATTTCATGAGTGGACACACTCGGTTTTTGAAAAAATATCTGTGGAAATTAAAAGTGCCACTGAAAATCAGAATTTTCATGTGGTTTTTGAATCGGAAAGTCCTACTTACTAAAGATAACTTGGCGAAGCGAAAGTGGACTGGCTGTACTAAATGCGTGTTTTGTGACTCTAAGGAATCTATAGAACATCTTTTCATTAGGTGCCCTTTTGCAAGCTTGCTGTGGAGAGTTATTTATTTCACGTTTAATATTCCTGCTCCAACAAATATTAAAAACTTGTTTGAGAAGTGGCTGAATGGTATTGGCAAAGTTGTCAAAGAGCGGATTCGTATAGGAGTCTATGCTTTACTTTGGGCAATTTGGAATTGTCGAAACGATATTGTTTTTAACGGTGCGGGTTCTTCTCAATTTTTGCAGGCTATCTATCGAACTACTTACTGGATAAATATGTGGTCCCATCTACTCCCCGAGGACCAGCAGGCACATATGGATTCTGGGTGCACTCGCTTGATGGCGTTCGTTCGGGCTATCTTCAACCAGGGTGGTTGGCGGCATATTAATAGATTACAAGATGTTTAGATCGTCTTTGTTTTCACTTTTTAGATGGTTGATTCATGTCGCAACTTTAGCCGATCCATGAACCTGTGAGCGTTTTGTATTCACAACTATTTACTCTTTTTGGATGATGCAATAAAAGGCTGTGTGCATCCTTTAGATGCAGAGGCCGGGGATTTCCCCCATTTCTAAAAAAATGCAGGCACCTAACTGAGCGCTACACTTCTGGAGCCAGCTGCAGTGGCGCGATCTCCAGCTAACAAGAGAGTATCTTGTGCTACGGACCATATATGTGCTACTAGTTTCCCGGATCATCTGGACCATCCATTATGATTCAAGGGGATGGATTAAACATAAATGCGGCAGTTACTCCCACCATGGCACATAAGCGAATAGAGCCCTATCGTCACTCATATTGTGGCACGGGATCCCCTTTCTAATCTCTTTATCTCTCCTCGTTGATTCCTCAAATCGTCTCGTCTGTACGTAAGACACAGCCGCAGCTCAATCGGCCGCCGTCGAGCATGGAGTTGGACCTGCCCTCTCGTCCCCCGCCGCAGCCGATCATGGATTGCTAGTGGAGTGGTTCACCATGGGTGAATCTGTAGATACAAATTAAGACTATTTTGTTGTTATTGCTTGAGAAGTGGTCAAAGAATGCTCGCGGAACAGCCGCCTGCGCAAGAATTATGCTTCGACCTCTGGCCATGAAACGAGCCACGAGTGGTCGAATTCCGTACTTGCATCTCCGTTGAACCAGATTGATTTGGGATTAGATGGACCTTCTGCGACAATTCAAAAATTGTAAGGTCTAATGAACAAATATGCCAGGTGGGAGACAGACCATGAGTTCTGTTCAATCTTGTGCCTTGGATGTTGGATCAGTTTGAATGTTCCAGATTCTCGGAATCTGGTAGCATGGAAATGGTATGTAGCACTAAATATGTCCTCGCTGGATACAGGATATTTTAGGGGCAAAATACTTATGTTGTTTGCATGAATTTTGCAGGGCGGCGGGGCTCTTCATGGCCGGCGCCTGAGATTCTCCGGTGGGAGGCGTTGAGGAGGAGGGGTGTGGCGTCCATGGAGGTGCCCTGACCTGCGAGATCCGATGGAAGCTACGGCCCGATCTGGTAATCGTGGGGTTAGGCCGGTGCTCTGCACTGGATCCCCTTGTTCCTCTTCCGCCTTCTCAGCTTTGGAGACGACCAGCGGTGTGGGGACCTGCTAGTCTTGCGAATAATGGCGGTGGTCCTTAGATTTCTTCTCGCGCCAAGATGCATGTCTGCCGGTGCCTGTCCTCATCGATCTAGCGGATGTGTCGTGTTCCGGAAGGCTCCGCCGGCGCTCCATTGGGCGATTCAAGCCTGGAGGTTGCCGGATCGGATGGAATTCGGTCGAGCGCACCCATGTTTTTACGCTGGCCGTTTGGTTTCAGAGGGAGTGTTTCGAAGCTCTGCTGGCGGTTATTATCATGGAGCACGTTTTCGTTCCGTGGTGATGGCTGGAGAATGACATGGAAGCCGAGATCTGTAGTCTTGCAATGGTGGCTCGAGTCTGGGTGGCGAGGAGGAATTGGCTTCATGATCGGTGTCTTTGGAGCAACGACATGCGAGTGGGGGCGACTGCACAGGAGAAGTTCAAAATCTTACCTTTCAGGGTGAAAATCCAAGGTCTGGTCTTAATTGGTTGTGTCTGGCAATATTCTTGTTGAAGACATTGTTTTGAGAGTGAGGATTTTCTTCAGGGTGAAAACCTAAGATATATGATCGGGCGACAACAGCGCTGGTGCACTGTTACCTTCTTCGAGGCGTCGCTTTTGGAGAAGCTGAACTTCTGGTGCTGTCATGGTGGTGTTAGTGCTGTTGTTTAAAGGATCAGATCACTGTAGCGGGGCTTTTCTTTTTTTGGTAATTCTTCTTTTTTTTGCTGTGTGCATCCGTAATGTTGCTAGGGCACTGCGAGCCTGGATGTAATTGGTATCTCTGATATTAATATATACTCTTTGTCAACAAAAAAAATTGCAGATGTCAAGCTAGCTTTTGGTTGCGCCGGCCAGGTGATCATCTGTGGATTTCTATCGCGAAATGACATCCTAATTAACATGCATGAATGATGCCCGTCAAATATGTATACGTTCTAACATCGGTTATAGATTTTTTTATTGTTGCTCAGCTTTTGCTGATGTCGAGCTGTGTGACATGGTGAGACTCATAAATCAACCCCGCAGAAAAGGGAAAAACGGACTTCGATATTAGCCAATTCTGCAATGGTGCCGTCAAGGCATGATATATAGCAAGCCGTGTTGGCGGCTTGCGATTAACCTAGGGAAAGAGCGAAGTCATCCAAACTGAGGGTCGTACACTAGTAGAAAATATGGTTTATGTTTGAAGCTGTCTGGAATTTTAGCACCGGTTATGCTACAAATCCAGACTAAAGGTGCATTAGTACGGTTTGAGAGGCCAGGACTTTAACACCAGTTCGTGTGGAACCTTTACCACTGGTTCGTGCCACGAACCAGTGCTAAAGGGTGATTCTCTTCAAAAAAATTAATAAAAATTACTAAATATCTTGAAAAAAGAATTGCACGTAGCCAACGATGTACACTACTACCACGGAAGTTTACAATACAAAATTACTTATATTTTCAGCGAAACAAACATAGTAAATTTGAACAAGTTTGGAATAAAATTTGTGGGCCACGTCCCATGTGTAGAGATCAATAAGTGGCCAGAGTCACACTCTCTCTCATCAATTATTTTCTTGCATGCTTTTGTGAAGCTGGACACGCGGATGTTGGCTGTCCACGCATAAACTGATCTCGAATTTGCTCCCGGAATACGGTTGTGCAGACAAAAAAGGATAATGTTTCGTTCATTGTTAGAGCTTGGCTTTAAGGTCGGATTCACTGAGCTCCTGGGTCGCTCCCCGCGGGCGACCTGGGTGCTAACCCCATCCGCCAGGAGAGGCTCCGCCTCCAACCCCATCCCCCGCCGCCGCCGGCAGGCGTCGCCGGGCAAAGCTCGTGCGGCGTGGGCGGCGGCGGGATCTCCCTTCCCGGCTCCATAGGCGGGCTGCGCGGGGCAGCTTCGCCGACCGGCGGCGCGGGCCGACGCCTGGCTTCGGCGCAGGGCGGCGCGGGGCTCCCACTGCTGCCTCTTGGCCGGCCACGCTCAAGCGAGCGATGGCGCAGTTGTGGCTGGCCGCGCTCAAGCGAGCGTCGGGGCGGTTCCTCGTGCTCAAACGAGCGGATGGCCTCTGTGCGGACGCCGAGGGTCACGACCTCGGGTTGCGGCGGTCGCGACCGGAGATTGTTGAGGGCGCCGGCCTGGCTCGGTTCTGCGCAAGCGCGCTGGCGGCCTGAGAGGTCCGTGGTGCGGAGGAGGCAGGGGGTCGCCGCGGGCAGGGCCGATCCGGGCTTCTACGGGCCCATGGCGCGGTTCCTCGACGGCGTGGCGGCCGGTGACCGAATCCTCGACGGCTCCCGTCCCGATCTAGTGCTCCGGCAGCTGTTGGCTGCGGAGTGAGATGCTCGCTTCTGGCTGCTGCGTCGGGTGTGGGCGTCGGGTGGTCGGCGGCAAGATCCCATGCTCTGTTGGTTGCGTTCCTTCTACCCGAGCTTCAAGCGGGGCTCGATGGCGGAGATGGCATGCCAGGCGAAAGCTTTGCATCTATTTTGGTTAGGTGCCGATGACGGCGGTGCCCGTGGGTACCGTTCTCCTTCTTGAAGGCGTCTTCGAGAGCTACATCTCTTGTCGTCGCGGGTGTCGGTGGCCTCCGGGTGAAAACCTAAGCTCCCAGGGAGCGGGCGACGACGACATCTATGTCGCTACCTTCTTGAAGGCGCCGTCTTTGGAGGCATCGACACTTGTGGTGTGGCAGGTTTGCGTCAACTAGGCATGGTTGCCTTGCAGCCGAAGTTCGTGGACGCCGGGGCAGCGGTTCCGGACGGTGGATGGTGCGTCGAGGTGGCGGCCTCGAATGGCCTTGCAGCTACAGGCATATGGGGTGTGGTTGTGGTCTAGCAAGGCAAGGGTGGCATGCTTGTGCTACGCGGGTAGCGAGTCTGTCGGCCCGGTCGACGCGATCAGGAGGTCGGTCTGGCTGGCACGTCGTGGCCGGCGGCCCCGGACCTTTTGGCGCGATGTTCGTGGTCCGCGGATGGTCGTCTTGTGTAGTTTGGGCTACGAGGCATCTACTCCGTGCGGCGTTGCGGCTCATGACTCGAGCAGGGAAGCTGGAGCGGCGGCTCCAGGCACAGATGTGTTTGTTTTGTGCAATAGTGGCTTTGTGTCGTGTGGGCGACGAGGCTATGTTGTTTGTGCGGTTTTTTGGCCCTTCTTTCCTCAAAAACAGGGTCGATCTGTACGGTTTTTGGACCCGGTTTTCCTTATAAACTGGGTCATTCGGTCGTCTTGACCTTTTCCTCTATTGCGATGAATATAGCAGTTCTCCTGTTGTTATTCAAAAAAAAAAAGAGCTTGGCTTTAGGCCGTGCGGACAGCAACATACACCAAATATTCGTATGATGTGCTCCGTTGGAGATGGTCTTATAAGGACAATACTATGAATTTGTTAATACGCATTTTACTCCAGAGAAAGTGGTCGTCATTTCGTTTTCATTTTTGAAAGTACCATTCGTTCATTCCTTTGTCACCAAACAATAATTTTCTTGTTGTTCAGAAAAACTAGCATGGTGGCTCCTGGCGTCGGCGGTGAAATGGGTAGGTGCCGATGATGTTGATGTTTTTGTGTGAAGAAGAAGAATGAGATATTTTAGCAGGGAGGGGAAAGTTACTTGTTTCTAGGTGCGTGGCGGTCCACTTTTAAGTGGGACCATTCTAATTCTTAGTGGGACCACCGAAACCTTGCAGGAACACAAAAAACATGGTGAGACCTTGGTATAAGAGCTTTGTTGCATTTAATCGCCACAAAGGAAAAGATGGCAGCGATTAATGACGCGTCGTCCTTGATGAGTGTTGAGAATGTCCATCCGCCGGTCGAAATATTTTTAGCTTGTGTCGCTCAAAATAATCGGCCACATAATTGGGAGTTTTTTTTTATATAGTGTGACATGACATATTTGAGTTCAATTGAGGACAGCACTATCCAAATTCCTGCTTGTGCGATCGCAAATGCAGCGTGTGTCCAGAACGTGATATCTAGAAGTTTGTACTTCTCTCATCATATTGGATTGCAAAGAGAATGAATTCAGAGTAGGTTGCTCGGCTCCTGAAGCAAACACATAGCTGACACACTAAGTTTAGGTTTAAATAGTTGATCAAATAACTGAATAAATACAGTTTCCCCGATCAATTAAGCTTCAAACCAGCTAGCATATACACCATATCTGCTTGGCTGTTTAAACTCTCATTTGCTAGATATAGGAAAATTGCAAAGCTTCAAAATAGTTAGAACCAAGAATCTACTTTTGCTCAAATCTAACGACCCCCAGCTGTCAAATTTGTCGGGGTTCCATGTCTCGAGAGGAACACGGATACCTCGGCAATACCCTTGAGGTTATCGACCGGGGGGGGGGGGGCTGGAAGCAACCCTCCAAGCGGTACCTAAAGCCACAGCGACGGCGAGGAGCGACGGCGAGGAGCGGCAGCGACAACACGACAGAGAGAGACACCGAATTACCCAGGTTCTGAGCCCTCGTCTAGAGGTAAAACCTCTACGTCCTGCTTTGTTCTGTATTGATGTCTAGCCAAGCGGGTATGGTGTTTAAAAGGTGGTAGCTCCATGAAGCAGCAGAGATCTCGATCTGATCTCCCTAGGTAGAAGAAGATGGGATCAGAAAGAGATCAGGCAAGAATCGAGAGGCCGATCCCCCTCCAATGGTTTGTTGCCCCTCCTTTTATAGAGCCAATGGCCCCTCTGCCCACGGAAACTTGCGGAGGGGTCACCACAGACATGCGGAAGGAGGAGGACAGCTGTCTCTAGCTACACACATGGACCAAGTCCATGCCTTGGAAGGGCTCCGGTCAACGGGATTAGTTGTGCACGATGTCGACACCCCCTGCTGCACTGCGCCGTCCATGGCCGGTCTATACGGAAAGGACGCAACGGCGTTCCACTTTATGCAGGCAATGTCATAGCTTCTCTTGTATTCAAGGGTGTGTCATGGCTTGTGGCATCATCCTTATGCTTCATCTCTACGCAGCTCGCCCTACGGAGAGGTCTTGTCTTGCGTCTTCTGGTGCGCACTCGTCACGAAGGTTGCTGCCCTCCTAGCAGTGCTAAGTCTCAGCGTCCTCGCGAGGGGTGCCTCACGATGGGCTTCACTCTCACGAAGCCGCTGGTCCTCGCGGAGGGGTAGTGACGAGGGAGCTCCTCAGCAATGCCCAACATGAGGGGCTTAGGATTGACGGAATCCTGCAGGCTAACACAAGACATCGGATACCAAACAAATAGGGAAACAGATTTACCCAGGTTCGGGCCCCTCGATGAGGTAAAACCCTTACTTCGTGTTTGTATGATCTTGATTTATCGAGTAAAACAGGTTACAATGGGGTAGCCGATAGAATACTCTGGTCGACTCGCTGGGAGGCATGGATTCTAGAGTTTGTGCTACGTTGCGATGGTTTCGTGTATTGTTGATCTAGTTGTTCGGCAGGCCCTCTCCTGGCCTCTATATAGGAGGCCAGGTCTCGAGAGTCCTGTTCGATGATGAGCGCAGATTGCACACCGTTGGGAAACCCTAAGAGGAATGTATGATGAGCACAACAACAAGTTTTCCCTCAGTAAGAAACCAATGTTTAATCGACCACTAGGAAAAATGCGTGACTTCTGAAGGTGTTGCTAGCTGACTAGTGGCAGGACGCACTACCGACTCAGCAACAACGTGAAACCTGCACAACCAAAGTACTTTGCCCAAACTTACAGTGAGGTTGTCAATCTCACCGGTTTACTGAACACAGAGGATTAGACGTATCGAGTGGAAGGAGATGTTCGCAGTAATAAAAGAGAACAGTGCTTGCGGAAAGTAAACAGAACAGGATTGCAGTGGTTGAATTTATCAGTGGAAAGGAAAGGACCGGGGTCCACAGTTCACTAGTGGTGTCTCTCCATAAAGATAATTAGCATGTTGAGTGAACAAATTACAGCTACACAATTAATAGAATATTGACCATACATGAAAAGATGATTACTATGAGATTTGTTTTGGCATTACAACATAATACATAGACCGTAATCCAACTGCGTCTATGACTAATAATCCTCCTTCCGATTATCATCCGAACCCCTTTCAGTATTAAGTTGCAAGAAATAGATTATCGGATTAAGCAATGTGTGTAAAGTAAACAATAGAATTACTCTTGGATAAAATATTGTTGTTTTCTCCCTAGTAGCAACAGCACATCTACAATCTTAGAAGTTATTGTCACTCTCCCAGAAAACTAGACGTGTAGACTCACATTAATTATATATTCATTTTCTATTTAAATTAATAAATCTACATATTTTTATATTGGAAAAATACTATAATAAGTTCTAAATATTTGCGAAATTAAGATATTCCCTCCGTCCACAATTATTTCACCACGCAATATATCAAATCTAGATGTACCTTAAAATTCCTTGTTACTAAGATGATGCATTGGTAAAGCAGAGAAACGACTTGTAGCTAATTTAATGAATAAATCCTCTCGATTCTTTGCACAATCCAATGTGTATGCATGTGGACAAATAGTACAAAATTACCTCCTTGATCAAAGCCTTTTGTAGGAAATATCTATGCACTTCATGCATGGATTATATGCGCGCACATGCACCATCAAATTGTCAACTCTTATTGTTTTCGTTTGGGGTTCCGCCGGTAGCCACTGATGGATTCGTGGAATCGCATGTCCCAAATTCCGAGCCTCCGACATTTTTAGATGGACATGCATGCGGAGTAGTATGTAACCGCATCTTGTGCCACATGGTGTTCTAATCTAAAATCTATATACGTACTACAGAGTACTCTAGTAATATGTAAAATCAGTTTCCTCGTTGACAAATTTCAGTAGAACCTGTCTCCTACCAAGACTTGATACACACCCATGTATGTCGTATGAACTAGGTACACATCAAGTGAGGCTTCGTCTTATATAGCTCTACTGAAGGACAAACGTCATTGAACAAAATAAGTTCGTCACCAACCTCTATTTGAGTGATTACGTTTTTTGGCTATATATAGCACTTGACTTTTGGAGAGAAAACAATTCCTTGTATCCAGTTCGTCACCGCTACATACCACCTTACCTTATATTTCACATGCTAGCACACGGAATAGGTAGCAATCTTAGATGTGACAGAGATGCTAGGGAATTAGAGGCATCAGAAAAGAAGAAATCATTTCTAGTTGCAATGAACAAGCGAAGTACGCACCTTCTTCTTCCTATGGTGACATGCCCATGAGCCTCAAATGAAAACGATCAGCTACATTTTAAGGGAGCACGCCAGTCTTGAGTGCAGCAACACCCGTACTAATAACCAAATAGGAGGTTGAACAATCATATCTTGAGCGCTTCATGGTTGGTGCCGTAGCACCTTGTCGCTTCTAGGATCATCGTTCGGGTCTTCCATTGGAGTAGGAGAGAGGGAGAGGATACATTGTGAGGCGGCGAATGGAGCGCTCAAGAGCAGAGTAAATTGCAGGAATCTACCACAATTGGGGCGAACATTACGAGTCAGTACCTGTTTTGGTAATTTTAACATGTCAGTACCTACATTGGGGCGAAGACAACCAGTTCGCGCAAAACCGTCCGAGACAGCGAAATTAGCACTTAGGCCCCACTGTCAGGTGCCAGCTGGCCAAACGGCCGTTTCCGCTGGCGTTAGGGCACCAAGCCACTTAACGCCCTGGTCCGACCCGGTCCGACCCCAAAACACTTTCTTCTCATCCCCATTCTCCCGTGCTCGAGTCCTGGTGGCGGCGGCCGGATGGAGGAGCCGACAATCCCTGGTGGTGGTGGTCGTCGTTGCGGCGAGAGTAGCTGCGGCGGTGGAGGAGTGGCAAGTAGCAACACGGAGAGCGTTGTTGAAGATCTGGATGAGCTCTGGCCGTCGCGCCCATCGTCGTCGGCGGCGGATTTGCTCGCCAAGGTTTGGGTGGACAATCTCGCGACTCCTGAGCGCTTCACCAACGGCTTCGGCGGCTTAGAGTAAGATCTTGTACCCATTTTTGTAGGCTGGATTATCTCCCGCATCGCTGTAATTTTTTGGATTAGGGTTTGCCGTAGATTGATTGCTGAAATGTACCCACTCTTTGGCGGCGGCCGTATGATTGATTGCTGAAATGTGCTCTCTATATTTTATTTTTGTAGTTTGGATAATGAAGTATGGGAGGTCAGAATAAATTTGGATGGGGTTGATAACCTTGAGAGGACAATAGGGCGTGATGACATTACATATCAACAGATTGTTGCCATGATTGAGTTCAGGGGATATAGCATTCTAGATAACATATATTGCAAACAGCTAGATGGACAGGAGGTATTGGTTGAGAACAGTGCAATAATCTATCAACTGCTGGACATGTTTCAATCTAGTCGAGTTTTAAGCTTGACTGTAAAGAGAAGGGCTGTTCTTGGTAAGAATCAGACTTGTGCAGAGCAAAGTGGCAATGCAGTTGACAATGAAGGATGGCAGAGTCAAGTACTGTCAAGTGAAGCTGCCAGTAATGTAGCATATCAATTTCCTTACATGTGCACTCAAGAAAGCAGAAATGTTGAGAAGGGAAAGGCAGTACAGAATGATGCAGAAGATGATGCCAATATATTTTTCGACATGGGAGAGGCAGACTTTGCTGCAATGGAGGAGCTAAGGAGGAAAGAAGAAGTGGAAATAGCTGACAAGATTGAGGAGATGAGAAGAATTCGAGAGGATCCATTTCTTCACTGTGAAGGTGACACCGATAATATCTATGTAGTTCCAGATTTGAATGAAGCAGCTAATGAACCTGAACCAGAACTTGAACCTTTGAAGAAAAAGCAGAAGACGGTTAAAAGAGGACCCGGACCAACAACGAGATGTCATTCGTCTGTGCAAATTGATGACATACTAGACTACATGCCATCATCGGATGAAGATGAGTTCCCTGGTTTTCTAAAGGATGAAGATGATGATTATTTCCAACCAATCACAATGGTGGCACCAAAGGGTAGAAAGAGTCGAAGGAAGAAAATCCCCCAAGAAAATGGTATGATGAGAAGAGGCTTCAACCACATGAACAATTGTGTGTGAAAATGTGTTTTACCAATGTGCAACAATTCAGAAATGCTTTAATTGATTTGCACATTGCACAAAGCAGAAACTACATGTACCACAGGAACTCCAACATAAGGATCATTGTGCAGTGCATAAATGAGAAGTGTCCTTTCTACATGTCAGCATCTGAGATCAAAGGTGAGAAGACATTTGTGCTTCGTAAGATGGAGATTCACCATACATGTCCTACAACAACTGAGTCAACAAGGGTCAGTGCTAGATGGTTGGCACATAAATATGAAGGTTTGTTCAGATCAGATACAAACACAGGAATTCAGACTTTGATTGATAGTGCAAGGCAACACTATGGTGTCGAAGTCTCAAAGATGACTGCCTACAGGGCAAAGTGGCTGGCTGTTGATGCTGTGTTAGGTGATCATAGAGAGCAATATGTGAGGCTAAGAGACTTTGCCCAAACAGTAGTTGATACTAACCCTAGCAGTAGGGTTATTGTAACAACTGTCACTCCAACTCCATCTTTACAGAACCCTCATCCAGGTCCTACATTTCATGGACTTTTCTTCTGCATTAATGGAGCCAGGGAGGGCTTTCTAAAAGGTTGCCGGCCTTTCATAGGTCAGCATTTTCTTACAAAATTAATGGTTTGCATTCTCGAATGATAGTTAGGTGCATTGCTGATTTATTAAGATGCATATATGCAGGGTTGGATGGCTGCTTTATTAAACTATGCACTGGGGCTCAAATCTTAGCAGCAACTGGCCGTGATGGAAATAATAACATGTACCCTATAGCCTTTGCTGTGGTTCCTAAAGAAGATACAGCCAACTGGTGCTGGTTTTTGACGCAGCTGAAATATGCTTTAGGTGGGGAATCAGGAGATTTTGGCTACTACACTATTATGTCAGACAGACAAAAGGTTTGCAACTCTCTTCCTTTTACATTGTGAAGTACCAACTCTCTTCCCTTTACATTGTCAAGTACCAAATGCGACTGTCTGAGCTATATTTTTTCCTATGTTCTATGTATATAGGGCCTTCTCAAAGCAGTAAGTCAAGTATTTCCTAATTGTCCTCAGAGGTACTGCCTACGGCATATATATGCCAACTTTCAAACTGCTGGGTTTAGGGGTGAGGATTTGAAGAAATGCATGGATGCAGCCGCTTATGCCTACCACAAAGATCATTTTGATGTTGCCATGGAAAATTTGAAGGCAGAGAGTGAACAAGCTTGGACATGGCTAAGTAAAATCCCTGTGCACACATGGGCCAGACATGCTTTCGACACCAACTGCAAGACAGATTTGGTCGTGAACAACCTCAGCGAAGTATTCAACAGGTACATTCTGGATGTAAGGAAGAAGCCAATCAGAACCATGATTGAAGGGATAAAGAACAAGCAGATGACTAGGCATCATGACAAAAGGGAAGGTGTACGCACAGCTAGATGGGAAATTACTCCTCACTTTACGGAGATGCTTGAGCCGTCAAAGAAGTACTCTAGATTTTGCACACCAAGGATTTCAGATGTTGATTTGTGGCAAGTTACTAATAGGAAGGGTGATGCAATTCATGAAGTCAATCTGGTTGCAAGGACTTGTGGATGTAGGAGATGGGATGTCACTGGTATGCCTTGCAACCATGCTGTGAGTGCTATAATCAAAGCAAAGCAAGTTCCAGAAGACTATGTGAACCCATTTTTCAAGAAGCAGATGTATGTTGAAGCATACAAGCCAGTCATCTACCCAGTTCCGGGACAACATGATTGGACAAAGACAAAAACTCCAGACATCATACCACCAGAGTTCTACATTTCCAAAGGCAGGAAGGCAGAGAAGAGGAGGAAGGGAAAGAATGAGGTGCCAAAGCCCAAAGACACATCAAGAATGGGAACTATTACTTGCTCGAACTGCAATCTCCAGGGACACAAGTATACTAGCTGCCTCAAGGACTTGAGGCCAGATCTTGTGATCAGAAAGAACAAGCATGCGGTAAATATTTGACTTGTTGTTGTACACATTTAACTTGTATCTTCTGATAATTCTCTACCTATTTAACTTGTATGTTGTGATAATTCTCTACCTATTTAACTTGTATCTCGCTTTTTACTTGTAATAGCCTGCAAAGCACAAGCTCCACATGCTCGCAAGACAAGCTCCACATGCTGCAGCACATGATGCTGCTCAAGCAAATCCACATGCTGCAGCACATGTTACTCCACATGCTCCACATCCTGCAGCTCAAGCGGCTCCTCATCCTACTAGACAACCTTTTGTGCCACCAAGGATGACTTCACAAGATGGGCGGCAAGAACAAGTACCAGGTGCAGCTTACACAAGGGGCAGAACTTGGGGATACTTCAACTGCGGCTATGTCAATGCTGAAGGGGAAGGACAATCTTCAAACAACTGTGGCTAGAAACCATCAGAGTTCATGCTATGAAACATCTATGTTGTAATGGACAACCTTATTGCGTTACTGCATTTGATGTCATTTTGTTAGCCGAATGCTGCTATGTTAGTCGAATATTGTTCTGTTAGTCCAATGCTGCTATGAGTGACCTTATAACTTTAAGTGATGAAGACATTTTGTTAATCGAATGCTGCTATGTTGTTCTGAATTTATCTGTTCAATGGTGGTATCTGGATGAGTTTATCATGCTATCAAGAATGTCAGTTGAATGTTGTCAAATTTATCTGTTCAATGTTGTTGAATTTGATGTCAAAATTATCTATTGAATGTTGTTGAATTTACCTGTTCAATGTTGTTCTGAATGTATCAGTTGAGCCGCCGTCGACGTGCTGACCACGGCGACCACAAACGGGCGGCGCCGCCGTGCCCTTGTCACAGAAATGTAAAAAGAGTCTCACAGAATTGAAACCTGGGCTGAACTTCACATGTTTACTGTCCTATAATAACCTGGGCAACCATTAAGTGCCGCACCGCCTCAAACGTGCTGACGACGGCGACCAAAAACGGGCGGCGCCGCCGTGCCCTTGTCACAGAAATGTAAAAAGAGTCTCACAGAATTGAAACCTGGGCTGAACTTCACATGTTTACTGTCCTATAATAACCTGGGCAACCATTAAGTGCCGCACCGCCTCAGACGTGCTGACGACGGCGACCAAAAACGGGCGGCGGCGCCCTGCCCTTTAACATATATAAGTAGCAGCACCTTTAACAAACTACCAACACCTTTAACATATATAAGTACCATATAAACTGAGACAATCATAGGATGTTTGACAGAACCATAGCATATATAAGTAGCACCATAACAGGATTCAGTCTCATACATAGCTTACAATGTCAGCACCATAGCATATTTAAGTACATAATATGGTTCAACACGGATTAACACATACTAGTCTAGCTTCAGCAACATACAACATAGTAGTTAAAGACATCATTCCTGGCATATTCCAGCAATCATCTTCAGCTTTTCCTTGTTGACATGGTGAGCTTTCAGAAGATCTGCAACGTAATATTCTAGCTTCTTCTTCTCTTCCTTCAAAGTAGCAACTTGCCCATCGACACTCCGCATCTTCACAGCCTCTAGCTCAAACTCCAGCTTCTTCTTCTCTTCTTCAAGCCCGCCAACTTGTTCCTCTAACTTATGCATCTTCGCAGCCTCCAACTCCAGCTTTTTATTGTCTTCCTTCAAACAGGCAACTTTGAGCTCCGCTCGCTGCCTCTTAGCATACTCAAGCTCATGAGTGGTAGCCTCTGCAACATACTCCAAAGTGTCACCCAATTGCTTGTGTAGCTCTAGGTTTTTCTTCTCTAATTCCCTAGTCTTTAAGACTAGCTGGTAGTTTTTTGTAGCAGCATCCACACTAGCATGCATTCTGGAGTCCCTCTCTGCCTCATACATAGCCCACAACTTGACCAAAGCGTTCGACAGTGGCAATGGCCACTGCTGGTCTACCCACACAACCTTATCACACATCACCTCCTCCTACAAATTAACTGAAATTTAGTATGCTACACAAATAATTAAACTAGGAAGTACAAATAGACACAAATTTTATAGCAATTTCACTAGGCAGTACCCCAGTAATTATATAGCCAATTTCACTAGGCAAGTACAACAATAATTATATAGGAATTTCAGTAGGCGATATCACAAAAATGTCCAGACCAAGCATTTAACTCAGCTTAATTTACATAGCCACAGAATATTTTAACTAGGCTAAATTTACCAAGCACATATATTTTAACTAGGCACTAGCAATGGAAATTTGTACTACCAGCATTTAACTTAGCAAACAACTTAGCAAAGCACTAACAACAATTGTACTAACAGCATTTGTACTAACAACAATTTCTACTGCGCAATAGCAATTTCTATCCATAGCAATTTCTACCGACACAAATCAACTTGACCTACCTTGCATCCACATCCAAGGAATCTCCTCCCGGTATTCTCTCCTTCAAAACAAACATATTTGTACATCGGCATGTCATGGTTGCAACGAATATCGAGTCCTCATATCCGAGTGAAATCTTGGTCTACAATGTTCTCTGGAATCTAAATTAGTTGCAGAGAAAACAAGAATTAGACATGCTGGGGAAAAGGTGAGGACACATCGGAGTCGTGCAATGCTTTGCGGTGGTAGGCAGAGCTCGCATCGCGGCAAAAGCCAGCTTAGAATCAAAAAATCCCCAATTCCCTGCAAACCCTAACCCTAACTATGCACTTACCGGGCGGCGCGGACTGATGTCGTGCCCATGGTCGAAATCCGACAGCAGGCTGTCCTCGCTGCTCTCCCCATCGTTCCATGAGGGCATGGCGACGAGGCGGCCCGGCGGCTTGGCGGCGTGGAGGCGACGAGGCGGCCCGGCGGCGTGGCGGCGTCGAGACCTAACTAGCAGGGGGAATGGGGACGAGAAAACAAGTTCGGTTCCGGGTCCGAGCTGGGCGTTAAGTGGCTCGGTGCCCTAACGCCAGCGGAAACGGCCGTTTGGCCAGCTGGCACCTGACAGTGGGGCCTAAGTGCTAATTTCACTGTCTCGGACGGTTTTGCGCGAACTGGTTGTCTTCGCCCCAATGTAGGTACTGACATGTTAAAATTACCAAAACAGGTACTGACTCGTAATGTTCGCCCCAATTGTGGTAGATTCCTGCAATTTACTCTCAAGAGCACGAAGGGAGGAGAGATGCAATGAAACAGGGATGGCGGGACTGTTGCACTAACTGATCTCCACGCGTACTGATAGACATGAACCGATCATCATAATGAATGCTCTGTACGTACTAGTTTGTCCTTGAGGTCCAGGAGCAGCGTTAGAAATAAAGCTTTAAAACACGGGGTTGTCTCAGCACACTGCAGCACTACAAACAGGAGGCAGCACCGCTAGCAGTTTGGCCCAACCCTCCCTCGTCGTGCTTGTTTCATGGAAGCTTTGGAATGAGCGAAATGCTAGAGTCTTCAAGCACATAAGCTCCATAGCTACGGCAACTCTTGACCGCATCAAGTTTGAAGCTAGATCTTGGTCCTTTGCGGGGGCTAAATTCTTGGGTCATCTTTAGATTACTGTTCTTTTTGGTTGTTATCCCTAGGAGTTGTTGCCAATGGGCTGTAAAACAGAAACCTTACTTGTTGTTTGCTCCTCTTTATCAATGAATTAAGGCAAATCTTTTGCCTTTCTTTCAAAAAAAAAAAAAAAACAGGCATCGGTCGTGTAAAATGGACACAACAGCGAGGTAAACCAAATGCGGCAGATGGCTGCAGAATCCTGTACGTCAATTTGATATTGTCATTAACCGCGTGCATCAATTGATGCAGAGGCTGGGACGATGCTCCCTTATCTAAAAAACCGCGTGGATTCAATGAGATTTGGTCCCATGTTTTACACCAAAATGATAGGTGCGAGTACGACCTATACGAAGTATAAACCACAGACGGCCGTGCATGCCTAGCGCTAAGCACCAAGTGGGTATCCAATGATGAGTACTTCCGTCACAATGGAGCGGGTCTGGTGGGTTTTGGGTAAACATAGAACCTTCATATCGCACCAAACCGTCAGTACGGTCATCACTGACGCAAGGAAAGCCACGGATTTCCAAAAGGTTAGCAAGAGGTGTCTATGATGGAGCCGAAGCGTTAGCCAAAGCAGAGTGTGTTGTAGTGTGATCATCAACATCCAATGTGCTAGCTCATGCAGCCTCTCTTCACACTCCTCCGGTGTACGCTTGGTCGAGAGGACAGGAGATGGATGTGCTAATGTCATCATGGTGCTAGCCCAATTTTATTATTTAACTTTGGAGAAAAATATAAATAATATGTCGAACTGTTCAAAGAAAGTTGCCTCTCCTCATGTTGAAATCAAGCACGTTTTGATAACTTTTAATCCAAATTATATGCTTGCGGTGACCTTGCAAACTTGAAATTCGGTATATTGATATGCATACGTAATTTTACATCATCCGCTGCATCAACATGCCCTAAAATACATCACCTTTGTACGACGTGAAAGTGCTTTTGGTTCCCTGGAAAAAAGTTGCATTCCTTATTTTACATTATCTATTAGAGATACTCTAAGATCTATATTGTACGGCCATGTAATATGCTACATGGTATTCTAATCTAAAAACCATATGCATAACTCAGAGTACTCTAGTAATATGTGACATCAGTTTCTTCATTGGCTCATTTCGAATAAAACATGTCTATGTTAAGACCATATACCCTGAGGTATGTCCTATGAACTATGTACACAAAAAAGTAAGGCTGCATAGCTCTACTGAAGGACAATCCCCACTGAACAACAAAAATTTGGGTGCTTTACTTGTTTTTGTTTTTGTGCTTGTTCCCTGTCTAGGGTTTGGATCTTTGGCTAAGTTGTATGCCGCATCACGTCTGTAATACTCTGTGAATCGCTTTTGGCTTTATTAATTTAAAGTTAGGCATTGACGCCTTTTATCTAAAACAACAAAATATTCTCCACCAACCTATATTTGAGTGATAATGTTGTTTGGCTATATATATAGCACACCATTTTCGTCGCAGTGGAGAGAACAATTGTTTTGTGAAACTCATCACCGCTCGGTACCACCATACCTTGTATTTCATATGCTAGGACATAGAATAAGTAGCAAGTCGGATATGATAGAAATATGAGGGAATTGGAAGCACCGGTAAAGAAGCAAGCATCACTTTAATTAGTCTCATATTCTACGTAACTTATGAGTCATAATACCTACTAGCAATGAACTAGCAAGTCATGCGGATGTTTCTTCCCAAAGTGACATGGCATTGAACCTCACCAAAATGATCATTTAAATCGTGAGGGAGCACACAAGTTTTGAGTGCGTCAACACCTGTCATGTTCTGCACCGTTGTACATCATTCATCTCATGGGTGATCCATGGTTGGTTCTGTAGCACCTTGTCTCTCCCCTAGTATCTTTTTTTTGAAACGAGGGCAAAAGCTTTGCCCATTCATTGATTAAGCAAGGAGTTTACAAGAAAGAAAAGGTTTTAGACATAATACAAGTTTACTCTCGCGGCATCAAATTACTCAAATTTTTTGCACCCGCTAAAACCCAAAGCGTAGCTTCTTTTTTAATCCTCTCGAAGACGACTTGCGAAGGGGCGTGCTTGTTCTTGAAAACTCTATCGTTTCTCTCATTCCAAACCTCCCAAATAATGAGCATGGCAAGAGACGCCAAACCCTTGCGGTTATGCCCCGCAGATATCATGGTCCACCATTCCGGGAAGGAGAAACCAGTCCAACTATTGGCATGAGTAGTCGGAATGTCGAATCCATCTTTGGCCATGTCCCAGAGACGCAAGGTGAAGCGGCAATGGACTAGAAGGTGATCGACCGACTCCGTGCATTGTTTGCATAAAGGACAAACCCCACAGTTTGGCCACCCACGTTTTGCCAAGCGGTCGGATGTCCAAATTCTATTTTGGAAAGCAAGCCAGGTAAACAACTTAATCTTTGGGGGCGCCCACATCTTCCACATGGAATTGTAAAGGCTTGAGCAGGTGGAACCCAGAAATTGCAAGTCGTAGGCGGACTTAGTGGAATAGTGTCCACTCTCGGTTAGTTTCCAAATGATGTCGTCCTCAATGTTGTCATTGAGGTGGAAATTTTGTATGAGACCCCATAGTTCCACAAATTGGGATAGATGCTCGAAAGAGAAGCCATCCCCCAAACCCACTTTGTGAACCCAAGCATTGTTTTGTAGAGCAGGAAGAGGCAAAGATAAGAGGCGCGATCTCAATTGGCTTTCTCCCATCAAGCCAAGGAGCATGCCAAAAAGGAGTCTTCATCCCATTACCCACCGTAATGGTCGTGGCGGCATAGAAAATATCCATATCTTGCTCCGAACAAGGGTTGCCGGAGCCCACCCAAATCTTGTTGGGATCTTTCCATTCGAACCAAGGCCATCTAAGACGAAGGGTCGTGGCGAACTTATCCATATGAATGATCCCAAGGCCACCAAGTTTCTTGGGACGACAAACTAACTCCCAATTGACCTTGCATTTCGCCCCCGAGGTGTGGTCACTAGCCGACCAAAGAAAAGCTCTCTCAATCTTGTTGATAAAGGCTATGGTACCCGCCGGGATGGAGAGTGGAGTCAAGAAGTATGTGGCTTGGGAGGCGATGACGGATTTGACTAAAGCGCTACGGCCGGCCGTAGTAATATATTTCCCATTCCAAGTGGGGAGCTTCCCGGCAACTTTGTCCTCGAGGTGTTGTATGTCTTTCCTTCTTAATCCTCTGACCCTACATGTGGAAAATTTTCATTGGTTAAATTCCGCAAACATCGCCTTCTTGCCAAAGAAGGATGGCGCCGAAGAGGTATCCGACTACCGGCCTATTATCTTGATTCATGCCATTGCCAAGATTATTGCAAAGTTGCTTGCCAACCGGTTGGGGCCTCACATGGATGAGCTTGTTTCAAACGTGCAAAGCGCTTTTATCAAGAAGAGAAGCATTCATGACAATTTTCTCTATGTCAAAAATCTAGCCACGAGATTTCACAAGAACAAGACCCCGGCTCTTCTCTTTAAGCTTGATATCCGGAAGGCCTTCGACTCTATCCGATGGGGATACCTTTTGGATCTTCTTGAGAAGAGGGGCTTCCCGGCCCGTTTCCGAAACTGGATTGTTGCACTTCTCAACACCGCCTCTTCGCGGGTGCTTCTTAATGGTGTGGCCGGCTGCCCCATTCGCCATGGGCGGGGGCTACGTCAAGGAGACCCCTGATACGTCTCCGACGTATCGATAATTTCTTATGTTCCATGCCACATTATTGATGATATCTACATGTTTTATGCACACTTTATGTCATATTCGTGCATTTTATGGAACTAACCTATTAACAAGATGCCGAAGAGCTAGTTGTTGTTTTCTGCTGTTTTTGGTTTCAGAAATCCTAGTAACGAAATATTCTCGGAATTGGACGAAATCAAAACCCAGGGTCCTATTTTGCCACGAAGCTTCCGGAAGACCGAAGAGGAGTCGAAGTGGGGCCACGAGGGGCCGCCACCATAGGGCGGCGCGGCCCGGGCCTTGGCCGCGCCGACCTGTGGTGTGGGGCCCTCGTGTGGCCCCCACGTTGCCCTTCCGCCTACTTAAAGCCTCCGTCGCGAAAACCCCGATGCCGAGAGCCACGATACGGAAAACCTTACCGAGACGCCGCCGCCGCCAATCCCATCTCGGGGGATTACGGAGATCTCCTCCGGCACCCTGCCGGAGAGGGGATTCATCTCCCGGAGGACTCTTCACCGCCATGGTCACCTCCGGAGTGATGAGTGAGTAGTTCACCCCTGGACTATGGGTCCATAGCAGTAGCTAGATGGTTGTCTTCTCCTCATTGTGCTTCATTGTTGGATCTTGTGAGCTGCCTAACATGATCAAGATCATCTATCCGTAATTCTATATGTTGTGTTTGTCGGGATCCGATGGATAGAGAATACCATGTTATGTTAATTATCAAGATATTACCTATGTGTTGTTTATGATCTTGCATGCTCTCCGTTATTAGTAGAGGCTCGGCCAAGTTGATGCTAGTAACTCCAAGAGGGAGTATTTATGCTCGATAGTGGGTTCATGTCTCCGTGAATGCGGGAGTGACGAAACCCCTAAGGTTATGGATGTGCTTGTTGCCACTAGGGATAAAACATTGATGCTATGTCCGAGGATGTAGTTATTGATTACATTACGCGCAATACTTAATGGAATTGTCCGTTGCTTTGCAACTTAATACTGGAAGGGGTTCGGATGATAACCTCGAAGGTGGACTTTTTAGGCATAGATGCGGTTGGATGGCGGTCTATGTACTTTGTCGTAATGCCCAATTAAATCTCACTCGTACTTATCATGACATGTATGTGCATTGTTATGCCCTCTCTATTTGTCAATTGCCCGACTGTAATTTGTTCACCCAACATGCTTTTATCTTATGGGAGAGACACCTCTAGTGAACTGTGGATCCCGGTCCATTCTTTTATACTGAAATACAAATCTGCTGCAATACTTGTTCTTTACTGTTTTCTTGCAAACAATCATCTTCCACACAATACGGTTAATCCTTTGTTACAGCAAGCCGGTGAGATTGACAACCTTACTGTTTCGTTGGGGCAAAGTACTTTGGTTGTGTTGTGCAGGTTCCACGTTGGCGCCGGAATCCCTGGTGTTGCGCCGCACTACATCCCGCCGCCATCAACCTTCAACGTGCTTCTTGGCTCCTCCTGGTTCGATAAACCTTGGTTTCTTTCTGAGGGAAAACTTGCTGCTGTGCGCATCATACCTTCCTCTTGGGGTTCCCAACGAACGTGTGAATTACACGCCATCAACCCCCTCTCCCCACTTCTTTTTGTCCTCGCCATTGATACTCTTGCACAAATTTTGGAGAGGGCCACGAGCCTAGGTATCCTACACAAGCTCCGGGGGCGTGGCCCTATCCTCCGCACCTCTCTTTATGCGGACGATGCAGCGATTTTTGTTTCGCCTTTGAAGGAGGATGTCCAAAGTCTCGCTCACATTCTTCATGACTTCGGCGAGGTCACCGGCCTTTGCACGAATTTCCACAAAAGCTCCGTCGTGTCAATAAATTGTGCTAACCATAACCTCGACGACATCCTTCTTCACATTCCGGCTAAGAGAGAGTCTTTTCTCTCCCCTAGTATCATTTTCTAGATCTACGGTTCCGGAGGAGAGGGGAGGAAGACACAGCAGGAGAGGGTGAAAGGAGCGCTCAAGAAACCAGAGAGAGGAGAGATTGGATGGAAAAGGGAAAGTATGACTGTTTTACTAACTAAGTTGATTCGCAACTATTTTGCTGAAAATCCAACTTTCCCCGGGAGCTACTTCTGTCGCCGATTTAGGATGATTATCGACTTGTTCGACCATATTTGCAACGAGGTGATGAAGAAGGATCAGTTTTTTGAGTAAAGGAGGAATGCGTGCGGCGAGGTTGGGCATAGCACTTACCAAAAACTGACCGCCGCCTTGCGTTTGATGGCATACGACATTCCATCCGATCTTGTTGATGACCACTTAGCAATGGGTGAGAGTCAAGCAACTGAGTGTGTGAAATGCTTTGCAATAACTATTGTGGAAGCGTTCGGGGAACACTACTTGAGAGCAAGGGCGGAGCCAGGATGAGAATTGAGAGGGGGCAAGAATGTGCTTATTGAAGAAAAAATATTTTTTAAGTGGGGCAGACCTCTATTTAAGCTTGACTTTACAAAGAGATTAAATGTTTAAGTGGGGGCAGCTGCCCCCCTTGCCAATAGGCTAGATCCGCCCATGCTTGAGAGCCCCCAAATGCTGAAGATACATCTGGCCTTTTGGCGATGAATGAAGCTAGATGGTTTCCCGGTATGCTTGGATTAATTGATTGCATGCACTGGAGTTGGAAGAATTATCCTGCAGCTTGGCATGGACAATTCAAAGGCCATAAAAAGGATTCCACCATCATCCTTGAAGCCGTGGCCGATAAAGAGACTTGGTATTGGCATTCTTTTTTTGGAATGTCGGGTTCATCCAATGACATCAACGTCCTCCAACCCTCACCACTCATGAGAAGGATTACGAAGGTCCACCGGTGCAGTTTGAAGGGACACACATACAACTATGGCTACTACCTTGCTGACGGCATCAACCCAAGGTGGCAAACATTTGTGAAGCCGCTTAAATATCCAAAACGTAAGAAAATACTCTAATTTCATAATGCACAAGCAGTGACTAGGAAAGATGTGGAGATGGCATTTAGGATTTTGCAAGCCCAATTTGCTATTGTTAGGGGACCGGCTAGATTGTCGTTAGACATCTATTTATTCATTTAAACTATTCATTGTTGATGTTATTTGTGTTGTAATAATAATTGAACAATTTATTGATGATTTTATTTGTGTGTGTTTGATTTTCTATTTGGATATGGATGTGAGATTTGTGTTTGTGCGGCCAAGCGCTGTGTAAAATGCAGCGTTCGGTGGAGCGCTGTTTTGCCTCATCGCAAAATAGAACATCCGGTGGAGCCTAGAATTTTAGCACGCGCTGCAAAGGCTAAAGTGACGCTGTAAACGACTTTTTGTGTGTGCTAAAATAGCGCTTTTGTTAGAGATGCTCTAAAATGAACATAAGATCAAGGCGTACAAAATGAAAATGCGAGAGACGCAGAAGTCTATAAATTAGCCACGCAGCTCCCTAAATATCGATATGACACTGGTCACCTCCTAACAAAATTAACTTGCCCAGATAAGGAGAGCAACATGTATGATGTTAGAATTTTAGCGCGCGCTGCAAAGGCTAAAGTGACGCTGTAAACAACTTTTTGTGTGTGCTAAAATAGCGCTTTTGTTAGAGATGCTCTAAAATGAACATAAGATCAAGGCGTACAAAATGAAAATGCGACAGAGAGACGCAGAAGTCTATAAATTAGCCACGCAGCTCCCTAAATATCGATATGACACTGGTCACCTCCTAACAAAATTAACTTGCCCAGATAAGGAGAGCAACATGTATGATGTTCTTTGACTCCTAATTCACACTATACGGGTTCCTCCCCCTCCCCCCTCTCTCGTGAGTGAACAGTGCCTTGAGAGTCTTTTGCTCTCCGCCGGCTCCCCTCTCCCTCTCCTCCAGCGGCCTCGCCGGCCGGAGTGACTGGGAGAGGGGAGGCCGGTCCCTCTCTGTAGATAGTAGTCTAGGTTTAGTTTTTGTTCCCCTAGTGGAGTATGGCGATATGCCGGCGGATGGAGAGCTGCTCGCGCTTCCAAGCGGCGCTGGGTGGTTGATACGTCTCCGACGTATCGATAATTTCTTATGTTCCATGCCACATTATTGATGATATCTACATGTTTTATGCACACTTTATGTCATATTCGTGCATTTTCTGGAACTAACCTATTAACAAGATGCCGAAGAGCCGGTTGTTGTTTTCTCGCTGTTTTTGGTTTCGAAATCCTAGTAACGAAATATTCTCGGAATTGGACGAAATCAACGCCCGGGGTCCTATTTTGCCACGAAGCTTCCGGAAGACCGAAGAGGAGTCGAAGTGGGGCCACGAGGGGCCGCCACCATAGGGCGGCGCGGCCCGGGCCCCGGCCGCGCCGACCTATGGTGTGGGGCCCTCGTGTGGCCCCCCACGTTGCCCTTCCGCCTACTTAAAGCCTCCGTCGCGAAAACCCCAGTACCGAGAACCACGATACGGAAAACCTTACTGAGACGCCGCCGCCGCCAATCCCATCTCGGGGGATTCTGGAGATCTCCTCCGGCACCCTGCCGAAGAGGGGATTCATCTCCCGGAGGACTCTTCACCGCCATGGTCGCCTCCGGAGTGATGAGTGAGTAGTTCACCCCTGGACTATGGGTCCATAGCAGTAGCTAGATGGTTGTCTTATCCTCATTGTGCTTCATTGTTGGATCTTGTGAGCTGCCTAACATGATCAAGATCATCTATCTGTAATACTATATGTTGTGTTTGTCGGGATCCGGTGGATAGAGAATACCATGTTATGTTAATTATCAAGATATTACCTATGTGTTGTTTATGATCTTGCATGCTCTCCGTTATTAGTAGAGGCTTTGGCCAAGTTGATGCTAGTAACTCCAAGAGGGATTATTTATGCTCGATAGTGGGTTCATGTCTCCGTGAATCTGGGGGAGTGACAGAAACCCCTAACGTTATGGATGTGCTGTTGCCACTAGGGATAAAACATTGATGCTATGTCCGAGGATGTAGTTATTGATTACATTACGCGCAATACTTAATGCAATTGTCTGTTGTTAGCAACTTAATACTGGAGGGGTTCGGACGATAACCTGAAGGTGGACTTTTTAGGCATAGATGCGGTTGGATGGCGGTCTATGTACTTTGTCGTAATGCCCAATTAAATCTCACCTGTACTTATCATGACATGTATGTGCATTGTTATGCCCTCTCTATTTGTCAATTGCCCGACTGTAATTTGTTCACCCAACATGCTTTTATCTTATGGGAGAGACACCTCTAGTGAACTGTGGACCCCGGTCCATTCTTTTATACTGAAATACAAATCTGCTGCAATACTTGTTTTTACTGTTTTCTCTCGCAAACAATCATCTTCCACACAATACGGTTAATCCTTTGTTACAGCAAGCCGGTGAGATTGACAACCTCACTTGTTTCGTTGCGGCAAAGTACTTTGGTTGTGTTGTGCAGGTTCCACGTTGGCGCCAGGATCTCTGGTGTTGCGCCGCACTACATCCCGCCGCCATCAACCTTCAACGTGCTTCTTGGCTCCTCCTGGTTCGATAAACCTTGGTTTCTTTCTGAGGAAAAACTGGCTGCTGTGCGCATCATACCTTCCTCTTGGGGTTCTGTTATCACCAGATTTTGGCTAAATCAGGAGGTGGGCCGCGATCAAGATAGGCTTGGAAGATTACATATGAAAGAACTATGAAGCGGCCTTGCACGGAGAATTTGGGCTGGTTAGCCCGTGTATCTTAGTATAATAGATTGTGTATCGATTTAGAAGTTAGAGTTTATATCGTGCACGGTTTAGTGCACGCCCTTATTAGAAAGTCCCCTGGACTATAAATATGGACCTAGGGTTTATGGAATAAACAACAACTCACGTTCAACCCCAAAAACAAACCAATCTCGGCGCATCGCCAACTCCTTCATCTCGAGGGTTTCTATCAGGTAAGCGACATGCTGCCTAGATCGCATCTTGCGATCTAGGCAGCACAAGCCCCACGTTGTTCATGCGTTGCTCGTATCGAAGCGTTTTTGATGGCGAGCAACGTAGTTATCATTAGATGTGTTAGGGTTAGCATTGTTCTTCGTTTAAGCATGCTTACGTAGTGCAACCCTTGCATATCTAGCCGTCCTCACGCCTATCTCAGGTGTGGGGGCGGCACCCGCTTGATCATTATTTAGTAGATCTGATCCGTTACGATTGCTCCTTGTTCTACAAGGATTAGTTTAATATCCGCAATAGTTTGGCCTTACAATGGGGGGAGGATCCGAGTGGCACGTAGGGTGGCGTTCGCAAGTCCTAAACGGGATGTTCCTAGGATCAACTTCATGTTGGTTTTTTGGCCTTGTTTAGGATCGGCTTACGAGCACCGTGCGTGGCCGCAAGGCCCAACTCTGGAGTAGGATGATCCGGTTATGCGGTGAAAACCCTAAATCGTCGTAGATCTCATTAGCTTCATCTTGATCAAGCAGGACCACCAAGTATTCGTGCACCCCGTACGGATCATGGGTGGATCGGCTCTTTGAGCCGATTCACGGGATAACCCGAGAGCCGATCGAGGCTCGTATTTAACGTTTACATGTATGCCCTGCAGGAAACTAAGCGAGGCAACCTCATCACCTTCCCGACCGGGTATAGGTCGGGTGGCACGCCCTTGCACTTCGCAACGCCGCGTGTGACCGGAAGAGCATTGCGGGCCGTCGCTCGGAGGGGTCTCGGCCAGCCGCAGCTCTAGGCTCCCCCGGCTCTACGGTGTTGATAAGGCCGCTGCCCGCCGGTGGGTTTTGGCAGTCAACACATTCCGGCACGCCCGGTGGGACAATCGTCTACATCAACCACATCGCCATCCGCATCTGAGATGGCGGACGGCACGCCAGTCACATGCGACGAGATCAAAGCCATCCTCGAAGCCGCACTCTTCGGCTCCTCCCACCGAACCCACTCCCATGGCGTCAGGGGGAGGGGCTCCACGCCCGAAGACACACTTGATGGGAGAGATCTCTCCACCCCGTTGGAGGAGCGCACCAAGTCTCTGAAGCATGGGGATCTGCCCAAGGAGCTCAGAAGGAAACATGACGGGATCAAGGCAACCCTTGGAACCGAACTCATCGGCTCCGCTGAGAAGACCCGGCCGCACGGTATCGGGGCTTGGTAGAAACCCACGTCCGGGTCCCGGTGTCGACACGGTGGATCTCAGCCACCCCATAGATCGGCCAAAGTTTTCCTTTGGTGTCAATGTGGCAGGATCTGCAAGCCGCCATGACAAAGAGGAAACAGAAAGCAGCCACTCCCGTGGCAAGGTTGAAAAGGGAGCCGATCCGCGCAACCAACCCCGAGGTGAGGACAGGCGGTACCTGGCAAGAGGGGGAATAGGGAGCATGCGGTATCAACGCCCACACTCCAAGCACCCTCTCAACAAATACGAACAACACCACGACCGACGTCGGCGCTACGACGCCGACGGTGAGAGGAATTTCCGGTCTGATGCCGAGGTCGGAGGGTACCGCCAACATGGTAGAAGCAACAGCGGGTACGATCGTCGCGCCGAAGGGAAGCCAAGGGGCAGAGTGACATGGATAGGCACTGGGACTGCCCGTTCTTCAAACATTGCTGGGACTCAGGGGTGAGCCGATTGCCAACAATCGAGGACTGCCCAGAATGCAAACAAAGGAAGAAGGGTGCCGCTAACGTGTCTGTGTTCAGCCGGCTAGGGCCTTTCCCGCATCGGAACAAGCAGGCTGAGTCCCCTCAGATGGAAGATCTCGAGGAGCTGGAGGACGAGTGGTGAAGAGTGCAAATATCATCAGCCCGGATGGGGCCCCGATGGGCTCGGCCGTTCCCGTAAGCAAAGAGTCCAGCGTACGCAAGGGTTGGAAGAAACCGAAAGATTATACTGCGCACGCTAAGGAAGGCACGGCCTGATCTGGCCGCCAAAATTCTGCGAACCCTGGACGAGGAAGGTCAGCCACAAAGAAAAGAGTGGCGCCCCGAACAGAGAAAAGCCGATGATGAAACATCGGCCGGCACAAATATGGTGTTTATCCTCCCTTCGGAGTTCAATGCCCCGAGATTAGACGAGACCTCCGTGGCACAACTTGATCGCGGCCCACGGCCGGTTATCTTTGAGAAGCCACGAGACAGGAGCTACGAGCATCCGAAGGCCCCGTACTTACGAGGGTATATTGATGGGAGGCCCGTAAACGGGATGCTCGGTGGACACCGGAGCGGCGGTTAACATCATGCCATACTCTATGCTACGTCGGGCCGGGACGCTCGAGTTCGGATCTAATCAAGACCAACGTAACGTTGAGCGATTTCAACGGCCAAGCGTCCGAGGCACAAGGAGTTCGAACGTGGATCCGACCGTAGGAAGAAAAACCATCCCTACGGCGTTCTTTATCGTTGATAGCACGAGCGGTTATGCTGTTTTGCTCGGGAAGAGATTGGATCCACGCCAACCGCCGCATTCCCTCCACGATGCACCAATGCATAATACGGTGGGATGGTGATGAGGTGGAGGTCGTCCAAGCCGACGACTCGGCTGAAGTCTCAACGGCTGGCATGAATGCATGGGAAGCAGCGAGGCCAAGAACCCCTCTCGGGCATCAAATTGGACGATCGCGAGCGCATCGATGTGACGAAGGGAAGGGTTAAGCTAGTTTTATCCACCGGCCCGACCATGTAGTTTAAGCCAAGCGATGTGCAAGTCGGCGAGGCTGATCCTTGTGATCGGCCCCAAGGATCCGTGAAGGAGCATTACAAAACCTTCACCGAGCAAACAACGTGGAGGCCGATTCCGATAATCGGCCGTGAATATCCTCACCCACCATTCTGCCTGGGTTCAACATGTTATCCAACAGAGCCGATACCATCAATTCTCTTGACAGAATCGGCTCGGGGGGGCACCCAGGTAGATAAAATATGAGGATATGCAACAGAAGCATCTCATCTTCTGTTGATGGGTATGGGAACATGGGGGCCGATATACAAGTCGGCCGAAAAAAAAAAAATTCGAAAAATTTCAGGCATAGCCGATGCACAGACATCGACTTAAGAGCAGGGGGGTAGTTCCCTCCAAGAGTCTGGAGGGTGTCAGAAATGCGAAGACGTTCTCACCGGAAGTCGCTTCAGCCTGCCGAAGATGATGAGCTGATCTGATCAGCAAGGCGCAAGGTTTGGACTGAAAAAGCTCGGGGAGGGCGGCTCGTCCCGAAATTCCCTCACTCTAAAGAGCCGATTTGTTCCGAATCGGTTGATACGGCGTTGCGAGTTGGAAACCAAGGATGATTGACGTGATCAGCTCGCCGCTATTCTCACCTTGAAGGCCCGGGGGCAGCTCACCTTGAAGGTCTCTCGCTCCGGGGAGCCGATGTCGTTGGGATCGGCCGAACTCCGCACCACAAGTTACCCGAAGAATGGTGCTTATGTTGCAAAATTATCATAGCTTGCTCGGATCGGCCGTATGGACCCTCAACGGAAGGGAGGTGATCGGCTGGTGGCCCTGCGGGATAGCTCTCTTGGACAAGGTTGAGCCCGCCCGAAATCTCAATGGTGATGATCCGTCCTTTATCCTCGCCTTGGCTGAGGCTCGGGGGGCAGCTCGCCCTCGAGGTCTAACCAACTCTGTCAAAGTGGGCCCACTCTTCGTGACGGCTCGTTCAAAAGACAGTGTTTATTGTAGAAGGAAGCTGTCGGAGCTGAACGAGCAGAATTCGGAGAGAATAAGGAAAAGGAGACCTGACATTATTTCAGAAGTTTTGCCGCTAGGTCCAACATGTCATCTTGAGTGAGATCTGTGGATTCGCGCGAGTAAGGCTTGGCCTTGTGTGGCAAGGAGTTTGGGTCTGGGTGGATCTATCTCGAAATCTAGTGTGGGAGACCGATGCGATGCCATCGGCTTGTTGGGCATTGTCCAGTGTGGCAATCGGCAGAATCAGGAGGGAAGACAATCGGCTAAATTATCATAAAGGGAATCGGCGAAATCGAGTTGGGGAATTTCTTCATTGATGAGCCGGATTTCTTACGAGAGAAGAGCTGATTGCTCTCAAAAGGAAAGACCAGGGGGATACATTGCCCCGTCCGCTACTCGCTAGCCCTATGCTAAGACCCTATCTAGGGGCCGCTGCTGCCCTCGTCGTCGGCGTCGTCGCCGTCATCGCCACTGCCGGCGCTGCTCCCCGCCGGCTCGTCATCGCTGCTCCAGCGGCCACCGATAGGACCCTCGTCGTCTTCATCCTCTTCGTCAGCATCGTCGTCACTATCGACGTCGCTGAAGTTCCCGGAGCAGAGGTGGCGGCGTTTGGCCGGCGGCTCGTCGGAGGAGCTGTCTTCATCCTCCTCCAACTCTCCCTCCTCCTTCACCTCCTCGGAGGTGGTGAAATCCGCCCAGGAGAGGCGGTCGTCTTCGCTCTCCACCACCGCTTCCTCATCAGCAAGAAAGCGGAGGTCGCTCTCCCCGTCGGTTTGGGATTTGTTATCCTCGGACCAGACGGAGGAGTCATGGTCCTCTTTGTCCCACTTTGTCGGGGCAAGGATGTCGTACGCCGCTTGCGTACCCCACGAGGGCGTCGACTCTCGGATGGGAGAGGACACGTGGGAAAGATCCGACGAAGAAGAAGAGGAAGAGGAAGAGGACATGGTTGCAGGGGAGGGTTTTTGGAGCGCCACTGCGGAAGGGGTAAAGAAGAGAACTGTTCGTTGCGGCTAAATAAAAGGAGGTGGGGGTTTTTAATTTCCGAGCAGTTCTCGAGGATATGGTGCCAAAACTGTCAAATCGTGCAGAGAAGTTGGGAAGGCAAGTCGTCATGATGAGGCATGCTGCGACAGTTCCGCTCTCGCCGTGATACGACCCTCTCGAAGAAAAAAAAAAGAGAGTGGTTTTGAAATTATCATTACCAAAACCAGGGGGCATGTGTTATCACCGGATTTTGGCTAAATCAGGAGGTGGGCCGCGATCAAGATAGGCTTGGAAGATTACATATGAAAGAACTATGAAGCGGCCTTGCACGGAGAATTTGGGCTGGTTAGCCCGTGTATCTTAGTATAATAGATTGTGTATCGATTTAGAAGTTAGAGTTTATATCGTGCACGGTTTAGTGCACGCCCTTATTAGAAAGTCCCTGGACTATAAATATGGACCTAGGGTTTATGGAATAAACAACAACTCACGTTCAACCCCAAAAACAAACCAATCTCGGCGCATCGCCAACTCCTTCATCTCGAGGGTTTCTATCAGGTAGCGACATGCTGCCTAGATCGCATCTTGCGATCTAGGCAGCACAAGCCCCACGTTGTTCATGCGTTGCTCGTATCGAAGCGTTTTTGATGGCGAGCAACGTAGTTATCATTAGATGTGTTAGGGTTAGCATTGTTCTTCGTTTAAGCATGCTTACGTAGTGCAACCCTTGCATATCTAGCCGTCCTCACGCCTATCTCAGGTGTGGGGGCGGCACCCCGCTTGATCATTATTTAGTAGATCTGATCCGTTACGATTGCTCCTTGTTCTACAAGGATTAGTTTAATATCTGCAATAGTTTGGCCTTACAATGGGGGGAGGATCCGGTGGCACGTAGGGTGGCGTTCGCAAGTCCTAAACGGGATGTTCCTAGGATCAACTTCATGTTGGTTTTTTGGCCTTGTTTAGGATCGGCTTACGAGCACCGTGCGTGGCCGCAAGGCCCAACCTCGGAGTAGGATGATCCGGTTATGCGGTGAAAACCCTAAATCGTCGTAGATCTCATTAGCTTCATCTTGATCAAGCAGGACCACCAAGTATTCGTGCACCCCGTACGGATCATGGGTGGATCGGCTCTTTGAGCCGATTCACGGGATAACCCGAGAGCCGATCGAGGCTCGTATTTAACGTTTACATGTATGCCCCGCAGGAAACTAAGCGAGGCAACCTCATCACCTTCCCGACCAGGTATAGGTCGGGTGGCACGCCCTGCACTTCGCAACGCCGCGTGTGACCAGAAGAGCATTGCGGGCCGTCGCTCGGAGGGGTCTCAGCCAGCCGCAGCTCTAGGCTCCCCCCGGCTCTACAGTGTTGACAAGGCCGCTGCCCGCCGGTGGGTTTTGGCAGTCAACAGGTTCCCAACGAACGTGTGTGTTACACGCCATCAAGCTCTTTTTCTGGCGCCGTTGCCGGGGAGATCAAGACACGCTGCAAGGGGAGTCTCCACTTCCCAACCTCTTTACTTTGTTTTTGTCTTGCTTTATTTTATTTACTCATTGTTTGCTGCATCATATCAAAACACACAAAAAAAATTTGCTAGCTTTACTTTATTTACTATCTTGTTTGCTATATCAAAAACACAAAAAAATTAGTTACTTGCATTTACTTTATCTAGTTTGTTTTATTTACTACTGCTAAAATGGCCACCCCTGAAAATACTAAGTTGTGTGACTTCACTAGCACAAATAATAATGATTTCTTATGCACACCTATTGCTCCACCTCGCTACTACAACGGAATTCTTTGAAATTAAACCTGCTTTATCGAATCTTGTTATGCGAGAGCAATTTTCCGGTGTTAGTTCCGATGATGCCGCTGCCCATCTCAATAATTTTGTTGAATTGTGTGAAATGCAAAAGTATAAAGATGTAGATGGTGACATTATAAAATTAAAATTGTTTCCTTTCTCATTAAGAGGAAGAGCTAAAGATTGGTTGCTATCTCTGCCTAAGAATAGTATTGATTCCTCGGACTAAATGCAAGGATGCTTTTATTGGTAGATATTATCACCCCGCTAAAATTATATCTTTGAGGAGTAGCATAATGAATTTTAAACAATTGGATAATGAACATGTTGCTCAAGCTTGGGAAAGAATGAAATCTTTGGTTAAAAATTGTCCAACCCATGGACTGACTACTTGGATGATCATCCAAACCTTCTATGCAGGACTAAATTTTTCTTCGCGGAATTTATTGGATTCAGCTGCTGGAGTGTAATATCCCAGGTATTGGGGTTACAAAAATAGAGGAAACAGATGTGTGCATTGCATTCATGCATAGAAAATCTGGGGAATTTTCGCGCTTTAAAGTAAAACAAGTCACAATAATCGAAGTTTCACTTGACCTTGGTGGAATTGAAGTAGCTCATCAAGTCAAGCGCTATAAACCTCAATGTGACTTTGTTCAAACCTTGTTTTGGTAGAGATAATTTGATCTAAGGGGTTAGATCAAATGGAACTAATAATCAACACAACAACACTTTACTCAATGATCTATTTCTTGATCTTATTAAAGATCATAACATGGTAATCTTTGCCATAACATTTGAACATCTATTTAACTACAAATCAAGTAACAATAACTGGAGAAACCATTCTTGACTTATCTTTTCCATGTCTTAAGCTAATCCTTGAACCTACCATGAACCTCATGGTATTCATTATATTTCAATCTTGGAAACAAGACAAGGAGATCAACTCTAGAAATATTTATCCTTCTCTATTCCATGTTATTATACATCAAACCTAGAGAGGTGAGAGTTCTATATTAATAATTAAAGAAGCAATAACAAACCTTGAGCTAAACCTTGGATATACATCCAAGTATTCAAATTATCATCTTCAAGAGGAACCCTAGAGTATTATTCAAGTCCTTCCCAAATGAGAAAGAGACCAATCATACTAATTCTAGCTTTACCTATTTAAGAATCAATGTTAAACTTTGAACTAAAATATTAGGTAAACCATTTCACCTTGAAGTGGTGAGATCACCAAATACCAAGTGGAATAAGACTATATCCATGACTTAGTGAAATAAGGAGTGGAATAAACCAACTAAGATAGACAATTGAATCTTTGGCTCAAGAACCTAAATAAATATTAGGAGTACACCATAAACCCTAGAATAATCCATTCCTATACAAGAGAGCTCAAGATATGGTGTACACTCAAGTTAGATGAGGAAACACTTGGATTTAAGGGAGATACCGATTATATATATCCAAATGGTTATATCATCATTCATGAGAACAACTCTAGTAATTATCCCAGGGAATCTCCTGGGATATAAAATAATGAGGCAACCATAGTAGTCCCATTCAAGAAGGTAAATTAGAAGTACTATACCCTAGCCGATCAAGACAATGCTTGATCATGGAAGTGAGAAACCTATTTATTGAAAGGTACCTTAGGAAGCCAAACCTTGATCATTATTAATTAAGTGATGATCATAAACCCTAAGAACTCGTGGTATGGAGAATAAACCCTAACAGGATAAGTAGATCTCATTCACCACATGAAATCATAGGATGGTAACTAGAAGGCAACCCTAGGCTTATATTCCAACCTCAACTTGTGATTCAATTGGTGATCATAAGTAGAATCCTTCCATACATATATTTCATAAAATAAAGAACCTAAGAAAACCTTAGAGTAAAACTCCATATTTAATATGGTGAGAAATCATATATATTCATGTGACCAAAGTTAACTATAAAAAGAACTATAACCAATGTAGCTACTTAAATAATAAATTGAGGTTAATAATAAAAGCCAATTGGTAGAATATAAAACCAATTCTCAATATCTTAGTAACTAAAGGAGAACATAAAATGTTAATTAAGCCACCATCTCATCCTGGTTAGGAGAGATTAACCCTAACACATGCAATGTGGTGTCATCTCATCTCACAACTTAGAATTAAACCTCAACCCTAGATTGAGTATCACTTGGGTGATCACAACTAAAACCTAAGCTACAAATAAGTTTCAACCCATGCCTACTTAGGCACACCCAACTATTTTCTCAAACAAATAAAATTCTCCTAAGTGGAGTAAGATCTACTCTAATCATTCAAATCCAAGACTTAAGAAGGTAATACCAAAAGCCATGGGAACAAACCAACCTTAATCTCCAATATTTATTAAATTGGGGCACATGAAATCATACCCATAAAACTATAATCCTAAATAAGAAACCAAATAGTTGGCTTTACTTTGCAGATAATTTCTTATAAAGAAATACCACATGAAACAATAACCATCACTAGATAATTAGTAAGGCCCTTTTGGAAAATAATTTAGAACCTTTTATAGATGGATTATAAAATCAAAATATATGAAATATTCTATCTTTAACCCAATACTGTTAACTATGTGTTATGTGTTAATTCACACATATAGAAACCTAATCCAAAACATATTACTATTAACCATTTTTATTAACTTCCAGTTACTTGAAATAAGAAAAACCTGCAAAAGAGGATTCAAAACAGAATTCAAATTAGAAAAACAGAAAATATAAAACAGAAAATAGATAAAAGAGAAAAAAGAGAGAAGCTTCACCTGGACCTTACCTGTTCGGCCAAGCCCACCAGCACAGCCCACCAAAAGCCCAGGCCCAGTCCAGCAGCCGAAGCCAGCACAGCCCGCGTACCTCTTCAACCAAAATATCACGAGGCTCGTCCTCATCCCCTTCCTCATGCATGGAGGCCACCGAGACGACGTGCTTCGCTTCTCCTAGTCGCTGGCAGCCTCTCCTGGCTCGACATCGTGACGAGGAACGCGTCCAGGCACCCTATAAAAGCATCTGGATGAACAACCGCATCGATTTCTTCCTCCCTGCTCCATTTTCCCCCATACCGAAACCCTGACCGCTCCGGCACCGATCATCGCCGCCGATTTGGGAAGCCCCAGGCCCCGCCGTGACCACCGTTGGCACCGCCATGCTCGACATCATCACCGGGTAGGAGGAATCGAGCTGACTCGCCTCCTATCGATCGCACCAGGTCGTCTTCTCCGAGGCCGGCATCGAGCAATTCCGGTGACTGCGACATCCCCTCACCTCGCCGACAAGCCCATCGTGCTCGCGGTGAGCTACCGAATCTCCCGAGCATCTTAGCTCCCTCTAATTCGTCCTAGATCATGCCCGAAGCCATATACCTGTGAGCTCCGCCGCGGTACCTCGTCGACGGCCACACTCCGATGACCTAATCGGGCGGCGCCGCCACAGGATGGTTCACCGCGACGTGTTGGGTCGAACCGACCCGAGTAGTGCGTCGCGGGGCAGCCCAACGCCGGCGCCGTCGCGGATCGATCGCCGGCGAGTGTGCCTCCCCGGCCACATCATCGCCACCTGGCAGCCGATGTGGACCACCGGTCCACCAGTCGGTGGCTAGGGGTAGTTTAGGTGCGGGTGCATTTAGTATATTTCAATTTTATTCAAATTACAGAAAATGCCTGAAACTTTGAAATAATGTAGAAAATTCATAAAAGCTCAGAAAAATACAAATAAGATATCAAAATTCTTATAAAAGAAAAATCTATCCAATAAAAATATAAAATGAAATTTATATTTTTTAGGAGAAATTCATTATTTAATACTTACTAAATAAGCCTTTTCTTTAATTCTAAATTGAATTAAAATTCAATAAATAGTAAAACCTTCTAAATTAAATAAAAACCAGTAAGAAAAATAAAGAAAACATTAAAGCTATTTTTCTTTATTTGTTACTTTGTTAAATCTTTATTAGTGGAAATTTAAAACCTAATTAATAATTACCTTAATTATTAATTCATTAAAAAAATGTCAAATCCAAAACTAATTTTATTTCAACATTATTAATAACTTCAACTTGATAATGAAGTTATTAACCATAGACCTATAGGGTAATTAGGAAACCCTAGTTCCATTATAAAACAAAGTGATAAACCCATAATTTCATGTGGGATCCTAAAACCCTAATGCCATTTAGAACCTAGCTCTACTATTTCATTTAAACCCTAATTTACTTCCAAAACCTAAAACCTAGATCCTCACATGTAATCATGGTGTTCTATTCTCATACATAGAATCATAATAGCAATTAAATACTTGCCATGCCACATAAAATGGTAGGAGCCCTATTCTCAATAATTTAGTACTCCATGTAGGCATACCTATCCAACCTAATTGATCAAATAAGGGCAACCAAATGCAAACCCTAACTCCTATCTTTAGAGGCAACAACCTTAATTATCCATATTTAGCATCACAACCCTGTGATGAACCATAATAACAACCATGCCCATTAATTGTGCATCACACACCATACCCACTAAACCCTACTAGTGTTAAATAATTATCAAACATCCTATTTATGAACCAACCAATCTTTAATTAGAAAATTAAATAGCAAACCTAAACAACCTCAACCTAATTATTATACTTCTTAGTATTTAAGAAGTATGTTCTTCAAAAGTTATTCTTTTGAAGAAAATAGAGAGTATCCTCAACCCTACCTAACAGGACCTATAAACCCTAACTAGCTATCACCCAACAAGGTATACCGCCTTGATAGCAACTATTGGTAATTAAGATGTTTAGGCTTAATTCAACAATACAAGCCTAGTAGCTAATGAATCCAACTAGGTTGTGATCCATTTACCACTTACTCCAGAAAACAATTAGAACCATAGAAAACCATAGAACCCCACAAACTTAATTATCATACTTGTTCTTCATTAAAGAACATGTTCTTCAAAAGTTATTCTTTTGAATTATAGAATAAATAATCATCAACCATGTATTATAGAACTTAAAATTGACAACTGCTCTTTACTTATTATACAGCTACTATTCCTGGTTGAGTATAATTATTACTATGCATTTTATCACCTGCTTATGATTCTAAAACAACACAACCCTGAATCAGAACCTTGTTTGTGAATCACTCTAAAAGTGCAACACACCCTAAACCAATTATTACAACTCACTGATCCTAAATCATCGGGATTAGGTCACGCTTAGAACGATTGCATCTCATTCTTATGCATTATTGCATCTTTGCCAATCTTTTTAACATCGTCCTTACGGACGATGATGCTATTTCAGAATTTGGAGTTATTGCGTATCGAAGACCTTGTCCGCATAATCTTGCAATCAAGAAAGGCAAGTTCATCACTTGCTCATGTCATTTGAGTATTTTTATCAAATTACTTGCAAAGTATTATGGTTATCACTATTGCACAAAAATCAAAACCACTACTTTCATAACTATGAATATGACTATGTGGTGGGCAATGGAACCATGGATTGTGTTGATATGGTGGAGGTTCCATTGCACGGGTTTATATCCATCTAGGATTAAACAACAAATGTCGCCAGTGATTCTTGTGCCGTAATACCCGTGTTAACCATAAGATCCGGAGTGGGACGGAGTAGTCAAAAGTGTTTCCACCTCTCGTTCATCAACGGATGCGCTTTACCGTAGTACACTTGTAATCCAAGGGGGCAAGCTGGTGAGGCCGGGGAGTCCTAAGTCCCCACGGCATAGTCCGTAGTACACTTGTCGCCCGAAGGAGCAAGATGGTGAGGCTGGGGAGTCCTAAGTCCCCACGGTATTGCGGTCTATGATGGGTTGCAGCCACCGGCGTAGGAGTGTATGGTAGAGCCCAGCACTGTTGTCGTGGTCGGGGTCCACCTTGAAATCTACAGGAATAATGGGACCGGCGTGGACCCAGGGTCGGCGCATGCAACAAAGGGTGGGTGTTCGAGGTAGCGGAGGAACATGATTGGCTAGACCTTATACCGGGCCTCACACCAAAGGAAGTGTGGACGGGTCGCCTCGGTTGGCACCAAGGTTAAGATCTCTTATGGGTAAAGCAACACACCTCTGCAGAGTGTAAAGAACCGTGACTCGTCACTCCTCGTTCCGGATATGGAACTGCGAACGCGGCCGGAAAGGAGCTCCATGAAGTTCTAGTAAACCGGTGAAGGCCGACGGACATAGTTCTTCTGAATAAAATCAACCTCTTGAAGAAATAATTATGAAAACCTGCATTGGTATTAGACTTTCTGGTCTAATGCCGTAGCTAGTGCATTAAACACCTCTTTCCTATAATGAACTTGTTGAGTACGCTCGTACTCATCCCACTCTTAAATCCCCGCTTAGGTATGGAGGCATCGAAGGAGGATCTACAGGTGCAACTCAAAGGCCGAGGAGTCAACAACTACTTCAAGAGACAGGACCCCGTCGATGGAGTCGGATATCACATCCAACGAGGAGAAAACATAGTTTAGCCATAGAAGGGAACTAGCTTCCTAAACCTAGCTCCTATTTAGCTAGAATCTATTCATAGCCCTATAGCTAGTCAAATACTCTACAAATAGAGTTCGTGATAGAATTAGACTACGAGTCGTTCTTCTGGAGTTCATTGCAGATTTACCTCATTGTAAAGTAGGAGGTTGTGCTCGATCTTATGTAATAGAGTCAATGTTGTAATTCTATAGACATGCCTTGGACCCGCATATGTTTCTGTTGTACCACTCGAGCGATATAATACTAGTGGAACGGTGTTTCATTGGTGTTATATCAGACTTGCATACTACACCATGCAGTGGTATGCCGGGTCACCACAGTTGGTATCAGAGCAAATGCTTTGACCCTAGGATTAAAACCCTTTAAATGAGACCTATAGGATTGGTAGTGTCTATAGGAAGTTGTACTAGGTAAACCAAATAATCCTTATGACTTGAGATGGATATTCACTTGAGAATAATCCTGACACACTTGAGTCAACAATTCTTACTTATATTTCCTAAGTAATGTTAGCTAACTAATCTCAAAATTATATAGGATACCATTAGGACTCTAAAATAATATATGAGTAGATCACAGTTGGTATACAATACATGGTAGTCCAAAGAGAGGACACAACCATAAGGAAGATATCCTATTGGAAGATGTGTACCAACACATATATGATTAAGTAAGAAGTATTCAGACATGGAATAGGAGTGATATCAAGTAAGATAATTAAGATATCATATTAGAAAGTGTAAACCCAATACAAGTAATGGGTAAATAAACTATCCAAACTTGTAAAACAGTTGATAGTAAGTGATACAAATAAGTTATATGAGGTAGTATAAACCATGATGAGTCAATCATGGGAGGTAAAGAAGAGAGATAGGAATAAAATATGTCTACTTCCATGGTAGAGATAGTAATCATATAAGATTCACCTGAGAATCATTATGTGATGGAATAGAACCTCATAAATATTTAGGAGGAGAACAATAAGTAGCCAGTTGTTCAACAATAGTGTAAGATTGGTGTTCCAAAACCATGTGATGTGTGCCAAGCACATCATGACCATAGTTTTATGATAATTTAAACACTTGGAAGTGTAGGAGCTATATTTCCATAGTTATGTGTCTAGGGTAGCAATGTTAGAACCTAGACATATCATGTGGGTTAGTCCTCAATAAAATGAAAGTTAAGTCAATACTTCCAAAGAAAATTAGGTTAACCACATCTATCCTAGACCATTTTGTTTCAAGTTTATCTCATTGCAAATGTGCAATTAAGGTAAAGGTTGAGACAAATAGTAGAATTCCCTATATTCGTGCTAAGAATCACGATATAAACCTATATTATGTGGTGTTCTATACTACACATCAGAGTCTGATGTTTAGAGATGTCTTACTCAATAATCATATTCAGGCTTATGATGATGTGTATTATAAGCACAAAGCTGAATCTTCTTGGATTTTATTGGATTTTCATTGTTTGACTAGATCCATACATGAGGTTAGAATTTGATATGCAAATGCATGTTGTAATATCAAGTTCTTACTTGATGTTATAGATCTAGTGGGTAATGGTAAACGTGTGAGGAAGTGACGAATTCTGAAGATCTTGAAGTCAAGATGAAGGTTCTTCACACAAAGGAAGTAAAGTTGTGGGAAGCAACCACAATACTCTGAAGGAAGTGCCAATCAACATTCATGCTTTACCTCAATAGAGGAGTACTTTAGTACATGATAAGCATGAAGGTAAGAGATATGGTGATTATGGTGAAGCTGAAGCAGATCCATAGTCAACATAGAAGAGGGAATGCATGGGAAATCACTTAGGATACTATATTCATAGTGTCAGCTAGTGGTTTTCTTGCAAAATAAAACCTGAATGAAGGAAGGTGATATATGAAATTATAGCAGACATAAGAAGACCATAGTTGATATCAAAAGACCACAATTGGTATAGTATCAATACTACGAGATAAAGTAGAAGATGTCTCGTCCAGTTGATCAGAACCTATAATAGAATCCAGTTTTTAGATATCAAATAGCCACAGTTGGTATAATAACTACAGCTGGTATCAGTTGGTATTACAAATAGTCCACGATTTAATTAGTTGTAACAAAAGTTTGTGAACAAATAAAAATCTTGTCAGCCAAATAGCTAGATCTATAAACATTTAGTCAAAGGATTCACAGTGGATGTCCACAATTGAGTGGATACACCACAAAGTTTCTTCGCAAAACCTTAGAGGAATATAAATTATAAACAAGGCTTAGACCAATATTCCAACCATCAATCCAATGGTTGGAAGAAAAGGAGTTGAAGACCATAAGAAAACTCTAAGGGGTAGAGTAAAGATTGAGTTGGATATACAATAACTCAATACTTTGAGCATAATAGAAGAAGAAGGTCTGAACTGAGAGGAAGTTCGATCTTATTTTCATAAGATTGTTGAACAATACCTTCAGCAAGATGTCAGACCAGAAGCCGAGATTTATACCTTTAGGAAGTAAGGAGTGGACTATAACTTGAGAAAGTGAGTAGTGTTTACTCAGAAGTACGAAAGCTCAAGTAAGTCAAGCATAAAGAAGTTGGATGAAGAAAATACCATAGACCAAATACAGTTCAAGAAGGCCAAAGACTGAAGTAGATTGACTATACCAAAACTAAAGTCTATTTGAAAGATTCCTTTCATGGAACCTAAATAAACCAAAATAGTTATAGGTATCAACTATACACCATGATTGGATAGGCTAAATGAGTCTAACCTTCTTAGTAAAAGAAACCATCATGATCATTTCCATGATAAGTACCTTACCAAGTACCATTATTTCAGTTTTGGTAGTAAGGGAAAAACAAAGACCTATTTTATCAAATAGGAGATTGTTATCCAATTAGTCCTCAATTAAGACTGTCAGGACAAGAAGAAGTTCCAATCATTGAATATTCAATGAGAAAGGAGACAAGCTTATAATATTGGAGGAAATCATGGAAGTAAAGGAAGTAATAGTTGTTTGATGTCAAACAATAATGGATTCCAGGAAGAATCTGGACAAGGGATATATTCAATTATATCTAGTAAGATCACCACGGAGTTCGAGAAAAGTTTTAGTCTATACAAGTCAGATCCACACTCCGGAAACGTGAGAGAGATCAAACTTCGAGGACGAAGTTTAGTTTAAGGGGTAGAGACTGTAATATCCCAGGTATTGGGGTTACAAAAATAGAGGAAACAGATGTGTGCATTGCATTCATGCATAGAAAATGCTGGGAATTTTCGCGCTTTAAAGTAAAACAGATCACATGATATCGAAGTTTCACTTGACCTTGGTGGAATTGAAGTAGCTCATCAAGTCAAGCGCTATAAACCTCAATGTGACTTTGTTCAAACCTTGTTTTGGGTAGAGATAATTTGATCTAAGGGGTTAGATCAAATGGAACTAATAATCAACACAACAACACTTTACTCAATGATCTATTTCTTGATCTTATTAAAGATCATAACATGGTAATCTTTGCCATAACATTTGAACATCTATTTAACTACAAATCAAGTAACAATAACTGGAGAAACCATTCTTGACTTATCTTTTCCATGTCTTAAGCTAATCCTTGAACCTACCATGAACCTCATGGTATTCATTATATTTCAATCTTGGAAACAAGACAAGGAGATCAACTCTAGAAATATTTATCCTTCTCTATTCCATGTTATTATACATCAAACCTAGAGAGGTGAGAGTTCTATATTAATAATTAAAGAAGCAATAACAAACCTTGAGCTAAACCTTGGATATACATCCAAGTATTCAAATTATCATCTTCAAGAGGAACCCTAGAGTATTATTCAAGTCCTTCCCAAATGAGAAAGAGACCAATCATACTAATTCTGGCTTTACCTATTTAAGAATCAATGTTAAACTTTGAACTAAAATATTAGGTAAACCATTTCACCTTGAAGTGGTGAGATCACCAAATACCAAGTGGAATAAGACTATATCCATGACTTAGTGAAATAAGGAGTGGAATAAACCAACTAAGATAGACAATTGAATCTTTGGCTCAGTAACCTAAATAAATATTAGGAGTACACCATAAACCCTAGAATAATCCATTCCTATACAAGAGAGCTCAAGATATGGTGTACACTCAAGTTAGATGAGGAAACACTTGGATTTAAGGGAGATACCGATTATATATATCCAAATGGTTATATCATCATTCATGAGAACAACTCTAAGTAATTATCCCAGGGAATCTCCTGGGATATAAAATAATGAGGCAATCATAGTAGTCCCATTCAAGAAGGTAAATTAGAAGTACTATACCCTAGCTGATCAAGACAATGCTTGATCATGGAAGTGAGAAACCTATTTATTGAAAGGTACCTTAGGAAGCCAAACCTTGATCATTATTAATTAAGTGATGATCATAAACCCTAAGAACTGTGGTATGGAGAATAAACCCTAACAGGATAAGTAGATCTCATTCACCACATGAAATCATAGGATGGTAACTAGAAGGCAACCCTAGGCTTATATTCCAACCTCAACTTGTGATTCAATTGGTGATCATAAGTAGAATCCTTCCATACATATATTTCATAAAATAAAGAACCTAAGAAAACCTTAGAGTAAAACTCCATATTTAATATGGTGAGAAATCATATATATTCATGTGACCAAAGTTAACTATAAAAAGAACTATAACCAATGTAGCTACTTAAATAATAAATTGAGGTTAATAATAAAAGCCAATTGGTAGAATATAAAACCAATTCTCAATATCTTAGTAACTAAAGGAGAACATAAAATGTTAATTAAGCCACCATCTCATCCTGGTTAGGAGAGATTAACCCTAACACATGCAATGTGGTGTCATCTCATCTCACAACTTAGAATTAAACCTCAACCCTAGATTGAGTATCACTTGGGTGATCACAACTAAAACCTAAGCTACAAATAAGTTTCAACCCATGCCTACTTAGGCACACCCAACTATTTTCTCAAACAAATAAAATTCTCCTAAGTGGCGTAAGATCTACTCTAATCATTCAAATCCAAGACTTAAGAAGGTAATACCAAAAGCCATGGGAACAAACCAACCTTAATCTCCAATATTTATTAAATTGGGGCACATGAAATCATACCCATAAAACTATAATCCTAAATAAGAAACCAAATAGTTGGCTTTACTTTGCAGATAATTTCTTATAAAGAAATACCACATGAAACAATAACCATCACTAGATAATTAGTAAGGCCCTTTTGGAAAATAATTTAGAACCTTTTATAGATGGATTATAAAATCAAAATATATGAAATATTCTATCTTTAACCCAATACTGTTAACTATGTGTTATGTGTTAATTCACACATATAGAAACCTAATCCAAAACATATTACTATTAACCATTTTTATTAACTTCCAGTTACTTGAAATAAGAAAAACCTGCAAAAGAGGATTCAAAACAGAATTCAAATTAGAAAAACAGAAAATATAAAACAGAAAATAGATAAAAGAGAAAAAAGAGAGAAGCTTCACCTGGACCTTACCTGTTCGGCCAAGCCCACCAGCACAGCCCACCAAAAGCCCAGGCCCAGTCCAGCAGCCGAAGCCAGCACAGCCCGCGTACCTCTTCAGCCAAAATATCACGAGGCTCGTCCTCATCCCCTTCCTCACGCATGGAGGCCACCGAGACGACGTGCTTCGCTTCTCCTAGTCGCTGGCAGCCTCTCCTGGCTCGACATCGTGACGAGGAACGCGTCCAGGCACCCTATAAAAGCATCTGGATGAACAACCGCATCGATTTCTTCCTCCCTGCTCCATTTTCCCCCATACCGAAACCCTGACCGCTCCGGCACCGATCATCGCCGCCGATTTGGGAAGCCCCAGGCCCCGCCGTGACCACCGTTGGCACCGCCATGCTCGACATCATCACCGGGTAGGAGGAATCGAGCCGACTCGCCTCCTATCGATCGCACCAGGTCGTCTTCTCCGAGGCCGGCATCGAGCAATTCCGGTGGATCGCGACATCCCCTCACCTCGCCGACAAGCCCATCGTGCTCGCGGTGAGCTACCGAATCTCCCGAGCATCTTAGCTCCCTCTAATTCGTCCTAGATCATGCCCGAAGCCATATACCTGTGAGCTCCGCCGCGGTACCTCGTCGACGGCCACACTCCGATGACCTAATCGGGGCGGCGCCGCCACAGGATGGTTCACCGCGACGTGTTGGGTCGAACTGACCCAGTAGTGCGTCTGCGGGGGCAGCCCAACGCCGGCGCCGTCGCAGATCGATCGCCGGCAGTGTGCCTCCCTGGCCACATCATCGCCACCTGGGCAGCTGATGTGGACCACTGGTCCACCAGTCAGTGGCTAGGGGTAGTTTAGGTCTGGGTGCATTTAGTATATTTCAATTTTATTCAAATTACAGAAAATGCCTGAAACTTTGAAATAATGTAGAAAATTCATAAAAGCTCAGAAAAATACAAATAAGATATCAAAATTCTTATAAAAGAAAAATCTATCCAATAAAAATATAAAATGAAATTTATATTTTTTAGGAGAAATTCATTATTTAATACTTACTAAATAAGCCTTTTCTTTAATTCTAAATTGAATTAAAATTCAATAAATAGTAAAACCTTCTAAATTAAATAAAAACCAGTAAGAAAAATAAAGAAAACATTAAAGCTATTTTTCTTTATTTGTTATTTTGTTAAATCTTTATTAGTGGAAATTTAAAACCTAAGTAATAATTACCTTAATTATTACTTCATTAAAAAAAATGTCAAATCCAAAACTAATTTTATTTCAACATTATTAATAACTTCAACTTGATAATGAAGTTATTAACCATAGACCTATAGGGTAATTAGGAAACCCTAGTTCCATTATAAAACAAAGTGATAAACCCATAATTTCATGTGGGATCCTAAAACCCTAATGCCATTTAGAACCTAGCTCTACTATTTCATTTAAACCCTAATTTACTTCCAAAACCTAAAACCTAGATCCTCACATGTAATCATGGTGTTCTATTCTCATACATAGAATCATAATAGCAATTAAATACTTGCCATGCCACATAAAATGGTAGGAGCCCTATTCTCAATAATTTAGTACTCCATGTAGGCATACCTATCCAACCTAATTGATCAAATAAGGGCAACCAAATGCAAACCCTAACTCCTATCTTTAGAGGCAACAACCTTAATTATCCATATTTAGCATCACAACCCCGTGATGAACCATAATAACAACCATGCCCATTAATTGTGCATCACACACCATACCCACTAAACCCTACTAGTGTTAAATAATTATCAAACATCCTATTTATGAACCAACCAATCTTTAATTAGAAAATTAAATAGCAAACCTAAACAACCTCAACCTAATTATTATACTTCTTAGTATTTAAGAAGTATGTTCTTCAAAAGTTATTCTTTTGAAGAAAATAGAGAGTATCCTCAACCCTACCTAACAGGACCTATAAACCCTAACTAGCTATCACCCAACAAGGTATACCGCCTTGATAGCAACTATTGGTAATTAAGATGTTTAGGCTTAATTCAACAATACAAGCCTAGTAGCTAATGAATCCAACTAGGTTGTGATCCATTTACCACTTACTCCGAGAAAACAATTAGAACCATAGAAAACCATAGAACCCCACAAACTTAATTATCATACTTGTTCTTCATTAAAGAACATGTTCTTCAAAAGTTATTCTTTTGAATTATAGAATAAATAATCATCAACCATGTATTATAGAACTTAAAATTGACAACTGCTCTTTACTTATTATACAGCTACTATTCCTGGTTGAGTATAATTATTACTATGCATTTTATCACATGCTTATGATTCTAAAACAACACAACCCCGAATCGGAACCTTGTTTGTGAATCACTCTAAAAGTGCAACACACCCTAAACCAATTATTACAACTCACTGATCCTAAATCATCGGGATTAGGTCACGCTTAGAACGATTGCATCTCATTCTTATGCATTATTGCATCTTTGCCAATCTTTTTAACATCGTCCTTACCGGACGATGATGCTATTTCAGAATTTGGAGTTATTGTGTATCGAAGACCTTGTCTGCATAATCTTGCAGTCAAGAAAGGCAAGTTCATCACTTGCTCATGTCATTTGAGTATTTTTATCAAATTACTTGCAAAGTATTATGGTTATCACTATTGCACAAAAATCAAAACCACTACTTTCATAACTATGAATATGACTATGTGGTGGGCAATGGAACCATGGATTGTGTTGATATGGTGGAGGTTCCATTGCACGGGTTTATATCCATCTAGGATTAAACAACAAATGTCGCCAGTGATTCTTGTGCCGTAATACCCGTGTTAACCATAAGATCCGGAGTGGGACGGAGTAGTCAAAAGTGTTTCCACCTCTCGTTCATCAACGGATGCGCTTTACCGTAGTACACTTGTAATCCAAGGGGGCAAGCTGGTGAGGCTGGGGAGTCCTAAGTCCCCACGGCATAGTCCGTAGTACACTTGTCGCCCGAAGGAGCAAGATGGTGAGGCTGGGGAGTCCTAAGTCCCCACGGTATTGCGGTCTATGATGGGTTGCAGCCACCGGCGTAGGAGTGTATGGTAGAGCCCAGCACTGTTGTCGTGGTCGGGGTCCACCTTGAAATCTACAGGAATAATGGGACCGGCGTGGACCCAGGGTCGGCGCATGCAACAAAGGGTGGGTGTTCGAGGTAGCGGAGGAACATGATTGGCTAGACCTTATACCGGGCCTCACACCAAAGGAAGTGTGGACGGGTCGCCCCCGGTTGGCACCAAGGTTAAGATCTCTTATGGGTAAAGCAACACACCTCTGCAGAGTGTAAAGAACCGTGACCTGTCACTCCCTGTTCCGGGATATGGAACTGCGAACGCGGCCGGAAAGGAGCTCCATGAAGTTCTAGTAAACCGGTGAAGGCTGACGGACATAGTTCTTCTGAATAAAATCAACCTCTTGAAGAAATAATTATGAAAACCTGCATTGGTATTAGACTTTCTGGTCTAATGCCGTAGCTAGTGCATTAAACACCTCTTTCCTATAATGAACTTGTTGAGTACGCTCGTACTCATCCCACTCTTAAATCCCCTGCTTAGGTATGGAGGCATCGAAGGAGGATCTACAGTGCAACTCAAAGGCCGAGGAGTCAACAACTACTTCAAGAGAGGACCCCGTCAGTGGAGTCAGATATCACATCCAACGAGGAGAAAACATAGTTTAGCCATAGAAGGGAACTAGCTTCCTAAACCTAGCTCCTATTTAGCTAGAATCTATTCATAGCCCTATAGCTAGTCAAATACTCTACAAATAGAGTTCGTGATAGAATTAGACTACGAGTCGTTCTTCTGGAGTTCATTGCAGATTTACCTCATTGTAAAGTAGGAGGTTGTGCTGATCTTATGTAATAGAGTCAATGTTGTAATTCTATAGACATGCCTTGGACCCGCATATGTTTCTGTTGTACCACTCTGAGCGATATAATACTAGTGGAACGGTGTTTCATTGGTGTTATATCAGACTTGCATACTACACCATGCAGTGGTATGCCGGGTCACCACATGGAGGTACCTTTATGTCCATCACTCTTGGTGAAGCAACAAAGCTTCTTGATAATATGATGGTTAATTACTCTGAATGGCACACGAAAAGAGCTCCACAAGGTAAGAAGGTAAATTCTGTTGAAGAATCCTCTTTCTTGAATGATAAGGTTGATGTTATTATGTCTATGCTTGTGAACGATAGGACTAATGTTGATCCTAATAATGTTCCGTTAGCTTCATTGGTTGCCCAAGAAGAACATGTTGATGTAAACTTCATTAAAAATAATAATTTCAACAACAATGCTTATCGGAATAATTTTAGTAATAACTATAGGCCATATCCTTATAATAATGGTAACGGTTATGCTAATTCTTATGGGAATTCTTACAACAATAATAGGAATACACCCCCTGGACTTGAAGCTATGCTTAAAGAATTTATTAGTACACAAACTGCCTTTAACAAATCTGTTGAGGAAAAGCTCAATAAAATTGATATTCTTGCTTCTAAGGTTGATAGTCTTGCCTCCGATGTTGATCTTTTGAAATCGAAAGTTATGCCTAATAGGGATATTGAAAATAAAATTGTTACTACAGCAAATGCCATCCAAGTTAGAATTAATGAGAATATAAGATTAATGGCTGAACTGCGTGCTAGGTGGGATAGAGAAGAAAATGAAAAACTAGCTAAAGAGAAAAATGTAGCTAAAGTTTGGACTATTACCACCACTAGCAATGCTAATGATTCACATGTTGCTGCACCTCCTACTATTAATGGTAAAATAATTGGTGTTGGCAATGTTTCTACTCCTAGTGCAAAGCGCGCAAAATTACCTGCTGCTAAAACTGCTGAAACTGCCTGTGATAAAACTGCTGAAATTTTTTCCAACATTGGGGATGATAATCCCATTGCTTTAGATTGTAATGATTTGGATTTTGATGATTGCCACATCTCTGAAGTTATAAAGTTCTTAAAAAACTTGCTAAGAGTCCCAATGCTAGCGCTGTAAACTTGGCTTTCACAAAACATATTACAAATGCTCTCATAAAAGCTAGAGAAGAGAAACTAAAACTTGAAACTTCTATTCCTAGAAAGCTAGAGGATGGTTGGGAGCCCATCATTAAAATGAGGGTCAAAGATTTTGATTGTAATGCTTTATGTGATCTCGGTGCAAGTATTTCGTTATGCCTAAGAAAGTTTATGATATGCTTGACTTGCCACCAATGAAAAACTGTTATCCGGATGTTAATCTCGCTGATAATGCTAAAAAGAAACCTTTGGGGAAAGTTGATAATGTTCATATTATGGTTAACAATAACCTTGTCCCCGTTGATTTTGTTGTCTTGGATATTGAATGCAATGCATCTTGCCCCATTATATTGGGAAGACCTTTTCTTCGAACCGTTGGTGCTACTATTGATATGAAGGAAGGTAATATTAAATATCAATTTCCTCTCAAGAAAGGTATGGAACACTTCCCTAGAAAGAGAATGAAGTTACCTTATGATTCTATTATTAGAACAAATTATGATGTTGATGCTTCATCTCTTGATGCTACTTGAGTTACACTTTCGGCGCCTAGCTGAAAGGCGTTAAAGAAAAGCGCTTATGGGAGACAACCCATGTTTTTACTACAGTATTTTTGTTTTATATTTGAGTCTTGGAAGTTGTTTACTACTGTAGCAACCTCTCCTTATCTTAGTTTTATGCTTTGTTGTGCCAAGTAAAGTCTTTGATAGTAAAGTAAGTACTAGATTTGGATTACTGCGCGAGAAACGATTTCTTTGCTTGTCACGAATCTGGGTCTAATTCTCTGTACGTAACTTAGACAATTAAGCCAATTTACGTGAGTGATCCTCAGATATGTACGCAACTTTAATTCAATTTGGGCATTTTCATTTGAGCAATTCTGGTGCCTCAATTAAATCCATCTTTACGGACTGTTCTGTTTTGACAGATTCTGCCTTTTATTTCGCATTGCCTCTTTTGCTATGTTGGATGAATTTCTTTGATCTATTAATGTCCAGTAGCTTTATGCAATGTCCAGAAGTGTTAAGAATGATTGTGTCACCTCTGAACATGTTAATTTTAATTGTGCACTAACCCTCTAATGAGTTGTTTCGAGTTTGGTGTGGAGGAAGTTTTCAAGGATCAAGAGAGGAGTATGATACAATATGATCAAGGAGAGTGAAAGCTCTAAGCTTGGGGATGCCCCGGTGGTTCGCCCCTGCACATTCTAAGAAGACTCAAGCGTCTAAGCTTGGGGATGCCCAAGGCATCCACTTCTTCATCGACAACATTATCAGGTTCCTCCCCTGAAACTATATTTTTATTCCGTCACATCTTATGCACTTTGCTTGGAGCGTCGGTTTGTTTTTGTTTTTGTTTTGTTTGAATAAAATGGATCCTAGCATTCACTTTGTGGGAGAGAGACACGCTCCGCTGTAGCATATGGACAAGTATGTCCTTAGGCTCTACTCATAGTATTCATGGCGAAGTTTCTTCTTCGTTAAATTGTTATATGGTTGGAATTGGAAAATGCTACATGTAGTAACTCTAAAATGTCTTGGATAATTTGATACTTGGCAATTGTTGTGCTCATGTTTAATCTCTTGCATCATATACTTTGCACCCATTAATGAAGAAACACTTAGAGCTTGCTAATTTGGTTTGCATATTTGGTTTCTCTAGAGTCTAGATAATATCTAGTATTGAGTTTTGAACAACAAGGAAGACGGTGTAGAGTCTTATAATGTTTACAATATGTCTTTTATGTGAGTTTTGCTGCACCGTTCATCCTTGTGTTTGTTTCAAATAACCTTGCTAGCCTAAACCTTGTATCGAGAGGGAATACTTCTCATGCATCCAAAATCCTTGAGCCAACCACTATGCCATTTGTGTCCACCATACCTACCTACTACATGATATTTATCCGCCATTCCAAAGTAAATTGCTTGAGTGCTACCTTTAAAATTCCATCATTCACCTTTGCAATATATAGCTCATGGGACAAATAGCTTAAAAACTATTGTGGTATTGAATATGTACTTATGCACTTTATCTCTTATTAAGTTGCTTGTTGTGCGATAACCATGCTTCGGGGACGCCATCAACTATTCTTTGTTGAATATCATGTGAGTTGCTATGCATGTCCGTCTTGTCTGAAGTAAGAGAGATCTACCACCTTTATGGTTGGAGCATGCATATTGTTAGAGAAGAACATTGGGCCGCTAACTAAAGCCATGATTCATGGTGGAAGTTTCAGTTTTGGACATATATCCTCAAACTCATATGAGAATAATAATTGTTGCCACATGCTTATGCATTAAAGAGGAGTCCATTATCTCGTTGTCCATGTTGTCCCTGTATGGATGTCTAAGTTGAGAATAATCAAAAGCGAGAAATCCAAAATGCGAGCTTTCTCCTTAGACCTTTGTACAAGGCGGCATGGAGGTACCCCATTGTGAAACTTGGTTAAAACATGTGTATTGCAATGATCCGGTAGTCCAAGCTAATTAGGACAAGGTGCAGGCACTATTAGTATACTATGCATGAGGCTTGCAACTTGTAAGATATAATTTTCATAACTCATATGCTTTATTACTACCGTTGACAAAATTGTTTCATGTTTTCAAAATAAAAGCTCTAGCACAAATATAGAAATCGATGCTTTCCTCTTTGAAGGACCATTCTTTTTACTTTTATGTTGAGTCAGTTCACCTATCTCTCTCCACCTCAAGAAGCAAACACTTGTGTGAACTGTGCATTGATTCCTACATACTTGCATATTGCACTTGTTATATTACTTTATGTTGACAATTATCCATGAGATATACATGTTACAAGTTGAAAGAAACCGCTGAAACTTAATCTTCCTTTGTGTTGCTTTAATACCTTTACTTTGATTTATTGCTTTATGAGTTAACTCTTATGCAAGACTTATTGATGCTTGTCTTGAAGTACTATTCATGAAAAGTCTTTGCTTTATGATTCACTTGTTTACTCATGTCATTACCATTGTTTTGATCGCTGCATTCATTACATATGTTTACAAATAGTATGATCAAGGTTATGATGGCATGTCACTTCAGAAATTATCTTTGTTATCGTTTTACCTGCTCGGGACGAGCGAACTAAGCTTGGGGATGCCGATACGTCTCCGATGTATCGATAATTTCTTATGTTCCATGCCACATTATTGATGATATCTACATGTTTTATGCACACTTTATGTCATATTCGTGCATTTTCTCGGAACTAACCTATTAACAAGATGCCGAAGAGCCAATTGTCTGTTTTCTCGCTGTTTTTGGTTTCGAAATCCTAGTAACGAAATATTCTCGGAATTGGACGAAATCAACGCCCGGGGTCCTATTTTGCCACGAAGCTTCCGGAAGACCGAAGAGGAGTCGAAGTGGGGCCACGAGGGGCCGCCACCATAGGGCGGCGCGGCCCGGTGCCCCGGCCGCGCCGACCTATGGTGTGGGGCCCTCGTGTGGCCCCCCACGTTGCCCTTCCGCCTACTTAAAGCCTCCGTTGCGAAAACCCCGCACCGAGAACCACGATACGGAAAACCTTACCGAGACGCCGCCACCGCCAATCCCATCTCGGGGGATTCGGAGATCTCCTCCGGCACCCCGTGGAGAGGGGATTCATCTCCCGGAGGACTCTTCACCGCCATGGTCGCCTCCGGAGTGATGGGTGAGTAGTTCACCCCTGGACTATGGGTCCATAGCAGTAGCTAGATGGTTGTCTTCTCCTCATTGTGCTTCATTGTTGGATCTTGTGAGCTGCCTAACATGATCAAGATCATCTATCTGTAATACTATATGTTGTGTTTGTCGGGATCCGATGGATAGAGAATACCATGTTATGTTAATTATCAAGATATTACCTATGTGTTGTTTATGATCTTGCATGCTCTCCGTTATTAGTAGAGGCTTTGGCCAAGTTGATGCTAGTAACTCCAAGAGGGAGTATTTATGCTCGATAATGGGTTCATGTCTCCGTGAATCTGGGGGGTGACGAGGAACCCCTAAGGTTATGGATGTGCTTGTTGCCACTAGGGATAAAACATTGATGCTATGTCCGAGGATGTAGTTATTGATTACATTACGTGCAATACTTAATGCAATTGTCTCGTTGTTAGCAACTTAATACCGGAGGGGGTTCGGACGATAACCCGAAGGTGGACTTTTTAGGCATAGATGCGGTTGGATGGCGGTCTATGTACTTTGTCGTAATGCCCAATTAAATCTCACTCGTACTTATCATGACATGTATGTGCATTGTTATGCCCTCTCTATTTGTCAATTGCCCGACTGTAATTTGTTCACCCAACATGCTTTTATCTTATGGGAGAGACACCTCTAGTGAACTGTGGACCCCGGTTCATTCTTTTATACTGAAATACAAATCTGCTGCAATACTTGTTTTTACTGTTTTCTCTGCAAACAATCATCTTACACACAATACGGTTAATCCTTTGTTACGAGCAAGTCGGTGAGATTGACAACCTCACCTGTTTCGTTGGGGCAAAGTACTTTGGTTGTGTTGTGCAGGTTCCACGTTGGCGCCAGGATCTCTGGTGTTGCGCCGCACTACATCCCGCCGCCATCAACCTTCAACGTGCTTCTTGTCTCCTCCTGGTTCGATAAACCTTGGTTTCTTTCTGAGGAAAAAACTTGCTGCTGTGCGCATCATACCTTCCTCTTGGGGTTCCCAACGAACGTGTGAGTTACACGCCATCAGTGGCCAGTGATGAAGATCCTGTTGGTGACAGCGGCGTGGTGCTGGTGGTCGCCGCGCAAGATCTTCCTCTCCCTGACCGAGAATAAGCTTGAAGAGGTGGCCAGGGCTCTGGATCTAGGATTCAGAGTCATGGTTGTTGTTGCTGGATCTGGCGACAGCCGATGCAGAGGTGACTCTCTCTTATCCCGTCATCGTGGTGGTGGCGGAAGGGAGACTGAGGTGCGCGCTGTTCGTGTCTGGCCGCTGAGTCCGCAGCAGGGGAGTATGCCGGCTTCTCGTCGGAGGTATCTCACGGCGCCGCTGTCGCCGGATCTGATGGCCGAAGGGCGGCCCCTCCACCCTAGGAGGATTCATACGGCGCAACTGTCGCCGTCTTTCATGGCCGTAGGGCGGCCCCTCCTTCCTCAGCCGGCGCTTGCTCGTCTTCTGCAGGACTTCTTCAACCTCCAATCTTCGCGGAGGCTCATCAGCATCGTCGGAGTTTGCTCCCGTCTCCATGCCCCAACTGGTTTTGTCCCCAGCGGCGTGGAGGTTGGCTCCGACGAATTCGACGGTGGTGGATTAGGAGCTGGCCTTGATCGCGTTTTCTTGCGTTGGTCAAAGGGCTTTGTTGCAAAAAGTGTGGGTCGGGTTGTAATTTTTCTTTTCTTCAAGACCCTTTCTGTAATTGTATCTCCACCACTGATAATGAAGCTCTAGGTCCTTCGGGGCCTCTCCTATTCAAAAAAAAACAATCGCACTATACTAAACGGAGAGTGATAGTAGTTACATCCTTCGTTTTATAATATAAACCGTTTAATCAAATTATTTTTGTTTGCTAAAACGATTTCTATTATTGAACAGAGTGATAGTAGTTACATCCATCCATCCATCTAGAGCCTTGCTTGCCGGATGCACAGCAGTAGTATAAGAGCATCTCCACTCGTGCCCCCGTCGAGGCCCCCGGCGAGCGTTTTTTCCATCCGGACGGCGAAATTCGGCCCAGTCGCGCCCCCGGTTCCTCGTTTTCGCCCGGATTTGGCCCTTCATCCATCCGGCGAGCCCACGCCGCCCCCGGCCCCCCGGGGAGCGCTCGGGGACTCCGGACGAGTGAAAAGCGGGGAAGGGCCCGACCTGCCGGTGACTCGACGCACGAACCCCACCGCCACGTCGCTCAAAATCTCCCCCACCCCTCGTATCTCTCTCGCCGCCGGCACCACCCCGCCGGCTTGTTGCCCAGATTCCGCCGCCCCTCCTTCCCCACCTGCCTATATTCCGCCGTCTTTCGACGATGGCCTATCCGGCTCGCTCTTCCGCCGGCCTCGCTTGCTCGTCGTCGCTCGCGGCTCGGGTTGCCTCGACCACGCCCGTCGGTGTTCGTCCATTTGCCTCGCCGGCCATGGACTCGAACGAAGAGGAGGAGCAGATGTTCGTCGAGCTTATGCAAGAAGAGATGGCAGCAGCCGCCCAAGACGACGAGCACATGATGATCCTTGGTTGCTTGGCAAGCATGTATGCCGGACTGGCAACTCGTCGACGTGGTGGGTCGGCACGAGGTCGCCGGAAGTGCAAGCCGAGACAGCGAATGGAGGGCTACTGCATGTTGTACGCCGACTACTTCGCCGACAATCCATTGCACGGTGAGAGTGTTTTCCGGCGTCGTTTCGGGATGAGCAGAAAGCTATTTCGCAAATTGTGTATGCCATCCGCCACTTTGATCCCTACTTCGGATGCAAGGCGGATTGCACTCGGTTTGGTTGGATTTTCGTCCATCGCGAAGTGCACGGTGGCTATGAGGATGCCGGCGTATGGAGCTCCCGGTGATACTGCGGATGACTATCTTCGGATGGCGGAGTCCACCGCCCTTGATTGTTTCTACCGGTTACGCAGGGCCATCATAGCGGTGTTCGGGGACTATTACTTGAGATCACCCACTATCGAAGACACTCGGAGGATCCTTGCAACAAATGAAGCTAGGGGTTTTCCGGGGATGCTTGGAAGCATTGACCGCATGCATTGGCAATGGAAGAACTGTCCGTTTGCGTGGCGGTGGAATGTACAAGGGTCACAAAAAAGGCTGCACTGTGATACTTGAAGCAGTGGCTACCCATGATCTTTGGATTTGGCACTCTTTCTTTGGTATGCCTGGATCCAACAATGACATTGATACGTCCAAATTGCATCACTATTTTATATCATAATTTGCTGTTATTCATTGATATATTTCATATTGGGACACAATACTTATGTTATTTCATCTATTTTGCATGTTTCATGACTATTTGGGGATCAAGCACCGGAGCCAGGATTCTGCTGGAAAAAGCACCGTCAGAATGCAATATTTCGGAAGATCAACTGTGGAAGGGAGTTTTACCAAAAATCCTATTTTTCCAGATGACGAAGGGAGCCAGAAGGAGGGGCCAGGAGGACCCGGGGTGGGCCCACACCCTAGGGCGGCGCGG